>NW_027555958.1:280398237-280850737 GCF_003287225.1 Phascolarctos cinereus
GTCAGCTATGTAGAAATAATTAATTTTGTGCTACAGCATCATCATTGCCTAGCCCCTTTGATGTCTGCTGTTCTTCAAAATATCAGTTAGCCACAGAGCTTACTCAATAAGACTGTCTCCAGGTCTAGGGCAATAGAAACAACAGAAATCAATCAGTCAGCAAGCCTGAATTAAGCATGTATTATTTGCTGGGCATTATACTAGGTTCTGGGGATAACAAAACCAAAAAAAAAAGTTGAAACAATCTTTACTATTAAAGACATTACTTTTTATTGTGGGAAACAGCAAATACATATATTGTATTTACATGCTTATATGCATGTGATATGCAGGCATATATGTATATGTAGGTACAGAATATATTTAAATAAATACAAGATTAAAGTAGTCATTTAGGGAGAGATAGCAATCACACTACTAATCAAGGGATCAAAATCATTTCATGTTGAATGTGGTACTTGTGCTGCATCTTGAAGAAGGAAGAGAATTCCTTGAACTAAGGAAATATATTCCAGGCATGGAGGATGGCTAGTGCAAAGACTTCTACTGTCATTTTTGATGAACAGAAGAAAGATCAGTTTGACTGTACTTTGGAATTTAGAATTAGTTTGGAATATTTGGATTATGGGAAAGAAAGAAACACTTATTAATCACCTACTATGTGCCAGGGACCAAGGAATTTACAAATATTATCTTCTTTGATTCTTACAACAACTCTGTGAAGTAGGTGCTACTAGTATTACTATTTTGCAATTGAGGAACTGAGGCAGGCATTAAATGACTTGCCTAGGCTTGCATAGGTAGTAAGTGCCTAAGGCTAGATTTTCCTGACTCTAAGCTTATCACTCCATATCCAGTATGCTGCATAATGGCATGGGAATAGTATATAATGTGGCCCAAAAGATAAGTAAGGACCAGGCTGTGAAGAACTTTAAACTCTAGAGGAACTATTATTTTATCCAAAGGCAATAAAGAGCCAGCAGAGTTTATTAAGTAGAAGAATGGAATGATCATATCTGTGCTTAAAGAAAATTGCTTTGGCAGCTCTGAAATTTGGAGAGACTCGGGGCAGAAAAACTAATTAGGAGACCATTAAAATAGTGTAGGTGAGAGATGATGAGGCCCTAAATTAATGTAGTGATTTTACGAGTAGAGAAAAGGGGATGAATGTGAGAGATATTGTAAAGGTAGAAATGATGACATTTATCATGAGATAAGTTAAATGGGGAGAGGAATTAAACCAAACCTGTGAGATTGGAAGACTGGTGTTACTTTCAACAGAAATAGGGAAGTTTGGGAAAGAGGTGGGTTGGGATGGGGTAAGAATAAAATGATTTCTGTTTTGGAAATAGTGAGTTTGAGGTATTGATGGGATAACCAGTTTAAAATATCCAATAGGTGGTTGATAATGCAGGACTAAAGCTGAGAGGATAGCATTGGCTAAAAAGACCTGAGAACAATCTGCATGAGAGCTTCTGAGCTCACCGAGAAAGGGAGTGTAAAGAGAGAATAGAGCAGGTCTTCAGCTGAAACTTAGGGAATACCCACAGTTAGGGTTTGTTATATAGATGGTGACTCCTTGAAAGAAACTGAAAAAAGCATTCAGAAATGTAGGAGGGAAAAAAGGGAGAGAATCATATCATGAAAACTCAGAAAGGAAGAAAGCTATTGAGGCAACAAGACTCCTTGAAGTTTTGCTGTTCTGCCGCTCAAAGATCTTACCTGGCTTCCTTGATCTTCTTCCTTATGACACTTTGAAATACTAGGACCAGAAACATCTGACCAACAGACTGAACTAGTTTGGTTTGTATAGGCTAACAGAGGGTATACTAAGAATAGGACAGCCTGTTGACTTCAACAATATTATCTCTAGCTGTTGCTTTCTTGTGACATATATCAATTACCTTCTCTGATTGTCAAAAAGCAGCATTTCTCCTCTCTAGGCAAGGCGGTTCTGATGAATGTTTAACAACTAGTTCTCCAAAAAAAGAAATTATGTGTATGCATATATATGTTGAAGTACATTATTGATATTTTATTCATTCATTTCTTAAGTCTAGACAATCAACAATTAATAAACCAATCCCTGATTTATAGCATTTGCCAGTGGTGTCGTGGATAGAGCACTGAGCCTAGAGTCAGAAAGACTCATCTTTCTGACTTCAAATCTGTCCTCAGACACTTAATTAGCTGTGTGATCCTGGGCAAGTCACTTAACCCTGTTTGCCTCAGTTTCCCATCTTTAAAATGAGCTGGACAAAGAAATGACAAACCACTCCAGTATCTTTGCCAACAAAACCCCAAATAAGGTCACAAAAAGTTATACACAGCTGAAATGACTGAACAATAACAACAAAGAGCTATAAATACTCACACTGAAAATTTAACAATGCCATTCCATTCTATGATACCATCTGACTCCAGCACACCTCTTAGTATTTAGAAGATGTTATTTGCAACATGCAGGGTCTATTTAATAATTCTTCAATATGAAATACAAACATTATGCTACTGACAAAAAGGACATTAAAACCAATAAGAAAATCTGAATAATTAGATATTATCTTGTTAGTCTCAAAATAATAATAGCTGATATTCTCTGAGATTTACTAAGTACTTTATATACATTACCACATTTGTTCCTCAGAAGAATCCTGTAAAATTGGAATTATAATTATCTCCATGTTATAGCTGAAGAAACTGAAGTTCAGAAATGTTAAATGATTTACCCAGTGTCATACAATTAGGAAGCATCAAAGCTTTAATTCAAACCCTGATTCCAAATTCAGTGCTGTAGGTACTACGCCACAATGTCTCTGAAATAGAAATAGTGTTGTACACTTTTTGCTGACAAAGTTGAATTTTGACCTTGTTCCTTTGTTATCTTTGAATCATACATTTAGGATTTTGGTCATAAAAATGGTAATAAATACTGTTTTAAAATTTACCTCCCAAGTCCAGTTAGCTGACAATTGAAAAATGTAGATGGAAACAGAAACAAGGAACCTATAAAAAATAAACATAAATAAATACAGAATAGTACCTAAATTGGCCTTTCATAATGGAATTTCCTTTGCTACAAGTCAAAGGCAAATCCAGTTCAGTAGTGACAACCATTTGGGGATAGGAACACTGAAATTCTGCTACCATACAGATGCAGAAGGCAGTTGAACATGCATCTTCTTTTTAAACTTTTTTTTTTCCTTTAAAAACCTGCAGTGCTTCACTGTTCTGATTCATAAACCTGAAAAACTTATTTGTTGTACAAACATCAGCTGAGTCCCAGAATACCATAGTCTCGGAAAACTTCACATTGAGTCACTCTTCAGAGAAGGTCAACAAATTAGGGCAACATATCTATGAGCAGGTTGTGATATGTTACCAATAGTGAAGTCTTTAGAAGACGTACAAATGAATGTCATCAGAAAGATATATAATTGGAAAGGAAAGGAGAAGGAGAGATAACTAGTGAATAGCCTGAGAGTTTCAATGGAATTTACAAAATGTCTAGAGATCTAAGGAATATCAAATCATAGAATTTCAGGGTTTGAAGGGATCTCAGGAATCCTCTAATTCCACCCATACCTGAAAAGGAAATCTCTATCACAACAAACTCAACACCTTATCATTCAACATTTTTTTGAAGATGTCCAGTGAGGAGGAAAAATGTATCATTTCCTTTCCTGGTCCCTCCAGTTGCTAGTGCCTTTCCTTTTGAGATTACCATTATCTATTCTGTATCTATCTCGTATGTACTTGGTCACTTATAAGTTGTCCTATGCATTGGGACATATGCTGCCTGAGGAGACAGACTTTATTTTTAAAACTTTCTTTGGATCTTTAGTTTAATATGGTGCCTGGTACATAGAGAGTGCTTCATAAATGCTAGTTGTCTTATTGACTTGAATGTAGAAATAACTCCAATCATTAGGAAGATTTTCTCTCTCCCCTCCCCCCAGACTCTTTCACCTTTTAAAAAGGCCCTTATCACATTGAAGAGTCACACTGGATTAGAAGGCCGGGCTAGTTTGTCATTTACAGGGAACACCCACTGATTAGGATACAAATTGATCAAAGTAATGCAGTGAGGAAATCTTGTTTTCACAATTATGTACAGAGTCTCATCACTAGTTTGCCCATAGTATGATGATTTTTTTCTCAATAGCAGCAACTCCCATGTTAATAGGACGTAGAAAGAGGGAACATATACCCACATCAAAGGAATCACAGATCAATGAAGTACTGACATAGAAGGAACAACATTTCTAGCTTTTTCCACTTGGATTTGAATTTTGCATGTCATTTTAAGAGTCTTCTGCCCCACAAGGAAAATCCCTTTAGGTCAGAGTTGTGCATATAACAATTTTTTTTTAATGTTTACTTGATTTCTGATTTTGAAACTGGAAAGGAATTCTTATACTTTTTACTTAGCTAATGTTTCTTTTATCAGAAATTGTAATCATTTGAATTGTTCTATCTATATATTAAATATCTTTTCACAAGTTGTTGAATACCTTTAGATAAAGAATGTTCTGCAGTTATTGTTACATTAGTTTACACTGGCAGCTTGCAAGCTAAACCTATATATGGTCCTACACTTATGAATAAAAGGTAGCTTATGGACAGCATCTGTTTAGGATATGCAGTCTGACAATTTTGCTATCTACAGAAAAGCCAGTGAGAAACAATAATTTCAATTTAGTTAAAATAATTTAAAATTTGGGTTCTGAAAAGGGCTGTGCAAATGGAAGTTGCATATAGGAAGGGTTAGGAACAGTGTGGATTTAGCATGAATAGACATAGATGAAATTCATGGGAGGCTAAAAACATGGATGGGAGCTAAGCTATTGTTTTCTGTGGTCTAGAGCCAAAATACCATGTAAAACAGAATTCCAGATAGGCAGATTTATGAGATAGCCATAAAAACTAGTTATCATAAAGCTGTTAAATGGGGGAGGGGGAGTGGATCTAAATGCTATTGACTTTGATTAAATTTTAGATTAAACTGAACTAAATCTCAGAGGAGAAATGGAATCTTGCAATGCAAGAAGCACCCCCATCCTGGTCACATGATGTACCATCCATTCTCAGCAAAGTGAAGACAGCTTCACCATGGACTTCAGTACACATTAGCAGACATTTCTTTAGATGGGCTCGTGATTCAAGTTTCATTATTTCTTTGTAAATACTTGGCTTCCCAATTTTCTATAAAAATCAATGTTAATTGTATTTTTAATGTGTAGATTCATGTTATTTCTTAGGGACTTTTTTTCAGATGGGAAATGATTGAAAACTTTATCTCAAAGAATCCTATTGAAGCTATAATTTCCATCCTTTTTTCTTTATCTGAAGGAACTTCCCATTAAAAAAAAATGTTGGGAAGAATTGTGTGAAATGATGCCTAGCTAGCTAAACAGAACCAGGAGAACAATTTGCACAATTCAAAAAGAAAACAACACTGAAACATTTAGATCAATAATTTAGCAACCATTCTTAACTTTTGGGGACTGCCTCTCTCCTACCAGCTTTACTGTAGGGTATGAATTATACACCATGAAGAAGGAGGTATATATTACCAGTCACAGTCAACATATCAGTTTGTTTTCCTGAATTATATTTCTTGGTTACAAGGAAGAGTTCTATTTAGGTGTGTGGGTGAGGTGGATGGAGGAGAATCATTTGTTAGTGATAAGAATTTAAAAAAACAAAACAACAAAACCTCAAAACTTTAAAAAACTTGTTTGGATCTTGAGTTGGGATGAATTTTTGTTCTTAACTATAATATTGAAAGAATAATAAAAACAAAAACATCTTTATCCTGGAGCTAAATGCATAGAATTTGGTTCTGAGTTTGAATTGGCTTTGTAGAACTGACTAATAATATATAAAGCTATAGTTGAGTTTCCTACTGTTTGCTTCCTTGGTCTCCAATTTATCATTTCCACTAAAATCAACATTCTTTGGCTCTCCAGTCACTAGGCTCCTGATGAACTGGACTGAGGTTGCATAGGGCAGCTGCTTTAATTTCATCCCCATTATGGAGGACTGGCAGCAAGCATCCTCTGCGGTTGGTACTTTTGCCAGAAAAAGGAATTACAATCCATACCCATAAGTCTTGCCAGTGGTGTTCTAGATCCCTAATTATCTCATAAGAAAAATGAAGAAAGGTGCTAACCTGAAACTGTAGAGCACATTCTGGAATGGATGAATTTGCTCAATTCAGCAGAGTCAGTACTTGGAAGAGGAAGCAGTCTGCATCATTCTCTTCTGAACTTCTGATGTGTTTCAGTAGCAGAATAATTAGCTTGGCAAGGAGTTACTTGCTTTCTATTTATTTATTCATTTATGTATCTATTTTTTGCTTAATTAATCATTTATTTCTTTAGTTAGTTAGTTAATTGTTTGAAATAAGGAGACTAATTAATGATGCTTTAGCCAGGTAGAAAGAGTTCAGGGAGTCCTCAGAACTTTGTAAGATGTTCATACCAATGCAAACCTCTACTACTGACATTAAAACCCTTCACGATCTAGATTCGGTTCACCCTAATACAAAATCCTCCCCCCTCCCACTTCATTCACTCTATAGTTCAGCAAAACTGGCATATTCCCTGTTCCTCACACACAACATTTCATCTGTGTCTTTGAACAGACTGTCACTCATGCTTTGAATACCCTCCCTTCTTATCTCTGTTTTCAGGAATTCCCAGTTTTCTTCAAAGCTCAGATTAAGAATTACCTCTTATTTAATATCTTTTTAATTCCTTATCTGCTGGCAGCCCCCTCCTCACCTGAAATTACCTTGTATCTATCTATCTATCTATCTATCTATCTATCTATCTATCTATCTATCTATCTATCTATACACACTTGTTACTTTTCCTGGTAGAATGAAAGAATGTTGAGGTAAGGGACTTTTTCATCTTTGTTTTTGATTAATCTACACCTAGAGCAATACCTGGACTATAATAGGTCCTTAAAAAATGTTTTTTGATTGAGTAAAACAACCACTTTTGTTTGATTGTTGGTTACATCAGGAGATTTAACAAACTAGACACCCTTGCCAGATTCTTCTTACTGGTACTAAAGCTTTACAAGTGGGTTGAGGCTTGTCTTATTTATTATGAACCTAGAGAAATTAATATTACTCCAAAGAGCTGTGGGTGGGATGGTTATTGCTACTCTAGGAAATATGGAGAACTTTCCTTCCCAGGGAAAACTTTGATACCTCAATCAATCAATCAATCAATCAATCAATCATTTCTTAAATAACTATTTACTATATATCAGGAACTTTGCTAGGTACTGGTGATTCAAAAACAAGAATAAAAAAAATATGAATCTCTGCCCTCAATGAGGTAATTTTCTATGTTTTAGCAGGACAATAGGAAAAAGAAATGAATGGCTGTTCAACTTATACTATTTGTGGCCAAAATGTTCCAATAGCAGCTTAGTTGTACCCTGATAGATATATCTTCATCAGTCTCCTAACCTTGTACCTCTATCGTATACCATCCTCTCCATCAATTTTTTTTGTGTCAATAATATACCACTGTCAATCTGTTGTTCTCTCAATCTAATTGTAACACTATAAATTGTTTAATTTTACTCAATTTTGATAAAAAAAAGTCTATGAAGTCTGGTTTTTCATGGTTTGGTTTTTCCCTAGTGCATAAAATTAAACTATGTGGGCTAACCAAGAAAGCTTAGAATATTGAGCCTTTTTTTCCCAACAGAATCTGAGCCACAAAAGATCTTCCATTTTAAGAATATTAGCTGTCTCTACAGAGCTTTTATAATCATGTCTGTCCAGAGTGTTGCTACCTCAAATTGCTATTACTGTAAAGTGCTTTGCAAATACAGTGTTGAATGCATAGTTGTGACAAAATTTTACCTAGGAAATATACAGGATTATACTCAATATTTAAGGGAACTTCAAGACTGTTTCAGATAGCACCCTGTCCATATTCTTTGCGTCCATATCCAAAGGTGGAATAGGTGACCACATGACATGATTCAGGAGATACTAAGAGAACAATTTGCCCCATCTCTCCCCCACCAGTCTTTGAATTTTGAACTTGGGTCTGAAGTTTCTGCAAAGAGGAAGCTAGAAGTTTATCCATTTTGTCCATATGTCATGTAGATAGAAGTGTGGTAAATATGGTCAAGCAGTGTATCTGATCTCTTGGTGCTTGTTTTCCTGACCCCCAACTCTCACACTTCCTACTGTTTTCAGGAAGACTTGAGTTCAAATCTAGCCTCAGACACTTACTAGCTGTGTGACCCTGGGCAAATCACTTATCCTCTGTTTGCCTTAATCCACTGGAGGAAGAAAGGCAAACCACTCCAGTATCTTTGCCAAGAAAACACCTTGGACAACATTGGTGTGTTATGGTTCTTGGGATCACTAAGAGTCAGAGAAGACTGAACAACAATAACTGTATTATGCTTATTTATGAGCATGACATTTCCTCCCATCAGAACCAAGCACCTTGAAAGTAATGACTTTAACTTTTGTCTTTGTATCTTTGTACCCCTAGTACTTGGTACAGTATCTGGCATATAGTAGTCATTTAATACACGCTTGTTGAATTGAGTTGAATTCTGTAGTATTAATAAAATTTTTAAATGAAAATATGACTTAGAAAATCAGACTTCACAGATTTTTCTCTTCGGTTTCTATGATTTTTATAAGGCAAGAAAAGATAAGGTAACCATCTTAGTGGTAAGAGCTTGAATTTGGAGTTAAAAGGACTGGCTTCAGATTTCAATTCTGCTATACATAAGTAAAACACATCTTTGTAACTCCTAGTTTTCTCTGCTGTAAAATGAAGGAGTTCAGGAAAGTTAACGTCTTCAATCTGGTTCTGTTCCAAAATCTCATGATCTGCATTGTGCTATTGGGAAAAATGAAGCAAAGGAATTAAGGATTAACTCAATATAGGGCCTAAGGCTGCTGAAAGGCTAAAAAGAGGCCATCTGAATGGCCTTTAGTTGCCTTTAGTTCCTAGTTTTCCTTGTTTCTTTCCCCAGCTTCTCCCACCTGAATCACTCAAGCCCTAAAAGGGCAGTCTTCAAAATTACAAACACTAAGAACATACAGACAGACACGCACACGTGTATGTGTGTGTATATATCTATATATACATATATGTGTATGTGTGTATACACACACACACACACACACACACACACACACATATACTATTTGTAATCCATTATCAAGTCTTTGTGCCCTTAAAAGTCCTCTCATTCATACTGTGTAGATGATTGGCACTCCAAAAACAAGGGCTGTGGAACAACAAAGTTTTCTTAAATGACTACATGGTGCCAATCATGTACTAGATCAGGGGATACAAATACAGAAACAAAATAATCCCTTGCCTTCAAATAATTACAATCTAACAAGGAAGCTAGAGCTTACATACAGCAAAAAAAAAAAAAAGAAAGAAAAAAAGGTCATTTATGAGGGTGAGAGGACACACTAGAACTTGGGAGAGGGGTTCAGAAAATCCTCAAGTAGGAGATTTCCTTTGAGATGAGATTTGAAAGAACTAGAGATTCTAAGAGTCTAGAAGTGTGATTGACTTCCCTTCGAGGAATATACAAAGGGCAAACTGAATTGTTGACAATGATGAATGAATTAAAAAGAAACTGTGCAAGGCCCAGTATATCAAAACATGCAAATATTCTATAATCTATCTTTCCTCTTTTGCAAGCCATTTTCAAAATGAGCAGCTATGCAGTTTTCCCTGAGACCTTCTGGATTCTGCCTTTGCTGAAAAGAAGCACCCTCACAACATAATTAAAATGTAATCTAAATTCAGCTTCATTTAAATGTAGCTGTGCTTGGAATCATTACTTTCCAGAGGAGAAGGGGAGGGTAAAGAGGGAAGGTAGGAAGAATTCCTTCAATTTCAAAGCCAAAAGGAGCATAGTTCTATTCCTCATCTCTTTGGGTGTTAAACGTTCAATGTTATTGCTCATTCAAAGACTGTCAAACAACTTTCAGAGAGTTACTAATTATAGGTCAGAATAACATTCCCTGAAAACTTCATGGATCAGGGAATCTTTTTATCAATGTAGTCATCCAGTCAGTCAATAATCATTTATTAAGTGCTTACTATCTGCTAGGCACTGGGCTAAGCCTGACAAATGCCAAGAAAAGCTGGGTAGGGGAAAACAGTTTTTCCTCTTTAGGATTTTCCAGTCTAATGAAAGAAACAACATGTAAACAATGATGTACAAACCAGATATAGACAGGGTAAACTGGAGATAATTGAGGGAAACCACTAACACTAAGGGAAGGGGCAAGGGAGGTCAGGGAAGGCTTCTTGTAGGTAAAAATTTACGTAAAGCAACAGCTTCTTAAGACTAACTGCTGTTTTCCCCCCTTTCCTGGTATCCCCAGTTCTTAGCACAGTGCCTGGCATATTGTTGTTCTGTCATTCAGTTGTGTCTGACCTTGACTTTTTTTTTTTTTTGGAGCGGCAAGGGTTCCTGGAAAAGATACTGGAGTGGTTTGCCATTTCCTTCTTCAGTGGATTGAGGAAAACAGAGGTTAAGTGACTTATCCAAGGTGACACAGCTAGTGCGTATCTGAGGCTGGATTTGAACTCAGGTCTTCCTGACTCAAGGATCCACTGAAGCACCTACCTGCCTCCTGTGCCTGGCACATAGTAGGTGCTTAGTAAATGCTTTTTTGACTAAGTAACTATTGATAAAAGAAGCTGTAAGTATTGAAAGAAGCTTCTTTAACTTTTTTAAGAACCATCCTGACCTACCTACCTCCAGCCCAAAAAATTCTCCTGTGATTAAAACAGTGATGGGCCTCTCCAAATTTAAACTAGCTGCGCATTGCACAACAGACATGCAGTGTATCATTGGAGCCCTATTTTAAGCTCTAGTTTGATGGGGTGTGTTTGAGAGTTCCCTCCGCTATCATAGCCATTAAGAATGCCAGGTTATGTCCACACCCCTATGATTCATCAAAGAAACATTGACACAGACTAAAGAACAATGATTAAAATAATCTACTGATTTTAGTTATAAATAAAAGAAGGTATTCATTTCTATACAAAGTTATTTTTATTTTTGTTTTCCACGGTTTTTAAGGGCAGTAAAAATGAGAGCTCTAGAATAATGGAAAGTACACTGAATTTGGAGTCTGAAGATCTGGGTTCAAATCAGGAGTGTATAGAAGCTTGCTCAAACTGTCTTGTGAGAGCCAATTATTAAATTTTTACTATGGGCTTTTACACTTAGAAATTGCCAAACACATGAATAAGGCCTTGATTTATTCTTTTGTTGATTGTCTAGATTTAAGAAATGTCAATAATGCAGGTAACATAAATGTATCAGGAATACTTTTTTTTTCTGTAAAGAAAACACTGCCACATACAGTCTACTCTATGTAACTTTGAACAAATAAGTCACTTAGCCTCTTTCTCTCTGAGCCTCATTAGATTCCCTTGTAAAATAATGTTGTTTGATATATAATGTAGATGATCTCTGAAGTTCCTTCCAAAATTAAGATCCTAAGAATTCTCCTAGAAGTAATGCAATGAATCTCCTATTCACCTTTCTGTTTTCTTTTCTAGGCTAATGGAATTTATAAAGCTTCTCTTCCTTTCAGAAAGTATTTTATTATTTTGTTAGCTTATGTCCTATATTTGGGAGATAGTTCTACTTTTCCAAATTCTGTGCATTCTAATGTTACTAAGGAAACTATGTCTATAAAAGGTTTTCCTAATGCCCTAGAGTATGAAAAAAATAGATTTAGAATCAAAGAACTATAGAATCTCAATGTTCAAAAGGATAATAGAAACCATTTTTGGCTAACCTGTATCTGAAGAAGAAGCCTTTCTATAATACTTTAGATGAGTGGTCATTAAGTTTTGTTTTGAAGTTTCCTGGAAAAGGGAACCCAATAATCCTAAAGTGGTCCATTCCACTTTGAAAAGCTTTAATTTTTAGGAATTTCCCCCCTTTAAATGGAGCTGGGTTAATATCTTAACTATGTCTCTTCTTAGCCAAGAAATCTTGGTTAGTTACCTTCTCTGAACCTCAGTTTCTTCCTCTTTAAAACACAGATAACAATACCAAGAAAATCATCACAGGGCATTTGTAAGACTCAAAAGAGACTATTGACTTGATGTACTTTTTTGATATAAAATTTTTATGATACTGATTTGATGTTAAAACATCTTTTTTACTGGAAAAATATTTTTATTATAGGGAGACAGAATTTTTTTAAAAAATTCAAATCCAGTTTGAATTACTCTTTGATTAGGTAGTTATCACCAGATCTTTTTGTTTAATCTTTCCATTTTTTCAAGCCAGTCAACAGACATTTATTAAGTAATTTTGGTAGTAGGCACTGTGTGATGTGCTGGAGATAAAGAAAAAGGCAACTGACATGCCCCCCCCAAAAAAAAACCCAAACCAAACCAAAACAAAACAAAACTGACTTTGCCTTTTCAAGGAATTCACATTTTAATCAGAGAGCCATTGAATAAATAACCGGGAACACAGAAGTTGATGAAGGTAATCTGAAAGGGGAAGGCATTAGCAGCAGAGGAAACCAGGAAACACCTACAGAAGGTGGGATGTTAGCTTTTGTGTGGCAGGTTCATTTCGTTCCTACTTTTTATGCTATGAAAAGGTAACAAGTTGCTCTTCCCTAGAAGGCTTCAGATACTCGCCAAGTGTTCTTTATTGGTGATTGCTGTTCCATTACAGATTAGTTTCTAGACGGGCTTCCCATTCCTTTCCAGTTCAGAAAATCATCTTGAGATTTTTATGATGAAAATGTTTCTATCCTGATGCAAGTACCACTGGTCTCTGACTCGATTCTGCTAGAAGAATTTTTGTTAAAGTAAAGAAAGAAAGAAAATCACAATGAAGTGATGATTCAGAGAAGTTATCATCAACCACCTAGCACAGTGAGCTAATTAAAGACAGGGCTGTCAGTCAGCAGGTAGGAGGAGTAGGTGAGAGGTAGCACAATTCCCCAATAAAAGAGAAATTAATAAGACATTCAGTCTGGTACAAGCAGCTCTTCTTAGAGCATGCTTTCTACCACAGTATGTGGAAAGAAATTTGGCCACTGATTAAAAAAGCCAAAGGAATTGAGGATGACTTCGGAATAATTGCTAGCATTTACACAGCACTTTAAGGTCAGCAAAACACTCTATAAATGTCACCAAATTCAATATGCACAAGTCTGGAAGTAGTTGCTATTATTGTTCTCATTTTATACATAAAGATACTAACATGAGAGATGTTAAGTGACTTATTCAGGGTTACCCAGCTAGTAAATATCTGAAGAAGCATTCAAACTCATATCGTCTCTTCTTGACTCAAAGTCCTACTCGATACCCATTGCATCATCTAGCTGTTTTTAGGTATGATGTATCAGAAAAAACACTTGATTAGGACTGAGTACCTGAATCTTGGATCTGGTTCTACCACTGACTAACTCTGAGGCCAAATCCATCCAGAGTCTTTTTCTCCCTTCAGAGACCTAAACAGAATTTGGAACCACATGTCTTGTTTTTCAAAGCTGGAAGTCAGAAGACCAGAGTCTTAGGCTCTTAGCAACTCCAGCTTACTCCCTCACACCTTCACCACAGGCTTGGATCTTTGAGTCATCAATCTCCATCAATAAGGAGAGGGTTTTGCAAATGAACTTTGAGCCTCAGGTTAAGGCTATATGACTCTGGGCAAGCAGCTCGACCTTTAAATGCCCTAGTCACCTCTCTAAAACTAAAGGGTGCTAAGTATTTTCTGATTGGCCTTGGTAGAAGAGTTTTTTCAGTGGGTGACCTGGGTAAGCCATTTATTTAGTTTCTCTCAGCCTCTGTTTTTCAAAATGAGGATAATAATAGCACCTACCTCACAGGGTTGCTTTGAGAATAAAATGAGATAACATATAAAACACTTTGCATACTTTCCAACTCTATATAAAGCTAACCAATATAAGAAAAGAAATTACCTTCTGTTAATTAAGTCATATATTTGGACTATATATATATATATATGTGTGTGTGTATATGTGTGTATATATATGTATATACATACATATATATACACACATACATGTATATATGTATATATAAACACATACATACATATATGAATGTGTATATGCATATATACATAGAATACATATCATATCTCTGTGTGTGTGTGTGTGTGTGTGTGTGTGTGTGTGTTCACAGTGTTGTGGTAGGCACTGAATAAAACCAAGAACAGTCCCTTCCCTCTAGGCACTTACATTTAGATAACCTTAATAGTTTACATGTAGTTAGCTAGTCAATAAATATGTAAGTACCTATTATGTGCTAGGCATTGTGCGAAGCGCCGGATACATACATGTATGCATACAACATATAGAGAGGTAATATACATAGTATTTCAGTAAACTGAGGTTCAGAGAAATATGCTTTGCCCATATGATTACTGTGTATTAAAGTCAGCCCTCAAACCCAAGTCTTTAAATTCCAATTCCAGTATTCTTTTCATTGCTTTCACTACATATCACATTTCTATAGATCTCATTTGTCAAATGATGAAATTGGACCAGATCATCTAATTCGTCCCACCTCAAATAACAATGTACAATTTAATATGAGTGTCAAAAGCAAAATAGAGGCCTGGGGTCTAATCAAAGGGTCTATTCCAAACTGAAACCAATTTGATATGAGCTGAACTACTTCCCATAGGGGTGATTTATTATAGCAGAGTTTTCTTTTCTACATGGAAAAAAAAACCCCTGAAGAATTTGTTTGGAATTCTATATAAACAACTCCCATTGTTAAAGGACAGTATTAAATAAAGGTTTGAATTCAAGGCAGTGCAATATAGTGAAAAGATCTGAGGACTTGGATTTAAGTGATTTGAATTCTGCCTCCAACATTTACTAGCTATGTGGTAAGACATTTCCTTTCTCAGGGTCTCAGTTTCCCCATCTCTGAAATGAAGGGGGTGGCTTAAATAATTTGAAATCAATCTTCCATTTAGCCTTGAGCAACAGGCATTCTGAAAAACCAGCATCTGAAATTACAAGCAATGTTGGTTTAAAGGATATTTCATAAACAAGGGTCATTTAACTAATTAAAACACAGGATCTTTGTAGGAAGGGTATAAAAATAAGGAAGTTTGTAAACTTGCCAACCTCTTAAGATGTTTTAGCAGCCGGTGGCACAGGGTTGTAGAATAATGCTCACCAGGATATGGTCAGAACTGATAAGATCTAATTACAAGTCTGCAGCTGTTTGAAACCAGTAAACAGGTAAGATCTGTCAGCAAATAATAAGTTCATGATGAAAACAGTGTAAATAAAGTAAATCAGCTCTAAGCTGACACAAAAATAAAACACATTCAAAGCAAGGAAATTAGGAGCTTGATTTTTCTTAGTATGATTAAACAGGATAAAGACTGGAGAAACAAAGGTATAGACAAACAAAAACTTTACACCTCATTAGCTAGCATTCTGGAGAAGTAGGAACTAAAAGAAATTTGGCTGAGATTGTGGTTTTAGTAAACAAACGAAATCTACTTTTTGAACTGGACATTCGAGTGTCTCAGATTAGTTATATTTGATCTGGTTTATTTTTAGATTTACTCAATAAATCTTTAGCACCCGTTGTTCAGTTGTTTTCAGTCAGGTTTGACTCTTCATGACCCCATTTGTTTTTTACTTGGCAAAAATACTGAAGTAGTTTACAATTTCCTTCTCCAGCTCATTTTTACAGATGAGGAAACTGAGGCAAACAGGGTTAAGTGACCTACCCAGGGTCACACAGCTATTAAATGTCTGAGGCCAGATTTGAAGTCAGGAAGATGTTTTTCTGACTTCAGGCCTCGCACTCTATCAACCATGCTTTAAGCACTGTAGGTAAAGCAAAATATATTGCTAATGACTCCATAGAGAGAGAGTTATTTGAATCCTTATTGGGAACTCTGGGAATTTGATTTTCTTTTTGTCATCTACCTGGCTGAGGAAATATCCCAGGCTTTGGGACTACACTGGGATTTGGAGAGGCCTTTAAAGTTTGGAATTGGAGAGAGGAGTTTTGGCACTTTTTTATCTCCACAGTAATGGCAGTGGATGGGGGAGATATGAAGGAGAGCTGATTGAAAGGAAGCTTCAAGAGAGGGTTAAAATGATGATATTAATGACTCAGTGTCATCACTGGAGACAGCCCACCAATGATCAGAGAGGAAACAAGTCCTGGGTCCTGGTGAATACTCTCCAGTCCTGAAATTAAGCTGGCAGGTAGAGTGTTCTCTCCCCATTCATCTAGTCTCTCCAACCTCAAATTTTAAAATGCAGCCCCCTGGACAAATCAAACAAAGCAAGTCAAAAGCCTAATGTTTCCTATTAAGCTGCTCCCTGACTCCCAGCCCTAAATTTCCAATGCTATTTTGTAAGTCTGATTTTATATTACTAATAAGGTCGTTCCCATTGTTTGTGGGCAATTGGGGTATGTATATGTGTGTGTGGGTGTGAATGTTACTACTCTGAGATGATATCTATCTATATACATATATACACATACATATATGTACATATGTACACATATGTATACACACATATATATTTATCATATATATAGTATGCATAGCTGCCAGAACCCAGAGCTCTGCCATTCTGTCTTGGTAGGAGAAAAGGTCACTAGGGGCTATTTATGAATTTCTGTGTTTATAATAATTTTTTAAACCCCAGTAGTAGAACTGAGGAATGCTTGATGTTTTGTTTGTTTGTTTGTTTGTTTCTCCTTTCTGGCCCTAGATGTATAAACCAGCCTATTTCTCCTCTTCTTGCATGTGAGAGCAAAATTTACCTGGACAGCTCCAGGTCCCTAGTTCCTAAATATGATCTTCCATCAAAACCCAGGAGAAGATCAGGAAGGGAAAAAAGGGAGGGGGAGCAAGGAAGGACTAGAAGAAAAAGTTGTTCCTTCTATCACATCCAATAGGCAGAGTTAAGAATGATCTGTGAGGATTTTTGCCCCATCTACTCCATTCTAGAAAGGAAAAGGAAACGAGGAAAGCATAGACACCTCACACTCCGCAGTGACATCCAGTGGTTTCAGATCTAAAATAAATAAATGTGAGCTTCAGAACTAATCTAGTCTTGGGAAGATAATTTGTTTATATTTTCAAAAGCACTGGATTCGTATCTATGCAAATGTTTCTCACATCTATTTATTCAGGTCTAACTTCTCTCCTGACCTCCAGTATCACATTTCTAATGCTCTTTTCAAAATCTTGAACTGGATTTCTAAGGGACATCCTAAATACAACATGTCCAAAATGGAACTCCTTGCCCCCTTGCTAACTAAGAAACAGGTGTTATCATACCACACAACACCTCCCTATCCCCCCACCCAAGACACAGACACAGACACACCCAGATACACCCAGACACAAACCCAGACACATACACGTGCGCGCACACACACACACACACACACACACACACACACACACACCCCAGTGGCTCCCCTATGACCTCCAGGAACAAATATAAAATCCTTTATTTAGCTTTTAAGGCCCTTCATAATCAGTACCTGTCTTATTTTTTCTTTTCCTTATGGCTTATTCTATACCATGTATTCTACAATCCAGCGATACAAGTTACCTTTGCTGTTCCTCACATAGATGCCAAGCATTTTCATCAGCTGCCCCACATGCCTAGAATGTTCTCTTCTTCAGCTCCACCTCCTAATTTCAATTGCTTTCTTCAAGTCTCTGCTCAAATTCTACCTGCTTCAAGAAGCCTTTCCAAGGGGTCTTGGCTTTACAGCCTTACTCCTAAAGTTAGTTTCTTCCCTTTAAGATTAACTTCAATTTAACCTATATCTGTCTTGTTTGTTCATAGCTGTTTGCAAGTTTTGTCCCTTATTAGATCCTTGAATGCAGGATTGCTTTTGCTTTCTGTTGTACCCTCAAGTACTTAGCACAGCCCCTACACACATTGTTGTTTGGTCGTGTCTGACTCTTTGTGATCCTGTGGACCACAGCATGCCAACATTGTCCATGGGGTTTTCTTGGCAAAGATACTGTAGTGGTTTGCCATTTCTTTTTCCAATGGATTAAGGCATACAGAGGGTATGTGACTTGCCCAAAGTCACCCAGCTAATAAGCATCAGAGGCTAGATTTAAACTCAAGTCTTTCTGACTCTAGGCTCAGTGCTTTATTCACTGATTCGCCTACCTCCCTGCACATAGTAGGGGCTTAATAAATATTTATCAACTAACACAATTAGCAAGCATCAGAGCCAGGTGTTTTATCCAAATCCTCTGACTCCTGAGCATATGCTCTTTTCACCTATGGATGTAGTTTATTAAATGGCTAAGAGCCAAAAGTACAATCAAAAGGCTCTTCACAAGCAACACCTGCAAGAAATCAGCCAATAAAACGTCAACAAGGAAATGACAGACAAATGGCTGACTCATGCAGATTGGGTAATAGAAATGGGGATTTTCTCTATTTTGATCAACAGTACTTGAGTAGGAACAAAGGCAGCAGGTGGTGGGATGGTGGGAGTAATCTGAGGCTAAAACTTGATAAGATCTTTGATAAAAATTGAGGGCAAGGGATTAAAGAGGGCAGTTGAGATAGGCTTTGAGGATACCTAGAGTTGATTCAGGTGAGCAAAGTCTTTTGTCTGTGTTTCTCTGTTTTCTACCATCTAAGCATCAGAAAAGGCCTGGATGGATCTATGAATGATTTGTACTCAGGCAACCAAGCAACATCAGTCACTTGAGCCTTAAGTTCCAGAAGTCAATCAAGTCTCAAGGATAGTTTCAATCCTTTTAAGACAGTAGTAGCCTAACTTTCAAGGCACCAGGGGTTAGGACCTGTCCTTTTTACGGATGCTATGATGTCTTAATTAGGGTGGTAAGAAGAATATTCTAACCCAGGGGTGGGGAACCTGAAGCCTGGAGGCCAGATGTGGCCCTGTAAGTCCTCAAGTGTGGCCCTTTGACTGAATCCAAACTTCACAGAACAAATTCCCTTACCAAGAGGATTTATTCTGTAAAATTTAGACTCAGTTGAAAAGCTACACCCAAGGACCTAGAAGGCCACATGTGGCCTCCAGGCTTCAGGTTCCCCACCCCTAGGTTAGAATATTCTTCTTACCACCCTAATTAAGACATCATAACATCTGTAAAAAGTTCTTTTTTTTTTAACCTATCTTTATTCACTCAGTATCTTTTTTTTCTCATGTTATTACTATTGCTAGTATCTTGTACTATGTCAAATAATAGTGGTGACAATGGGATCCTTATTTCTAGTTCATTCCCCTTACACACAAGAGTAACTTTTGGCTTTATTTAAATAGAAATTACTTTGAGGAATTGGTAAATTATGGAAAGGCAAAATTTATTGCTTTGTTTTATGTATATAACAGAAATGGTTGCTGAATTGGATCAAAACTTTTTTTTTAAGTTAGGCAATGGGGTTAAGTAACTTGCTCAGGGTCACACAGCTAGTAAGTGTTATGTGTCTGAGGCTGGATTTGAACTCAGGTCCTCCTGAATCCAGGGCCAGTACTCTATCCACTGCACTACCTAGCTGCCCCTCAGAAACATTTTGATGCATGTATTGATACTATCATGCAATATTTATTGCTATTGTTAAAAGTTAATCTATTATGCTTGTAATTTCCCTAATAGAGGAACAATCTTAGATTCCTTATATAAATTCAACCTGGCAATAATATGTTTATATATATATATATATATATATATATATATATATATATATATATATATATATATATATATATATATATATATATATATATATATATATATGGTGTGTGTGTGTGTGTGTGTGTGTATAGATATATGTACAACCATATATATATATATTAGCTTCTTTGTTAATATCTTATTTGTATATGTGTTGATATAAGGGGTATTGGTGTGTAGTTTCTCTGTTTTCCCTTTCTCTTATTTAAGCTTCAAAATCATGTTTTTATTATAGAAAGAATTTGCTAGGATCTCTTATTTCCCTTTTTCTTTTTGCAAATAGTTTATATATTTTGAACTAATTCTCTTTTTGAAAAAAAATATTTGATAGAATTGATGTGAATATTTAATAGAATTCATTTATAAATGCAACTCTTCCTGATGGCTTTTTCTTTAGGAGTTTATAGCTATTGAACTGCATTTGTAAAGAATAAGCTATTTAAAGTCATAATTTCTGACTATTGATTTGGGCATTTATGTATTTTTATAAATATTCATCCATTTTATTTTGTCAATTTTATTACAAATAGTTTGCAATTTTTAGAGAAAACAATAGAAATACTTGTCAGTATTACTAGAAATAGTTTCTAATAACTGTCTGCATTTGTTAGTTTTACTTTTTTTATACTGACAATTCAGCTTTTCTCCTTTCTATAAAATTAAAAGAGCTAGTGATTTATTCATTGTCTTGTAAAACAACTCAGTTTTATATATTAATTCAATTTTTATTTACTTTCTAATTTGCTTATTTCTTTTTGGATTTCGTATTTTCTATTTTGATATTTATTTTTAATTGATTTTCTAGTTTGATTCCATCTGTATGCCTAATTAATTTAACTCACCTCTCTCTCTCTGTCGACCAAAGTGTTTAAGATATAAACAAATATAAAGGGCAGTGGTTTGGCTGCATTCAAAATAGTTTAGTATGCTAGCTTGTTGTTGTTATTTCTTTAATGAAGTTATTTATTGTCTCTTTAATTTGTTCTTTGATCTATCACTTCTATAAGATCAAGTTATTTAGGCTACAATTAATTTTACGTATATCTTCAGTGACTCTGATATAGTTTTATTTCATTGTCAATAAATGCTTCACATTTTTGCTTCTCTCTGTTCAGTTTTTATGATCTAATTTATGTTCAATTTTCTTAAAAGTAGCAATTAATATTAAAATGTACATATGTATGTATAATATATATACACACTTCTGTACATGCACTTTTTTTCCTGAAAGCTCTACCAAATATAACTTAAAAAACATTATTTTAATGCCCTTAATTTTGTTCTTATTTATTTATTTATTTATTTATTTATTTATTTATTTATTTATTTATTGGATTTGTCTAGGCATAAAAAAACATTGATTTTCCCCAATTATTGTGGTTTTACTCTATCTTTGTCATTATAACTAGTTTATTTTTCTTTTAATTATTTAGATATCATTTTGTTTGGTGCATATATGTCAAATATTCACTTTAATTTATCATCTGTGGTGACTTAAATCATCATGAAATTCCTTAATTTATCTATTTTTTTGCTCTTATCTATTTCCAACATTGCCTCACTTCAGATCATAATTGTTACTCTAACGCTTTGTTTTTGTTTTCTTTTTTTTTTCTAGCTCAATTGAAGTAGAATAGATTTTACTCCAAGCCTTTATTTTTAACTCTGGTGAATATTTGTATTTCAAGAATGTTTCTTAAAATAACATATTGTTGGACTCTATTTTTTAATCTATTCTGCTATGTTCTTCAGTTTTTTGAATAAGTTAAAGTCATTCATGTCCACGGTTAATAGATGATAATTATGTATTTGTAATAATTATATATGACAAATGCTGAAGAGGATAAGGGAAAACAGATATACTAATAAACTGCTTTGGAGTTGTGAAGTGGTCCAAATGTCCTGGAGATGTATTTGGAACTATGCCCAAAGAACTACAAAACTGTGCATACTCTTTGACCCAGCAATACCTCTACTAGCAACACCTCTACTCAAATGAAAAGGAAAAGGACTGCCATGTGCAAAAATATTTATAGCAGCTCTTTTATGGAGGCAAAGAATTGAAACTTGAGGGGTAGCTCATCAATTGGAGAATAGCTGAACAAGTTGTGTCATGAATGTAATAGAGTATAACTATACTATAAGAAATGATGAGGGGGGTGGTTTCAGGGGGAAAAAAAAGACAGCATGATAAGACCTATATGAACTGAAGCGAAATGAAGTGAAAAAAAAGGTCACTTTTTTCCCTGTAAGACAAAATTTATTCTTGGTTGTAGCCCTATATGTTTTACCTTTTGGAGTATCAAATTCCAAAATTTCCTTTCCTGAAGATATTAGCTGCAAGATGTTGTGTAATTTTGATTTTGGCAACTTGGTACATGAGCTCTTTGTTTATGGCTATGTTCAGTAATTTTTCTTTGACCTGGAACTATTGTATTTGGTCCATGACACTCTTAGGAATTTTCAGTTTGGGGTTTCTTTCAGGTGATGGGTATATTCTTTCTACTTTCATTTTCTGTTTGGCTCAGTTTCTATTCACTTCTGGAGGGAAGACCAAGGCTTTGTTTGGTCCTGATTTATATTCTTTCATGAGCTGCTAGTGCTTTCTCCTGCTATTGAAAGGTGTATTCAAGAATCTCAGGGACAACTCAGGCCAGGAAGATGCAAACTTTCATTACCTCCTAAGCTGTCTGATCTAGTGTGAAGTCTGATCACTTTCTTCTTGTACTGAGCTTTGCAGCACCCTGAGCTTGGTTTAGGTTTGGGACAACCAGTTGCAGGCTTTCTCCTGGTTGGAACTCCAGTAAATAGCTGCTGGCTTCTGCCCATATCAGCTAGCTGGCAGGCTCTACAGGTTCAGAATGACAGAACTGCAAGTCTCCTCTTATGCTGAGCTCTCTTTTCTAGTTATTCAGTTGCAGTCAGATTATGGTTCTATGGTCTGAATCTGAAATCCTGCTATAGGGTCAGAGTGACAACACTGAAGCCTTGCTCCTGTTCCTCCTCCAATATACATCTCCCGGCTCCAACTACAATATTTAATCCTGCTCTTTTTTCTGTTATATATCCTCAGTCCAAGTGGGTTCTGTGACCTTGTTCTGGGGTCAGAATACAATAGCTGTAAAATCTTCCGCTCTTCCTCTCTGCTTTCTGTGAAATGCAGACTTTATCTGCATGTGTTCTGAATGCTTCTTGCTCAGGAAGATAGCTGCAAGCCACAGTCACAATCCAGCCTTGATCTCAGACCTGTCTCTGTGATGAGAGTGTCACAGTTGTCAATTCCCTTCTGTTCTCCTTGCCTGGTGTCTTACTATGTTAATCTAGGTGGTGAAAATAATTCTTTGAAGATTCTTCTTAATTTTTTAACCACTGATGTTCTTTCTCCATCTTGTTTTGAGTATTTGTTGGAGAATTCTGATCTAAATTTCTTCCTTCTACTCAACCATCTTTAATTTTCTCTCCTGACCAGAACTTTTAATTATAGTAGATAAAATAATGATATATCATATCCACAGATTGCCACCAAAGGAACTCCTTTCCTTTTGTCCCCATTCAGAAAACTTCAAAATATTTAACGGTTAATTTGAACAATTTCAATAATAACCAACAAATTTTACAAAAAGCCACGAGAAAGACCTTAACATTTAAAGAAACAAATTCAACTAAACCAGGATTATTCTTCTAGCATTAGAAAATGGAGAAGGCAATAGATCCATATATTAAAAAAAAAAACCAGAGGGCTCAAACTGTAGACACAAACATTATGTCCTGTAGTACTAGGTCTAATCAAATACTAAAATATGTCTGAGGTTATATTGGTTTAGATCCATCTATGCCTGCCTGTTTTGTATGAATCTTATTCATGACACTTAATATTTTCAGCACAGGGAGTCAACCCAGTATTCCAGGAGCCTTTCTCATTTTCTCCTGATATTGTAAGGGTAGCAATGGAGATTCTTGGATGTCTAATTGTCATGCACCACCATTAGCATATGACAAGTCTATATTCTCTTCCTATCTTACAATTTCTTAATGACATAATTTATTACTGTTCCCATTTGGAGTTCGTCATTGACTACATGTTGCAGCTTCCTCCCACCCACTGTGCTCCTTTCCATTGACCTTTTTGTAATATTTTTTTTTATTCTTTGGAGACTGTTGTATTATATATGTTGCCACCATTTGGCAACTCAAGTAGAATGCCCCACCCAATGTATTTACCATTCTAATGGAGAAGATTCAGTGTGCAGTCCAAGTTAAAGAATTCCCAGTGGATGATTAGATGCTCCAGATGCTCACTTTTGCAGATGGCACTGGGCTGATTGTATCAAGCCTCAGAATATTGCAACACCTCCTGGAATAGGTCCATAATCACTCAAAAGAATTTGAACTGACTCTTAAACATGCCAACAAACATGTAGTAAGTGTCTACCATGCGTTAAGCACTTTGCTAAGTGTTGAGGTTACAAAGAAAGGCAAAAGATAGTCTCTGCTCATGGTCTAATGCAGAGACAAAATGCAAACAACTGTGAATAAGCAAAATATGTACTTGATAATTAGAGATAATCATCG
This sequence comes from Phascolarctos cinereus, assembly GCF_003287225.1. NCBI lineage: Eukaryota > Metazoa > Chordata > Mammalia > Diprotodontia > Phascolarctidae > Phascolarctos > Phascolarctos cinereus. The sequence goes on from NW_027555958.1 coordinate 280,422,577, forward strand.
GGGAGAAGGCAATAACATTAAGGGGGTCAGGAAAGGTTTATTGCTTAAGGTGAGATTTTAGATGGGAATTGAAGAACCTGGGGAAAAAAAATCTATTGCCCTGATTATAACCTACAGAGCTTGTGTGTATGTGTTGTTGCTGCTACTGTTACTGTTGATTCTTCCTAATGTGCATGGTTTAGGCCAATCTATTTTGAACCTTTTCAAATGAATATGGATTTCATTAAGTTGAATTTGTAATATTCGGAGGCTAGATACGCTATAATAATACAACGTCATCTGTAAGTAGAGGCATTTACAAAATCATGGCATAAAAATAATTTTTAAAAAAGCTTTCCTGTTAGGACCCTGTATAGGAATTTCTTCATGATATTGGTGCCTTCCTGTTTTAATCCTTTCTCATATTTGGTTTGGGTTTCAACTAACTCCATGATACATTTGTTTTTCCTTTCCTTCTTCTCCCCTCCACCTTTCTCACCCTCCCTTCCCTTTTCCTCCCTCCTTCTCCCTTCTCTTCCCTTCTTTCTCTTCTCTAGCTCCTTTCTTTTCTTTTCTTCTTTGTCTTCTTTTTTCTTCCTTCCTTCCTTCCTTCCTTCCTTCCTTCCTTCCTTCCTTCTTCCTTCCTTCCTTCCTTCCTTCCTTCCTTCCTTCCTTCCTTCCTTCCTTCCTTCCTCTTTCTTTATTTCTTCCTTTTTTTCTTTCTTAGACTGAGTCTCTTTATACCATCCAGTCTGTAAATGGTGAGGATAATCATAAGCCCAATTCTGTTCTAATTAGCACAGAAGCTTTGATCATCTCTGTTTCTTTTTTTTAACCTGGGCCATTTTGTCCCTTCTGGTAGCCCCCATCCCATCACAATGCCAAGGGCTGGCCATATAGTTGCTAATGTCATTGAGGAAATGTTATCAGCTTAAGCCCATTGTGACTCAGCACTCCTGACCTCAAGAGGTCTGTCAGCCTCAGACTTCTCAGAAGCAGCCATTTATTTTGTATACCACCATACCTAGCTGCCATTTCCCCACCCAATCCTTTCTCTCCTAACTTCTATGATCCACCCTTGTGTCCTTAGATGATAGAAAACTATCCATATAATGGTCAATGAGGCCATTTAAAAACATTAGAGTTTGTCAACAGAGATAATTAACTTCCTAAAATCCCCCTGTATCTCCCTCAAAACACTGATTTCCAGCAATTTAGACATGCAGTTACTGCCATGTACCTGTTCCAGATGAGAAAATCATCTCTTTCCTTATATCACTGCCATTTCTTTTCTCTAACTGCTAATTTCATTCCAAGTGAATCTGTCCTTTACAACTTGGATATATTCCAAACTTGTCTTCCATTTGTTTTATTATGTCCCAAGCTTTCATGTCTGTTTCTGTGAAAGTTCAGTGGTGTGGATCACCCAACTGGGAAGCCCTCAGTTAAAGTCCAAAGCTGGGAAAAATCACTCTAATTTTATTTTATTTTTAAGAGCAATAAAAAGGCACTCTCTGGAGGAACAGCAGTTGAGACTGCCAGTCCAGCAATAGACCTATCCATTCAGAGTTTCTGGAGAAAAGGCTGTGCTGTGATTAGAATCTTCCTGCTCCCTTTTTTCATTTCCCTTCTCCCCAGATTCCCTGCTTCCTTCAATCCATATCAATGGCATGTCCAGATCTGTCACCCCTGGACTTGCTCCCTAAGCACCCACCCTCCTTTATTTCCAAAGGAAAAGTTGAGAAGGGGAGGGAAAACCCTGTCATGCATGTCAACAGGTGAGGCCTAAAAACTTCACTGGAAAAAATCAGGGAAACAGTAACAGCTGCAAGGATGTTTGGAGGAAGTCAGGAAAGTAGTTTCCATCTGGCATCTGTTTCATCTGCAGACAACCCTCCTCCCCCTTTTAAAAATGAGGCCTGGAGCTGAAAGCCCAGGTTTATTTAAGGCACGGGTATCTCGGATACCTGGAATTCACTGGATCCAGTAAGAAATAGCCCAACCCCCACCCCCTTCTCCTCTTCCTATCCCAAATCATAGTAGAGCTCAGTGGAAAAATAAAATAAATTCCAAAGACTAAAATAGCCGTAGGTGAGAAACATTTAAGTTGCATATGGCCCTCTCTCCCTCTCCATAAAAGAAATCATTCTTTTGGAGGAGGGTATATTAGAGAAGAACTAACTTATTGTTGCAAATTGTACATAGTACCTTGTATATAGTAGGTGCTCAAATATTTGTTGAATAAATTAATATCTTAGTAAATGAAATTATACCCCATGGGTTGACTTAATATGTACATGTTGATTGATTGTTTGCCCTGGGAAGAAAAGATCATATACTGGCTTTAAGATATAAAGACAGAAAATTAAGATGCAAAAACTTTGCATCTGGCTCCTTGTCTCTGGTGAGCTACTACAAACCTCCTTAAATACATCATGAAAGATGTGTAACAATTATAATCCAAGCAAAATGCAAGGCACTGCAGCAGTCATATTTTAGGTGGTCCTAACAAAGTATACAATTTGTGTGGCTACACAGCAATTCATCTGAAAAAGTTCATAAATTTTTTAGTGAACTATAAGCTCAAAAAAAGTCAAAGGTGTTATATGGAGAAGAAAAAAATAACTTTTAAAGCTGCTTAAAAGACGCTCAGTGTTAAAGAATAGGAAATGATAATTCTAAGTGTATTTTTTTCTTTATTGAAAATTATATTATAAATTATGATTAGAAAATCAGGACTTGTCTACCTGAGTTCAAGTCTGACTTCAGATACTTACTAGCTGTATGACTCTGGGTAAGTCACTTAACCTTATTTGCCATAGTTTTTCTCATCTGTAAAATGAGCCGGAGAAAGAAATGGCAAACCACTCTAGTATCTTTGCCAAGAACACCCCCAAATGGGGTCATGGAGAGTCAGACATGATTTAAACAACTCAATAAATGATAGTAAAAATGCAAATGGTTCATGTGTGTGTGTGTGTGTGTGTGTGTGTGTGTGTGTGTGTGTGCGCGCGCGTGCACGCGCTCGCACTTTCCATTGAGCCCTTTGGAATGTAGAAATCCATATTTTACATAAATAATGACATTCCAAAATACTTCTATTTTCTTTTTCATATATTATTGCAATTGCTAGTATTTCTAAAACCTATGTTGAATAGGTTTGTTCTGAATTGTTTTGACTTGGAATGCTTCCAGTATTTTATTATTGTCTGTAATGCTGGATTTTGGTTCTAAGTAAATTTTTTTGTTTATGTTAAATAAAGGCTCTCTCTGTTTAGCTTGTTTTGGGGTTTTATCACTAATGGACAGTGAATTTTACGGATATTTACGCATTTAATTGATATGATCATACCACTTCTTAGTTTAAAAAAAATGTTTTATGTTGTTTTCCTTACAAGGAACCATCTGTGCATTTCTGGAATAAATTTTACCTCATGTTAAATGGATTTTAGATATATTATAGAGATGCATTAAAATTATTGAGAATGTGTTGATGCTTTTGAATTTTTGCATATTCCACTGAGCAAAAAACATAGTGATAGCCAATCTCAATCTGCCCTTGCTTTTCCCCTCCTGCCCCACACCATAGGCAAATAAGTGTATAATGATCTTCACAGTCAATGTATAACAATCTTCTAGTTCAAATATAGGAGCAGAGAGATCAGTGACAGAGGAACTGGATTCTGATCATCAATAGACTAACTTATGGTGATATAGGTAAACTTATAGAAATAGTTACACAAATATCTGGGTGATGATACAAGAGATTCTCCACGTCCCTTACCTATAGTCATATATTTATTACTACATGTTAATTGTTGCATGTTTATATTTGATTGTGCATTATTTTGCTGTTATGTTCATTTGATTGTGTTCTGTGTTGTACTCATAGTACATCAATAGTGATGCCTATTGCTTTATTATTTAATTGTGTATGCACTATTACCTATAATCATGCTTTATTTTATATAGCCTAGTATTTTATATAGCTTGGTAGCTTTGCAATATTTGTTAATCATACTTGCTTTATTTTTTTGTTAATAATTCTTGTGTACTATGGATACCTATACTAGGGATATGTATGTACTACATCCTGCATGTAACAGACATGTCATCACCAAAGTGCCCTGTCTGTGATGCTTTGTATAGTTCTCTGAATGAATTTATTGTATTAGTGAACATTTGTTTTCCTTTTTTTCAATGATACTGTAGGTTGAAGGATGCTTTAGGTAGGGCAAAGGCTACACACAGATAAGTAGGTACACGGTAGTTAGAGGGGATTCAGGGGGATCCAGCAAAGGTTTTGAATGAAACTTGGGATTGTGAGAGACAGAGGGGAGTTGGAATACATCTTTGGGATAGAAGCTAGTCTGTGCAAAGGTGTAATCTGGAGAAGGAATGCTGAATTTAGGCACAGCAAGGACATCAACTTGGCTTGAACATTGAGATAAACTTTAACCTCTGAGACAGCAATTTGAGTGAAGAGAAAATATCCATGTTTGGTTAAGAAGTCATGCCATAGCTGGATCTATGATTTTCATCTTTTTTTAATGGTGTGATTTTAAATATTAAGGTCTAATATACATTTTTACCTAAGGTGTAAGATGTTGGTCTCTACTTAATTTCTGTTAGAGTGAGTTCCAGTTTTCCCAGTTGTTCCCGTCAAATAAAGAGTGTGTAGCTCCTTCCCCCATCACCCACCCCAACCAGGTAGTATATGCTTCCAGGTTTATACCTGGGGTATTTATTTGATTTATTTCTACTTCTTCTTTGAGAAGGCTATTCTATTAATCTATTTTGCCATTTGTAACCAGCCCAAAATTGTTTTGTCTATTTTTACCCCTTACTTTTCCCGTGATCATGTTCCTTCACAATGACCGTGGCATCTCACCTTTAGAGTCATGACCACCCTCTGCCCCAAATACACATGTACCTTTGAGGTCATCAGCTGCCCTGAGGAGGTCTCACATTCCTCATTTTGAGGCCAGGATATTGTATATGGAGGTACAATACTCTCTCATCCAGAGTAATCTTGAATTATTTGGATTTTCTTTCCTTTATATTTTAAAATGTTTTTTCTGTGTACTTGTAGAATTTATTTTTTGTTACTGAAATTGTAAATTTAACCACTATGTGTTGGCATTGGAAACATGTTTTACTTTATTTTGCCTCTGAAGGCAATTAGTGAGTTATCTTACTTTATTTTTCTGTATTCAGAAGTTATAAGCCATTTTCTTGTATTGATTTCTGCATTATAGTATTTTGGACTTGTTATTTGTCATGTTCCTCTGGGAGAAAAAATAATCTTGACATTGTCTTTGTGTACTTTATCTTCAAAGTCAATCACTTTAGCTTGCATAGTTAATTTTTTATGTTGTTTCTTTTTGCTTTTCTTCTGCCATATTATTGGCCACTTCAGGATTTTTGTACTTTTAATCTGTTCGTTTCTTTCCCTTTTTTAGGCACTTTCTCCATCATATGTTCAATTTTTTGAAATTTGCTAATTAAGATTTAAAATTGTTTAAAATTTTCTTTAAGCCCCAAGTTCTAATTTAAATTGTTTTTTAGTTTTTTTCTTGCTTAAACATATAAAGCCTATATACATATATGTGTGTGGGGGGGGTGTATATAATATATGTATATATATATATATATATATATATATATATGTGTGTGTGTGTGTGTGTGTGTGTGTGTGTGTATAATATATAATATATATACACACATATGTAATAAACAAAATCATTCTTTAAGTTTTTGTTAGAGAAATTTGTCTGTAAGGAATATATCTTAAAATCATCTTTATTCATCCCTAACTTCTTATTTTATGGATTTCAATTTTGAACCATTCTGGATTTTTTAAAATTGTTATTCCATTCCCTTTCAGAAGTCTTTAGAGGAGAATTCTGGGAAGATGACTGAATGAGCCAGGAAATTACCTAGATCTCCTAAAATGCCCCACAAATAATTTAAAATAACACATCAAAGTGAACTTTAGGAAGGTAGAAATAATTAGACATCAGGGTAAAGCAGTTTTCTAGCCTAAGAAAACTTCAAGGGATATTAGGAAATATCTGACCTCAGTTTGGTGATCTGGCCTGATTGAAGTACAGATACATCCAGATAGATACCTCCAAATCAAGAACAACAAAAAACAAACAAACAAAAAAAAAACTAACCTTGGGGCAGCCTCAGCTTCAAAAACTTTTGCCCCACTGACAGTTTGGGGTCAGATGGCAGATCAAGGGATGATTGCAGGACCCACTACTGGTGCCCGACACAGAGCCCAGGTGCACTAACCAATTGGCTATTGCTGTGGGTCAGGAGGAGCAAGTACATGATGGTGAGTGTGGTAACAGAGCTTATTCCTGGTAGAGGGATGAGCTAAAGCATACAGAATCTGGAGGAACAACAGGGAATAAAGAGTGTGTGTGGTAACAGTGTTGCTGAAGGCCCTTCAGGGGCAGAGAGGAGTACCTGAGGTCAGGCCTTCAGACAGAGGTCAGATGACAATGGCACAAAAACCCTAGAGCCTGAGACATCCCCCACACCTTGTAACTAGAGCCTAATTCTAACATAAAGTTAACAGCCAAGAAATAAACTGCTAAAAATGAGCATGCAAAAGAGAAAGAACCTGACCATAAACTAATATGGTGATAGAGATCAGGGTTCAAACTCAGAAGATAACAGTAGGTCAAAATAGCTACTTCTAAAGCTTCAAAGTAAAATGTAAAATGGTCAGAAGCCAAAAAAAGAGCTCCTGGAAGAACTCAAAAAGGACTTTGAAAATCAAATAAGAGAGGTTGAGAAATTAGGTGAGAAAATGAGAGTCATACAAGAAAATTAAAGAAAGTTAATGAACTAGAAAAAAGAGATTCAAAAACTTATGGAAGAAAGTACCTTCTTAAAAATTAGAATTGGGCAAGAGGAAGCTAATGAGTTCATGAGATACCAAGAAATAATAAAACAAATTCAAAAGAATAAAAAAAAATGGAGCATGTTAAATATTTTATTACAAAAATAACTGACCTGGAAAATAGATTAAGATTAAGGAAGACAATATAAAAATTGTTTAACTACCTAAAAATTATGATTTTCATTTTTTATTTTTTAAAAATGATTTATTTATTTTTAGTTTTCAACATTCACTTCCATAAGATTTTGAATTTTAAATTTTCTCCACCTTCTTCTCCTTCCCCCTCCTCAAGATGGCATGCAATCTGATGTAGGCTCTACTTATGCATTCATATTAAACATATTTTCACATTAGTCATGATGTAAAAAAGTAGAACTAATGAGAGGAACCATGAGAAAAAAAAGAAATGAAACCAAATAACAAAAGGAAAGGAAAGCAAATGGTATGCTTCCATCTGCATTCAGAAGCCAAAGTTCTTTCTCTGGATGTGGATAGCATTTTCCAGCATGAATCTTTTGGAGTTGTCTTAGATTCTTGCACTGCTGAGAAGAGCTAAGTCTATCAAAGTCAGTTATCATACAATGTTGCTGTTACTGTATACAATATTCTCTTGGTTCTGCTCTTCTCACTCAGTATCAATTCATATAAGTCTTTCCAGGTTTTTCCTTTCAGATATTCTTGAAGGAAAGACCAGAATTGAACAGAAAGTTTGACCTATCAGAATCAGGAGAAACATAAGAAGGCAAACATAAAATCCAATTATATGGAATTTAATAAGGTTAAACTACTTACTTCTTATATGGGAGAACATCTGGACCTCTTAAGGATGTTATCATTACCAGGGTAGATTATACATAGATAGAAGTATTGGGGTTGAATTGAGAATGATGGGATCATCCTAAAAAAAAAATAAAGTTGAGAAGGGAGAGGTAAAATGGAACAACTCTTTCATACAAACAAGGCATGAGTAGAAGAACTGTTACTGTGGAGGGCAGGAAATGGTGGAGGGATAGTAGTGCTAGAACCTTATTTTTATCAGAAATGAGTTAAGGAGGGAATGATACATACATGTAGAAGGGTATAAAAGTCTTCTTAACTTACAGAGAAATAGGAGGGCCAGGGGATAGGATTAGGGTGGGATTCTGAGAAGGGTGTGTAAATTAAGAAATAGGAGGATAAGGAGAGAGGTTAAAGGATAGAGTCTTAGAATGCAAGTGGACTAAGGAAAAGAAGTAAGTTAGATGTCTGAGAAGATACAGGGTAAAACAAGAGGGAAAGAAGGATAAACAGGAAAAATAGGATGGAAAGAAATAGGCAATTAGTAATTATAACTTTGAATGTGAATGGAATGAATTTATCCATAAAATGGAAATAAAGAGCAGAGTGGATTAAAAAAGAAACATGTTAAAAATGAGAGATACACATAAAAGAAAAATAAATAGCTGAAGTAGAATTATTTTTGCTTCAGCATCAAAACAAAAGCAAGAGTAGCAATCACAATCCTAGACAAAGTTAAAGCTAAAATAGATTTAATTAAAAGAGATAGACAGGTAAACTGCATCATGTTAATAGGTAATGAAGTAATAACTAATGAAGCAATATTAATATGAAAACTATATGTACCAAACACCTTAGCATCCAAAGTTTTAAAGGAAAAGCTCAATTACATGTGAAAATAGATAACAAAATGATAATAGAAGGGGACTTCAACTTTCCCCTCTCAGAATTAGACAAATCTAACAAAAAAAAAATAGGAAAGAAGTCAAGGAGATGAATAGAATCTTAGATAACCTAGATATAATAGATATATGGAGAGAATTGAATGAGAAAAGAAGGGAATGCATTTTTTTCCCTCAGCAGTACATGATATCTTTACCAAAAAATGACCCCCATATTAGGGCATAAAAACTATAATTAAGTGCAGAAAAGCAGAAATATTAAACACATTTTTTCAGATGATAATGTGATAAAATTATATTTAATAAGGGACCATGGAAACAAAGATTAAATATTAATTGGAGACTAAATAAACTGATCTTAAAGAATGTGCAGGTTAAAGAACAAGTCATAGATACAATAAATAATTTTATTAAAGAGAATGATAACAATGAGACAACATAGCAAAACCTGTGTGGTGCACACAAACAGTAATCAGAGGAAAAATTATATCTCTACATGCTTACATTAATGAAATAGAAAAAGAACAGATCAACAAATTGGGAATGCACTTTAAAAAAATAGAAAAAGAAGAAATTTAAAATCCCCAAGAAAACACCCAATTGGAAATCCTAAAAATTAAAGATGAGATTACTGAAATTGAATGTAAGAAAACCATTGAATTAATAAATAATTATTTCTTATAAATCATTATAAAAAATAAATTTCTACAAAATAAATAAATAAGTGAAGGAGTTCACATGAATGGAATTAAATAAATAAATAAATAAATAGATAGATAGATAGATAAATAAATAAATAAATGAAGAAATGAAGAAAACTAGGAGCTGGTTTCATGTTTTCATCAGTATCTTTTTAGATACTAACAAAATAGATAAATCACTGGTTAATATGATTTTTAAAAAACAGAGATGAAAATTAAATCACTAGTGTCAAACTTTTTTTTAAAAAGCTAAGGATGCCACTATTTAATATAAAATCAAAGCAGTTTTTAGGAGTTATTTTGCCCAATTGTATGCCAATAAATTTAACAGCTTAAGTGAAATAGAATAATACAAAAATAAACTGCCTAGAATAGACTAACAGAAGAGGAAACAGAATAATATCTAAATAAACCTATTTTTGAAAAAAAAAATTGAACAGGTCATAAATGAGCTTCCTAAGAAAAACATATTTGGATCACATGGATTTACAAGTGAATTCTACTGAAGATTTAAAGATCAACTAATTCTGATATTAAATAAATTATTAGGAATAATAGGCAAAGAAGGAGTCCTACAAAACTCTTTTTATGAAGCCAATATGTTGCTGATACCTAAACCAGGAAGAGCAAAAACAGAGAAAGAAAATTGTAGATCAATTTCACTAATGAATCTTGATGCAAAAATCCTAAATAAAATACTATCTAGGAGGCTAAAGAGGGCAGCAAGATGTTACAGTACATAGAGTGTTGAACCTCAACTAATCTTCATGAGTTCAAATCTGGGCTCAGACACTTACTTGCTGTGTGACCCTGGGCAAGTCACTTAGTCCTGTTTGCCTCAGTTTCCCCATTTGTAAAATGATCTGGGGAAAAAGAAATACCAAACTACTCTAATATCTTTTTTCAAGAAAACTCCAAATGGGGTTGTAAGGGTCAGACATGACTGAAAAGCAACTAAACAAGAACAAAAGGAGACCACAGCAATATATCATAATGATTATACATTGTGACCAAGTGGGAATTACATCAGGAAGACAGTGATGATTTAACATAAAGAAATCTATTAACATAATTGATTATACCAGTAACAAAACTAACAATCATTACTCTCTCAATTGATGCATAAAAAAGAGCTTTTGACAAAATACAACTAATAAAAACTCACTATTAAAAAACAACAACAACAACAACTTGAAAGCATAGGTATAAATTGATTATTCCTTAAAATAAGAAGTATCTAACTAAAACCATCAGCAAGCATTATTTCTAACAGGGATAAGCTAGGAGCCTTCCCAGTAAGATCAGGAGTGAAACAAGGCTGCCCATTATCAACAATATTATTCAATATTTTATCAAAAATGTTAGCAATGGCAATAAGAGAAGAAAAAATAATTTAAGGAATAAGAATATGCAATGATGTAATAAAACTATGTCTTTTTTGCAAATCATATGAAGTATACTTGGAAAATCCTAGTTATTCATCTAAAAAACTAGTTGAAACAATTGATAATTTTAATAAAGTAGCAGGATATAAAATAAGCCCACAAAAATGATCAGCATATTACCAGCAAAACCTTCCAAGAAGAGATAGTAAGACATATCCCACTTAAAATAACCATAGACACCATAAAATACTGGGGGGTATATCTGCCAAGACAAACCTGGGAACTACATGAACATAATTATAAAACACTTTTTATACAAATAATTAAAATAATTGGAGAAATATTAATTCTTCATAGGTGGGCAGAGCCAACATAATAAAAATGACAATTCTGCCTAAGCAAATCTACTTTTTCAATACCATCCCAATTAAATTATCAAAAAAATATATTTTATTGACCTAGAAAATAAAATAACTAAATTCATTTGGAAGAACAAAAGGTCAAGAATATTAAAGGAATTAATGAAAAACATATAAAAAAAGGAGGGTTAGCAGTGCCAGATGTTAAACTGTATTATAAGGTGGTAATTATTAAAACTATCTGATACTGGCTAAGAAATCTAAAAAAATGAATCAGTGGAACAGAGTAGGCATATAATGCAGAGTTGTGTATATAATCATACATCATACAATAATTATGTAACTTTGTGTTTGACAAAGGTAAAGATTTAAGTTTGGGGTATATGAGTTCACTATGTCATTATTTTAAAATGGGAAAGCTAGAATGCAGCCTGACAGAAATTATATATAAATCAATATCTTACACCATTTACCAGGATAAGGTCAAAATGGATATATAACCTAGATATAAAATAGATATAAAGGGATACATCATAAGTAAATTAGAAGAACATGGAACCTATTACCTATTAGACTTATCGACAAGAGAAGAATTTATGAATAGACATGAGAGCATTGTGAGACGTAAATTGAATACATTTGGTCACATTAAATTAAAAATAGTTTTTGTACAAATAAAACCAATGTAGCCAAGATTAGAAGGAAAGCAGAAAATTGAGAAAAAAATTGCATACAGTTTCTCGGATGATAATGTCATATCTCAAATACATAGAAAACTTTGGCAAATTTATGAGAATATGAATCATTACCCAATTGATAAATGGTCAAAGGACATAGATAATTTTTGGAAGAAGAAATCAAAGAATATGTATACACACACATACATATATATATACACACAAATATATATGCATATATATATATTTGTGTGTATATATACATACGCACACATATACATAAACACACACATATATATTTGTGTGTATATATACATATGCACACACAATCATAAATACATACATATATACATATACATACCTATATATGTAAAATGCTCCAAATTATCACTGATTAGAGAAATACAAATCTAAACCGCTTTGAGTTATCATCTCACACCTATCAGATTGGCTAAAATGAAAGAAGTGGAAAATAAAAAAAAATATTTGAGGGGATATAGAAAAATTGGGACACTAATACACCATTGATAGAGCTGTGAATTGATCCAACCATTTTGGAGAGCCCAAACCATAATTACAACCATTTTGGAATTATGCCGAAAGAGTACTAAAACTGTGTAGCAATACCACTATCAGGTCTATTTCCCAAGGTGAACAGGAAAAAGAGGAAAGAACCTATATATTCTATAATATTTATAGCACCTTTCTTTTCTGTTTGGCAAAAAAAACTTGAAAATTGGGGATGCCCATTAACTGGAGAATGGCTAAACAAGTTGTGGTATATGATTATGATGGAATACTACTGTACTCTAAAAATGATGAGCAGATTGATTTTAGAAAATAATCATGGACAGACTTGCATGAAATAATGAAGAATAAAATGAGCAGAACTAAAAGAACATTATAAACAGAAACAGCAATATTATTTGAAGAATAATTGTGAATAACTAAGGTATTCTGAATATTAGAAATACTCAAATCAGCTACAAAGGCCCTATGAAGGAAAATGTTATCCACCTCCAGAGAAAGAACTGATAAATAGAAATTTTCATAGTATAATTTTATGTTTGTATGCATGTATATGTGTGTGTGTGTATGTGAGTTTGTGAAATGGTGGCCTTCTGTAGTGTCGGGTAGGAAGGGATGGAGAGAGACAGTTTTTAACTTAAAATGTAACAAAAGAAATAACTTTTTAAAAAAGGAATACCTAGGATTTTGTATTTCATTAGGTTCACTTTTTTTTGTGAGTTCTGGTTCTCTTTGGAAATATTCACCTTTCCTTCTGGTTTTGAGATTCTGCTGATTTTTCTGTTAGTACTCTGGGCTTTTTCTGAAAGTTTTCCTCCAGTTTTTTGTTTTGTTTTGTTTTGTATAACACTAACTACCTTGGTCCCTAGGTAGGTTACATTTTACCCTTCCTCAAAGGTCTGGTACACTTAAGGAGCATTAGAGGTATCTAGGCTCTCTGCAAATGCTTCCAGTCCACTTTGATGGTGTGCCTAAGTACAGGAGGTGAGTCCCTCAACTGCAATTCTATTTAGCCATTTAATAATTGGATTAGCTTTTGTAAATAAACGTTTGCTTTGAAAGGTACAATCATAAATACAAAAACTGACTCCTCTTTCATACTACCTCAGTCTCTGGGAAGAGGAAGGGGTCTAGGTTCATAACTCACCTCAAATCTTATAGAACACAGTCTTAAAGTTCAAATCCAACACCCCCCTTTAGTCTTGAGGCCCAGGCACCCTGGTTTCTCAAGCCTTCGCTTTTGAGATGGCTGGTTGCAGCACCTTGTCTGGAGTACTGACTTGAAGGTTGCCACAGCTGGAACTTTCAGATCTGATAAGGATCATTGCGCAGCACCTGTAACTGAAAAGGGGAAACAACACAGAATACAAGACAAATATCTTAGCCAATTTCTTGGAGCCAGAATAACAGAGGGAATGGGAAGAAAGTCCTTCCCTTCTAGACACTTCCATTCATGGTGGCCACTATATAATTGAATAGTGACCTTTACCCTTTGGATGTATCAGCAAAGAGAGAAACTGTCCTAGTCTGGCATTTTTTTTTTTAAAGATACATCCTTTTCTATCTATGAAGTCAAAGGAGGCTGCTATATCTACTGATGTGGTAGGGGACATGGAGTACCTACATGTTAGGTGATCCAAATATTTCCAGGACAATCCTCCTCAGTGAGTCTCCACGTTGTTTGATCTGGTCATGCTGCAAAGACCCCTTACATTAATATTCCCATGTAACTCATTTCTTTTCTCTTCCCCCTTTGCTAATGAACGTACCTCTGAGGCTGGGTTACAAAGTTGTGAATACTTAGACAAATTGTGGAATTTAAAATGAACCAGTCTGGATCCCTGACTTAAATACTCTCTCGGGGATCCTGACTGGCCCTTGATGAGTTTCTGTTCTCCCTTCTTTCAGGCCTATCAATGGTAAATGCCAGCACCCATATCCTTCTGCCTTGAGCTCTCCCTTTTCTTTCACAGACAGACTAAATCATTTTTTTAAAGGTGGTGGGAGGGTGTTCTGGGCATAATCTTTACAGCTTTGAAGTCCCTAAATTAGGGCTTGACTCTAAAAAGAATGCAACAAGTTTTCAGCCCTCCCAATATTCCTTCTAATGTGTTTAGTCCAATCAGTGTCTGCTATTTGTGCAAGAATTGGGGAGGGTAGCATGTGGGTTATGACAACAGATTCTTGGCAGTAGGGGGTATCCCAAGATGAGCACGAAGCACAAGTCCAGAGTAACTTGAGTAGAGGCTGGTGTGTGTTGGGGGAGGGAAGGAGGGGGGCTGATTTTTAATGATTCATGGTTTTCATTCTTAATTCACAATGATTTTGCTTTGTTTGGAGAGTTAGGTAGCAAGGTGGATAGAGTTATAGACTTTAAGTCAGGTATAGCTGAGATCATATCCTGCCTCAGGCACTTTCTAGCTGTGTGATCCTGGGTAAGTAATATAACCTCCCTTGCTCAGTTTCGTCCACCTGTAAAACAAGGATAATAATATCATCTGCTTCACAGGTAGGTTGTGAGCATTGAATGAGATAACCCATGTACGATAATTTACAAACATTGAAGTGCTATATAGGTATTATTACTGCTGCAACTACTATAGCAATTCTTTTCCCTTTGTGCTATGAAGTCAGTTTTAATTATTCTCTCTGGCGCACGCACACACACACACACACACACACACACACACACATATTTTGGTGGGGAGGTATTGTAGAGTTAAAGAGACATGGAGAAAGTTACCAAGTTTTTATTGGTCATATAATTTACAATTTTGAATTTTTTTAACCTACTAAGTGATATATTAAAAAGGAATGAATTAAAAGTTCAAAATGCTGACCTAAATTTATTCCTAACTTCCTCTTTCATGGATATTTTTTTAATGAATCTGTACTTTTGGTTGTTGCCTCATCTTCTCGTAGGAGGCCACAGGATTCTATAGTCTATCAGGAAATAGTTCGCTTTCTTTTGTATTTCAATTTTTAAAAGTTTTCTCATCCCTTACTTTTTGGAGTTAAACCAGCAAGGATAGGTTATAAATTTGCCTCAATTCTTCAAGGTGGAGTAAAATATTATGTTTCTTTCTGGAGAGACAGTACTGGCATCACCAGCGCTTCAATATCTTTCCTTTTAGGTACAAAACAAAGCTACTTGTGATAGTACCTCATCCTGATCACTCTCTTTGTTTTTCTTCCTTCCATACTCTTTACTGGGAAGAAATTATCATTTGCTGATTATTATTTTTTTTTTGTAGGGTTGGGTGTATTACAAGAGTTTTTCTGGGCAGAGTCTTCGCAGCCTTGGAAAAGATCTCTTAATTAGGGTCAATTCCCAGTTGAAATTCATCATAGTTTTTTAGCCTGCCCGCCTCCTCTCTCTACTTCAAATCTATATTACTGGACAGTAAGCTTTTGCCCTTCTTTCAGGGTAGGGATGTTCCAGCAGAGTCTTTGCAGCATCAGGGGAAAGAACGCCGTCCTTTGCACAAATCTGCAAGCTTTCTTTTGTACTCCTGCCACTGATGAGGGAGTGAGTGTTCTAAGAAGCAGAGTACCATTATGTTAATTCATCAGGATTTAACGTGGGTTTTTTTTATTTTTATTTTTGTTTTTTTTCTTCCTCCTATGTACTTAGCCATAATTATTCTATATTTGGGATATTATTTTCTTTCTTGGGGGGGTTAGATAGGGATTAGAAGAGTAGATAGTTGAAATGACTTGGAGAAAATGAGTAAATCATCCATAGTTTCTGTCATGTCAACTAAAAGTATAAAGGGAGAATCTGAACCCAACCCTATCTCACTGGATTCTGGCACTGCATCCACTATTCTAGGTTACTGTTTCTTTCCAGTTCTGGAAATAGTGCTGAATATCCATATATAAACAAATTGAAATGGGGTGGTTCTGCTCCCAGAGGACATGGAGGACAATTCTTTTGTGTCCTAAAATTTATTCTCAGCTTTTAACTACCGACCTCTCTAGCTTCAAGTTCCAACTAAAATTCCTTATTTTATTGGAAATCTTCCCCAACCCCACTTAATTCTAGAGCCTTCCTTTCGTTAATTATTTCCTATTTATCATGTACATAGATTGCTTTGCTCCTTGAGGGCAGGGATTTTTTTTTTAATGCTCAGTGCTTAGCACAGTTCCTGGAACACAGTAGGTTCATAATACATGTTTATTCACAGATTGATTGAAAGAGTTAATCATGCTTGATGTTGGTTGCTAAAACTCAGTGACTTCCTCTAAAATGAGGAGGAGGGTGCATAGCCAGAAATAGCCAAAAAGATTGATAAATCCTCTACTGTAGCTCCAAAGAAATTCTCCCAGTCCTGGTGTTCATATGTACATTGCTTACTCCTGATTGGTATAATTCAACGATAGTTGGGGTCTGCTTATCCTAGAATGATGCATTTTGTAGAAGTTTTGAGCTCTCTGCATATTTCTCAGTATAAATCCACCAATGTGGCCTAACCACTCTGGACTGTTAAGAATCTTCCCAGAGCTGGTTTTTTTGTTTGTTTGTTTTGTTTTGTTTTTTAGGATTACAACACTAGCTGCTTCTTCTCCAAACAGAACCAAAGCAGAGTCAGAGCAGTCTGTGAAATGGCCTGGGTTCATTTGATGGGGTGCTTGGGTGCTTATGTTTGGGTGCTTGTGCTTGGACCCCAATTTCTCCCTAGCCTCAGAAACAATATCCCTGACAGTTTTGCCCCAGCCCAAGGACACTGTGCTTAGCAATTGCTCATGAATGGGCCCCAGCAAGACCCTTATTTCTTTCCCTGGTGCAGTTCCAAACAGCACCTGAAGGAATTATTAGTTTGAACTGGCTTTGCACTGGGTCATAAAGACATTCTTAGCCACTGGACTATCTATACTACCTCCCTACCTCATTATCTACATCCTAGACTCCTCATTAACTGTATTCTAGAGTTAAGACATATATATACTCCCTACACCTATCTTGTCAAACAAGACATTGATTTGTGTCAAACTGCACAACTCTCAGTTACCCTGAACTCTAGTTAACTTAGTGACGTAGCAGGCCTAAAACCACACCTCCATGTCCCCCCCCCCAGCTTTTCCCAGTGACCTCTGGGTAAAACAACACCTTAGCAGTAGGTACAAAAAATGCAAGTTCTTTTAAGAACTGACCACTCCTTAACCACTCCTTAATCCCACCCTGAGTCACCTACTTAGCATATTTGGCACATGTTTTATTGTATTTTATCCTATACAAACTTTAACTGTACCACTCTAAGATTGCAGGATCCTTTAAGAATTCTTGCCTGTTGAAAAGCATAACAATAAACTTTTTGCTACCTTGACCTGAAGAATGCTTGAGTCTGTGAATTCATTCCAGATGACACCGTCGTGTACTTCAGTCTTTCAGGGGTCACAACCTCTCAACCTCTCATACCGCAACACATTGATAATATCCTTTTGTGTATTTACCACCTATTGGTTTGCATAGCACTGATGAATCCCAAAGGGAGATGAAAAGTATGAGGTTCCCTCTATGTGCTTTGATATACAAGATTTGGCTGGCAGAATGTCCCAGAATAACATAACATATATTATATTTCCTTTTAAATCCCTGAAACCTGAAAAAAAAGGTCAGATGAAATGACTATGATTTAAGGATTAGCTACTAATGTACATATACCAACAAGGCAAATCTATGAAATGAAAGCACGATATTATTTCATTAATTAAAACTAAGTGAGGGAGGTGAGCAAAGACTGGTATGACTTACTAACTTCATATATAATTGTGTGTGGGTATGTATGTGTGTGTGTGTGTGTGTGTGAATTCAGTCTGAATTGTAAAGTGTTTGGAAAGAAATGCATTTTCATTACTTTCTTGTGATGACTTACAAGTAGATGACTCATTCGAAATTAGCATATTGATCATTTGCATACAAATGAAATGCTAAAGTGACTTTAAAGTGCATGAAATAGCCTACAAAAGAGAACAGACTAAACATTACCATATAGTATTTATACTATTCAATTAAACCCATGCCTCATGGAGAGTGTAAAAGTAAACTTAATAGTACCTGTATGTAAACAAAATCCATTTAGAATTAATGGGATTCGAGATAATGAGTTTTTACTATCAACTAGTCATTAAAAGTTAGAAAAAAATTGTCAAATAGCCTAGGAATAAAAAGTATACGTTATTATATGTTATGATGGAAATAGTTTCAAGGTTTTTGTTGTTGTTTGTTTGTTTTTTGTTTTGTTTTTTAATTAAATTGCCTTATATAGGCCTAAGCAAATTAAATGAATATAGTACCACTTAGGAGTTATGATATGAAAATGCCCCATAGCTTTACAAGTAGAAAAAGAATGCTTTCTCTTATAAGGGATGACAAAGTTAAAAAGTTCACCATGTATTTACCACAGCCTTAGGCAGTAACTAAGGAAGTCCATTTTAGAATGGCTTAGTACTTTCATATTTCAATGTAAGTTCCATAAAGGCAAACAACTTTATCTCACCTGGAACCAAGCACTGTCACATACATGTGCACACATATATACACACACACATACAAACACACACACATACACACAGGCACTACGTAAGTATGAAATGAATAAATAGTGTAGATTTGGAACAATAGTAGGGATAGCTGATCTGATGGAGCAGTCAGCTAACATACATTATAGTATGACTTAAGAATTCAATTCCAGAAACTTTGATTAAGTCTTTACTTAAGTGAGAGTTCTTTACTAGGTGCTTGGGATAAAGCACCAGAACTCTCTTTTCCCTCTCCCTAGATAAGTTCCCACCTGTCTCAAGCTTTTAAATACCTTGGAGATCATGGAGGCTTCAAAGCCTATTTGACTTAAGTGGAACTTGGAGCTCCTTGAACTCTTAGAAAACACAGAAGAACTAAAAGCTGGGAAGGTCTCTGGAACTGGAGCTTTTATTTTACAAATGAAGAAACCAAGGATCTGAGAGGGGATGTATTTACTAGTTAGTGACAGAGGTAGAATTATAATACAACTGGATTCTCAGCCAGGTTTTCCTCTTCCTACACCCACTGTTCTGCCTTTTATCTTCTCTCTTCTCTAACCCCTATTCATCCTAAACAGGATCTTGTGTCCTTAAACTGTTTAACAGGAATTTATGAATTGGGATAATTTGCTTTATAAAATGGAATGACTTAAATAGATTACACAACACTTTCTGGGCCCTATCCACTTGAATCCAGAGCACTTTGAATACCCAAATTCCAGTAAATGCCTCCAAATTATAAACCTCACAACAGGAAGTAAATGATGTACTGAAGCCAGTGCTCACACCTATATTCCCTCTGTTACCTGAGTGACTCTAATCGTTTGGCAGGTTTGTTTATTCTGCACAATGAAAAGGTAGTGTTACCTTTGGGGTGATGATCTCATGTGTGTTTGAGGTACGTAGCAGAAATATCCTTTAATCTAGCTACTTTGTTGGATTTTCAGGTATTCTATAATGCTGAGGTAGAAAAACACAGATATCACATGGCACAATATTACCAAGTCTTTTTAAGCTGCCTTTGTATCCTCAATGCACATTCACATATTTCCAAATGTATTCCCTGGACAACCTTTCCTCCTGAGTCTAATTAGATTTAACTCTCAGTCCTTGCAAACAGGAAGCCACAAGGCTGTGACCTCACAACCTTCACTCAGAGGTCTCTTTAATTTGTAAGAGATATTGATGTTATTTGGAAAAGGGATCTGTAATAAATTTCAGGGTTTTTTAAAATTTTTCCTTTTGAAATGAGAGCCAAATGACCCATACTTTCTGCTTCTATATCTATGTATCTATCACCTATCTATCTTTCTCTATCTCTGCCCATCTATATAGATCTATATGTATCTGTATCAGTCTATTGATATAGATAATGATATCTATAGGTCTAGAAAGATATCAATATCTATACTAAAATATCCATATCTATATCACTATAATTTGTTTTTTACATTACACACATTTCCTCTCCCTTTCCCTTCCAAAGAACTCTCCCTTAGTCTGCTAGGTAGCATACATTGGACTAGAATGCATGTTGGACTTGGAGTCAGGAAGATCTGAGTTCAAATCCTGTCTAGGACACACATTACTTTGACTACTCAAGAAGAGAGTGAGGCTGACGACTTTGCACAATTCTGCCTTGCTTAAATAAAATCCACAAGTACGTCAAGCCATCACCCATGATGTCATTGGTCCTCTTCAAAAATGAAGGATGAATAACAACAATAGCTGTGTGACCCTGGGAAAGTCACTTAACCTGTATCTTCTTCAGTTTTCTTATATAAAAAGTGAGGACATTAATAGCACTGAACTCATAAGGTTGTTGTGAGGATCAAATGAGACACTATATGTAAAGTAATTCACAAAATTTAATATGCTACAAAACTTTAGATACTGTTATGTTATTGACACATACTAAGCAATTAATCCTTTTTCTCATTTATTTGTTAGTTATGACAAAAGGCAAAAAGGGAGAAAAAATTCAGCAAAATTAATCCAATGTTACATGTGCCACCTTTGCAAAAAAAAAAGAAAGCACATTTCTAACTCTTTGAAGCCAAGATTGGTCATAAGTTCATAGCATTCTTTTCTGATTGATTTACTATAGCTGTTTTTTTTAAAATTTACGTTGTTTTAGACATTTAGTACATATATATATATATATATATATACATACATATATATGTGTGTGTGTGTGTGTGTGTGTGTATGTATATATGTATATGTATACATATATACATATATATATATATATCTGGTTCTATTTATTTAGCTTTTTATCAATTTATTTGTCTTCTCTTGTTTCCCTACATTCATAATTTTAATCTCTTTTTTTCTGAGCTTAAACACTGGAAAAAAAAGAAAAAGATTTCCATATGTATGACAAATCACAAAACAAAATAATTCTATTTGAAACTTCCTCCATTTCTTACCACTTGATTTTTCAGAGTATGCTATACATTTTATGTATTAATTTCTAAAACTACCCTAGTTTTCTATGCTTCCTTCTGAGCTTCCTTTTGTTTTCTTTTCTGCATTTGAAAAAAAAAATGGCCCTTTTATTTTTGGCACCATCCTTGCAAATCTCCTGATACCCCTGTGTGATAGAGAGATAGAGAGAGAGAGCAAATTAGCATCTAACCTTGTAACAAATAAGCATGATTAAGCCAAATGAATCTACACAAGGGCCATGTCCAAAAATGTATGTCACTGCATCTTGTAAAATCCTTCATTATGGGTCTTCTGTGTAGACATGATTAGTCATTGCATTCATCAGAGTTCTTAAGTCTTTTGGAGTTTTCTTTATAATTTCACTATCTTTTTTTTTGATGAATAAGAACTTTATTGGATATTTGCTCAAGTTCTCAGCTAAAATCCAAGTCAAAAGTAACATTCCTGGAGTGGGTTATTTAGTTACTTTCAGCACCATAAAATGGACAGAACAGAGGGGCCCAGAACGGTAAAGTCCAACTCTGCCACAATCTAAGATCCCTCTCAAGACCAAAATTGTAACCATTTCAGGTTAGGTTCCAGTCTCCTGATCACAAGAGACATGGCCTTTGCCCATCACTATATGATTCAAATTGTCTAGAAGAATAGATGGATAATATAGTACTGGAGAGAGCTCTTGTCAACACACCCCTAAGTGATCATCAAATATGGCAGACAAGATAGCAGCAAAGGACCCAGTCATATTATCAAGTTCCACCACTTATAGGAAAATGGCTCCTAGCAGGTGAAATCATTCTCTTGGTTTTGTTCATATAACTCTGCATCAAGATTCTCTTCAGTTGCGTTCTTCATAGTTTCTTATAAAAATAATATTCTATTACATTTGTATACCACAATTTGTTCCAACATTCCTCAATTGTGTCTAAGAAGCAAGCTAAAGTACCCTCTATATTTTAATTCTTTGCTTTTATCATCCCACCCCCACCCCCAGCTACCCTCCCTCTCATTTTTCAGGATCAGGAAATTTGTTTTTCTTGTGACTATTCCCTTCCTACTATTATTGTACTTTTTAAGTCCTCCTGAATCCTGTCTTCCCTTATTTCCCAATTGAGCTTGATGCAGTTCTATACTTGTGTGTGTGTGTTTAACCTTCCTTTGTCCACTTTATAAGAAAGAGGGTCATCTGATTCTCACTCTTTTTTTTAATCCATGGTTGTATACTTTTCTCACACACTTTAATGAGAAATAACAAGTCCCACCCCTTTTTTTTTTCCTTTCTACACCCATGTATTTGCTTTACCCTGCCTTTTCTTTCCCCTTTTCAAACACTCAGAATAGAATCAATTCACATACTCCTGAACATTTTTTTCTCCTCTTACTTAATTCTCAATACACTTTGAATACACTATGTTTCTGATGGGATACTTCTTTCTTTTCCTCTTCTTAAAACATTAACACTATCTCATCATATAATTTCTTCTAATTACTCAAATACATTTGTCTTTCTAGGTTCTTCTGGATTCATGTGTTTGTAATTAAAAGTTCCTACTGAACTCTCATCTTTTCACCATTAAGGATGTATTTTTTTTTCAACTATAGGATTATATCCAGCTTTGCAGGGTAGGTTTTCTTGGTTGTAAGCCCATATCATTTGCCTTTTGGTCTATTGTATTCCAAGAGCTTTTCTTGTTTTTAGAAATAGCTGACAGGTCTAGCGTGTTCCTTACTGTGTATTTTATTACTTGAACTACTTCTTTCTGTATGCATGTCTTGGGGATATGATGGAGAGAAATATCAAATTTCAGAGAATTGATAGAAACACCAAAGTAATGCAGCTAGGTGAGAACTGAGCTCAACCCTCTTCTTAAATGGAGTTCATGTCCTTACCTTCTAAATTAGAGAAGATGAGGGTAGTGATGAGGTGGTCAAAGCTGATGAGACCTTACAGGATGATTAGGTTATCCCAATAATGAGCCTCCTGGGAACTTGGTGAAAAGTCAGTTATAGAAGTCTCAAAGTAATGCTGCCAGGTGAGAAATGAGGAGATTCAACTATTATTTCTCTGCAGATGGTTTTCAGATCTATTTTTCCAACCATGACCTCTAGTCTCACATCTCTTCCTATTAGGTATTGGATATATCAAAACTATTTTAAACTCAAGAAGTCTAAAACTGAATTAATTATCTTTTGTCCCCAGACCCACGTCTCTTCCTAACTTCTCTCTTACTACTGAGGAAACCACCATTTTCCCAGTTCCAAGGCTTAAAAACCATGTATCATCTCTGAGTTTTTACTCTCTTTCCCTTCCTATATCCCATATGCTGCCATGTCTTGTTATTTATAACTTCATAATATCTCTCAGATATGTCATCTTCTCTCCTCTGACACTGCAACCCCTTGGGTGCAGGCACATATCACCTCACATGTGAGCTATTGGCAGTTGTGTGCAGTTGATCTTCCTGCTTCAAGTGTCTCCCCATTCCAATCTATCTTCTACTCCTTATCAAAGTGATCTGCCTAAAGCAAAAGTCTAACCATGTCACCTCCATTTCTTTAAAAACAAAAACAAAACACCCCACCAATTACCCAATAACCTCCCAGATCAAATATAAAACCCAATGGCTTTCAAATCCCTTCATAGCTTTGCCCCTTCCTTCCTTTCCAGTATTCTGACTTTATTACCTTTCTATCCTCCATATATTCTCCTGATTCACATGGGCCTTCTTCATTTTCTTGGCAAAAAGTACTCCATCTCCCAACCCCAGGTTTTTATTTGTTTGATTTCCCACCACCATCACTATCCACCTTCCCCACATATTTTGGTTGTCCTCCATGCCTGTTCTTAGCTTTTCATCAAGTCTCAGCTAAGGTTTCACCATCTACAAGATAATCTCTTTTATATACATAATTGTTTGCATGTTGTCTCCCATGTTAGACTGAGTTTCTTGAAAGCAGGAACAGTATTTTTGTTTTCAATTTTTTTGCCTTGTTTTTTGTTCCCAGTGCTTAGTACAGTCCCTACCCACATGGAAAGTGCTAAACAAATGTGTTGCCTTGGCTTGAAATAATGTTTTTCAGCAAGACCAATGAAGCTGCAGTTACCTCTTTTAATTATTTTTCAGGTTTTTTTTTAAATTTGTGTGTGTATGTGTGTATGTGTGTGTAGCAGATATCTTATGTCTTCTTAATCCTTGTAAATCTTTTGACTTAAACCACTTACTCCAACATGCTATAATGTCTCTTGACATAAACTGCTCACATAAACTGTTTCTGCCTTAATTTACCTGTCTGCAAAATAAACAAGAAAAAGGAAATTGTACCAATAATCTCTAAAGCTAATCTTTTTCCCATAAATAAATAAATGTGTGTGTGTATACATATATATACACACACATATATATGTATATATGTATATATATGTATGTGTGTATGTATATATGTGTGTGTGTATATATGTATATACATACATACATATATATATACACATACATATATATGTATATATATACATACATATATATACATATATATACACACACACACATATATATATATATATATATATATATATATATATATAAAACTGTGCTCCTACTTTGCAAGTTTGGCACAGAATTTTGCATACCATAAGATGACAGTAAAACACATTCTCAGCATCCCTTTAAAGGTCCAAGAAACCTAGATTTTAAAAAGTGACTGCATCTCATTTTTATTTTTGTTTGAAAATTACATACTTGACTATTTTTACTCTTTGGGTAGAATATAAGCTTAAGGCATTGCTGATTTTTAATTGTTGCCAAAACAAACACAAAGATTTAGAAGAAATAAAATTCCTCTTTACACCATCCCCACCCTTTATCTAATACTACCATATTCATGGGCCCAATTGCATGTACATCTCACTATAATCCACTCATCTTAAACAAGTGATGCACTGATTCCAACATAGCTGACTTGATTTGAAGCTACTCCATCTTGACCTTCTCTTGAGAGGTTTCTTTGGGGCTGTGGACCCTCAAAACCTCACTATAGAGAACATTTTGCTTTTTGTGATCTTTGGGAAAACTTCCCCTATGTGAATACCCTCCAGTTTGGATCATCACTCCATTGAATTTATTAAAATAATTTACCATCATTTTTTCTGGATTTTAGCTTTCCCTTCCTGCCCCCCCCCCCCATACACACTAAGGGAACTACAAGCCTTAGAGCAGGAAATCTCTGCTTCCTGTTCCACCCAAAGTGAAAGAGACAGCAAAATATCCTTTCCAACCCTTGAGTATTAACTTGACAGTCATCTGTATTGCCTCTCATTTGCATAACCTGTGAAAGGTTCTGGGCTCTATTTGGCCATTGTAGCACCTTCTAAAGACACAGAGTGCATTTTAAGTCCATTGCTGAAAGTGGGCAAAACAAACAAACAAAAAAAATGGCAAAGGTTAATTTGTGTTTTCCAGGTGTACCTACTGAAGCTCCAGGATCCAGGGACAAGTAAGATTTGTCAGTCATGGAGGTTATTTAATCAATTTCTTCTGAAAATAGTACATTCCTTTATCTATAACCCTCATTCACCAGAATGATGCACTTGGAATATACTGGCAAAAACTTAATCCAGTTGTTAAAAGCCCCATGGTCTGTTAATGTGCTGATATTTTTTACTCTGTTATTTCAAAATTCATTGACACCAACATAGAAGAATGATTTTTCTTACTGTTGGTGTAACTGTGAACTGAGCCAACCATTTTAGAGAGTAATCTGGAATTATGCCCAGAGTTATTAAACTGCCTATACTCTTTGACCCAGCAATACCACTACTAAGTCTGTTTCCAGAAATTATTACGGAAAAAAAGGAAAAGAACCTACACGTTCTAAAATATTTATAGCATCTCTCTTTGTGGTAGCAAAGAACTGGAAATTATGAGGATGCCTGCTGATTGGGGAATGGCTAAACAAGTCATGGTATATGATTATGATGAAATACTATTGTGCTATAGGAAATGATAAGCTTTAAGATCTTAGAAAAATAAGGATAGACTTGCATGAAACAATGAAGAGTTAAATGAGCATAACCAAGAGAACATTGTATACTTTTATAGCAATGTGCATCCTTGGTCCCATCTTTACCATCTTCTCCAATAGATTATCCCCTTTATCATAACCATTTCTCTCTAATTTTCATTTTCTCTCAATCTACTGGTTCCTTTCTTGCTTCCAGTAAATGACCATATGTCTTCATCGTTGTTCAGTTGTGTACAGTCATGTTTGACTCTTTGTTACTCCTTTTGGAATTTTCTTGGCAAAGATACTGAAGTGTTTTGTCATTTCTTTTTCCAGCTCATTCTACAGATGAATAAACCGAGGCAAACAGAGTTAAGTGACTTGCTAGGGGTCACATAGCTAGTCAGTGTCTAAGCCAGATTTGAACCCAGTTCTTCCTGACTCCAGGATCAGCACTTTATCCACTCTGCCACCCAGCTGCTCATTATATGTGTTCACCATCCTTAAAAAAAAACCTCACTCAAACCTATCACCTTGTTAGCTATCATACCATATCTTCTCCCCTTATCTAAACTTCTTGAGAAAGTTATTTACAGATGATGCTTCTACTTCTTCTCCTCACTCTTTTCTAAATCTTCTGGCTCATTATTTGCCAGAAACCAATCTCTCCAAAGTCACTTGTGATCCCTTTACTGCCAAATACAGTGGCCCTTTCTCAATTCTTATAGTTCTTGACCTCTCTGCAAGATTGGTTCTCTTGATAGGTATCTCTTCCTACATAATTGAACTTCTCAGTGGAAGGGAGATAAGCCTATTTTGTTTTCATTTACCTTCACCCTCACTCCTTGGATCTAGACTCAAAAGGGAAATTATCCTTCACTCTTCTCATCCAGACAGCAAGGTAGAAAATAAATTGTTGGACAATAACTTCTATTTATAAGTCATTTCCCCTAAAAGAACTCTGCGAAGTAGGATGAGTATTATAATTTCCTCTTCGCGAAGTAGGATGAGTATTATAATTTCCTCTTCACAAATTAGGAAGTCATCAGAGACCTGAAGTAACCCAGGATCGTAGATTTATAGCCAGAGGGGAATTGATAAATAATTTAGACCCTTCCTTCATTTAAAAAAAAATTGTTTAACGAAATTTTGAATTTTTAGCGTATATATATATGTGTGTGTGTGTATGTATATGTATGTATATAGATAGATAGATAGATAGATAGATAGATAGATAGATAGATAGACACACACACACACACACACACACACACACACATATATATACATATATATACATATATATATATGTATGGCAATTGGGGTTAAGTGACTTGCCCAGGGTCTCACAGCTAGTGTTAGTGTCAAGTGTTTGATCTGAAGCTGGATTTGAACTGAGGTCCTCCTGACTTCAGGACTAGTGCTCTATCCACTTAGCCATGTAGCTGCCCTCTTCCTTCATTTTTTTAATGAGGAAAATGAGTCTCAAATAAGTTAATTGAGCTTTCCAAGATCACAGAGGGAGTAAGTGGCAGTGCTGGCATTTGAATCTAGAACATATAATTCCAAAGTCAGAAGTAGCTAGTGACATAGTGGGACTGGACACTGGACACTGGGACTGGAGTCAGGAACACTTGTGTTCACATCTAGACTTAGACTATGTCACCCTGGGAAGTCACTTAACCTCTGTCAGCCTTTGTTTCCTCAGTTGTAAAATGGGGTAATAATAGTGCTTACCTCCCAAGGCTGTTGTGAGGATCAAATGAAATAATACTTGTAAATAAAGAAAAGCACTTAGCACATTTTTTGGCACATAGAAAGTGGAATCACTCTCCTCATATTGTCAAATCAGCATTACATAGACTTTCTAGTGAACTTAGGACACATTAAATAGGTTATAATAACAAAGAAAATTAGCTTGAGGTTTTCTGAACTGAATATAAAGTCATGCCATTAGAAAATTAGAAGAGAATGAGTCATTCCTTTTCCTAGTAATTACTGGGGGGAAATTCTTAACCCAATGCAAGCTAAATGTGATCACCAAGGATAAAATAGATGATGTCAATTGCATGAAATTGAAGTTTTTTACATGAAGAAAATTAATGGAACTGGAAAAATATTTCACATTTAATGCTTCTGATAAGGATCTAATTTTCAAATTGTACTGAGAACTAACACAAATGTAACACCTAATTCTTAGTAGATGCATTGTCAAAGCTTAAGAACAAACATTTCTCAAAAAGGAGAATTGTAAACTTTTAACAATCATATGAAAAAATAAATCACTAATAAAAGGAGAAATGCAAATCAAAATGAACTCAAGGTTTCACTACACAGTGAGAAAATTGAGAAAGAAGACAAAGGTTGTGAATAGTCAACAATGGAGGAGATTCAGAAAGACATAAACAGTAATACACTACTAATGGAGCTGTGAATTACTTCCATTATTCTGAAAAAAAATTTACAATTATGCTAAAAATGTTATGAAGATGTTCACATCTTTTGACCCATAAATCTTGCTTCTAGGCATGTAACAGAAGGAGTTTAAAGACCAAAAAATTCCAAATAAATAAAAATATTCATGCCATTCCTTGTTTTTCTCTGTGTGTATGTGAGGGAAAGGGAATAACAAAGATCTGAAAACAAAGCATATGTTAATTGATTGAGGAGTGGTAAACAAACTATGATGAATGTAATAGAATATTAATATACCCTACATTTTTCAATTAGTATGAATTCAGAGAAGCATGGGAAGAACTGGGTAATATATATATATATATATATATATATATATATAGTGATTACAATAATATAAACCAAAAGGAAAAAAGATAATGTTTTATAATTATAATGAGGATCTGGGAGAAAGTTGATAAAATTCACCATCTTTCCCTTTTTGTAGAGAGGGGGGACCTAAAGGTGTGCAATATTGTATATATGTCAGGCTTGATTGACCTATTCACTGGATTGCTAAACTGCCACTCCCCTCCCCCTTCTTTATGTTGCAAAGAATTTCTCACTGGATAGGGGAAGAGAGAAGCATATATTCTGAAATGATAATGATTGAAAAAAAGATACAGTTTTTTTTTTAATGAGGGTAGTACTGCTGGCTATTGAAGATACAAAGATTTTTTAAAAATACACAGTTCTTGTTTTTAAGAAAAGTGAGGGAGGGGATATAATATGTATACAGATTTATATAATACAAGGTTGGATACGATGCATGGTAGGGGGAGGAAGAGAGAACAGGAAAGGGAAATCGAGATAAGATGATTTGTGAAAATTTAAGAATGGAAATAACCCTTTCACCTGGGTTGAGTGACTTTGTATAAGTTACATAACTTTTCAGCCCCACTATCCTCATCCATAAAAGAGAGGTAATTGTATTCCACCTCCTTTGGGTATTGTTGGAGGAAAGTGCTTAGCAAGATGCAAAGTTAGTTAATCAATAAGCATTTACTAAATGCCTTGTGTGTGCCAGGCACCGAGCTAAATATGAAAGAAACAAAGAAAGAGAACAGACAGTCTTGGCTCTTGCAGAACTCATAATCTGATGGAGAGATAACATGAACAAAACTATGTATAGACAAAATATATGCTGAACAAATTCATGATAATCATTCCTGCATTAGCATTAAGGGAGATCAGGAACACTTGACCATGCTATTATTGTAGCTCTGGGTTCCCACAGATAAAAATTTGAACTTCTAGAAACTTAGATGAAAAAAAAAATAAACAACTGAACTATTGATTTAATGTAAGCTTTCCTAGAAATGCCCAAGAAAGACTTAGAAAAAATGACATGCCTAGTAAAAATCTCTTGTGGTTCTCCCTTCCCTACCAACTGAGGTTCTACGTAAATCTAACAATAACAGCTGCTGCGAGAAATGACACACCTGCAATCCCAATTACTAGGCAGGCTGAGGCCACAACATTTCTTGAGCTCTAGTGTCCTGAGCTGAAGTATGCTATCGCAATCAGGTGTCCATTTTAAGCTCAGCATCAATACAATGAGTGCCTAGGAATGTGAGACCACCAAGGTGCCTAACAAGGTTTGAACTAGCTCAGTTGGGAAACAGAGCAGGTAAAAGCTCTCTTGCCTGTGGAAATAGGATTAGTAGCCCGTGCACTTTTGGTCTGGATGAAATGGTGAAACAGAAAGAGGGGAGGGGAGGAAGGAATGGAGGAATAGAATTTGGAACTCAAAATTTTAAAAAAATTGCTTTAAAATGTATTTTGGAAAATAAAACATATTTAAAAATAAATAAAAGTAAAACATAATGATAAAATGAAAGTGATACTTGGTGTCCTGTAGGGCCTGGGCTATTTTATCCTCTTAATCTCCATCAAGGAGTCCTTAGCTCTGGATCCATACATGAGAAGCACACCAGGTTCAATCCTGTGGGAACTTGACCTTCAAAGAGAGCTCTTTTGCCTCATTGTGTATTTGATTTTTTTATGGGCTCACTCCTAAGCCCACGAGAAATTATTTAAAGCTTAGGTTTTGTTTCATATCTAGGGTTTCCTCAAGGGGGAAAAAAAGAAAGATACTAAGTGTAAACCCTAGTTCAGGTATAGGGCAGCTATAGAACTGCTGATGTCGTTTTACATTTCACTTTACTGTATTGTATGAAGAGTTCCTTCTAGGTTCTGTTAAGCTAGGCCAGGGGTTGGATTCATTCTCTGGACAGTAGTCATATTCTCCTCTGAGAAATGCTATAGTGGATTTAGAGAAGGCACTGCCTGCTCTAGCTGAGGACTCAGGAACACTGGATAAGGTGGTCATTGTTCAGTCTTTTTTCAGTCATGTCTGATACTTTGTGACCTTACTTGAGTTTGGTTTTTTTTTTTCAGATTCTATAGTGGTTTGCTATTTCCTTCTCCAGCTCATTTAATAAATGAGGAAGCTGAGACAAACAATGTTAAGTGACTTGCCCAGCGTCAAACAACTAGTATGTGTCAGGCTAGATTTTATCTCAGGAAGAGGAGTCTTCCTCTCCTCAAGCCCAGCACTCTATCCACTGTACTACCTAGCTGCCCTGGATTGCAATGCTAAACATACCCATCTTGAGATTGCTGTTCAATCAACTATACTCAGTAAATAAACACGAAAGAGGCAGCTGGTGCAGGCAGTTTTGCCTAGACAAAACATGAGCTTTGATTCTGTGTACTCATAGCTACCAAATAGCCAACAGCAGCAAAGGGCAATGGTCCCTCTCCCCATCCCTCCAGTGATCCTGACAATGATTGATGATCCTGACACAATTGTGACACAAACCTGAAAAGAAGAGAGGGCAGAGGGCAGTTTACTCTCTTAAAGCTACAGAGTCAACAACTCTTTCTACTCAGTAGTCAATAGGGTGAATTATTGCTAGTTCAAAGTGCAAGGCCTGTCATCCCTAAATTACACATGTTGCTAGTGTCGCTGGAATATTCTGTGAGCTCATGATCATGCTTCCTTGGATGGCCATTATAGGTCCATATTCATGAATGCAATTGAGCTAATTGAGCATAAACTGATGTGAGAGGATCCAAAAGCAGGGATGGGAAAATTTATTCTGTGAAGTTTGGATTCAGTCAAAAGGCCACACCCGAGGACTTAGAGGGCCACATGTGGCCTCAAAGCTGCAGGCTTCCCACCCCTGAAAGTATGGCTGGTATTTCATATGGAGATGTTGAATAATCCCAAAAATACCAAAGAGGAAAAATAAATAATGCAGGCAAAAAAAGTCCATGAATTCATACAGAAAACTGTTTTGTTAGTATATTAATTTGACATATTTGTGAACATTAGAGATTATATATTTTCTAGCAATTGTAAAATACCTATGGTCTTTTTTTATTTTCTTTTTAAAATTTTTAAAATTTATTTTTTTTAAATTTGTGGAATAAAACAAGCATTTCCATAACATGGTATAATTAAAAAAAGATGATTGTATGTGAAACTACAAATCTATTATATATAACTTGCTATTGATTTTAAATTTATAATAAAGTTATGTGTTTCTTTTTTCTCCTTTCCCCCACCCTAGAGATGGCTGCCATTAGACACAAGTGTGTCTAAAAATATATTCAACATCATTTTATACATACTTCTATTTATCAGTTCTTTGGATACAGATAGTGTCTTCCTTCACATGTCCTTTGTAGTTTATTTGGGCATTTATAATAGTCTAAATGGCTTATTTGTTCAAAGTTGTTCTTAAAACAATATTGCTGTTATTGTATATAACATTCTTTTGGTTACCGATGGTCTTAAATTTCTTTCCTGACCTTGCAGACTATAAGCTCCATGAGGAAAACTGCTTCAAAAATGTTATATATCCCAAACACATAATAAAAAAGGAAAATGACTTATTCGTACCAAAATATTTATAGCAGCTCTTTTTGTGGTGGCTAAGAATTGGAAGTTGAAGGGATGACCATCAACTGGGAAATGGCTGAAGAAGTTGTGGTATATGATTGTAATGGAATATTGTTGTGCTATAAGAAATGATGAGCAGGTGGATTTCAGAAAAACCTGGAAAGACTTACATGAACTGATGCAAAGTAAAGTGAACAGAACCAGCAGAATGTTGTACACAGTAGCAGCAATATTGCACAATGAAGAACTGTGAACAAATCATCAATACAATGATTCAAAACAATCCCAAAGAACCAATGGTGAAGCATACTTTCTACCTCCAGAGAAAGAACTGAATACTGTTTGAATACAGACTAAAGCAAGCTATTATCACTTTCTTTCTTTCATTCTTTTTCTTTTATTTGAGTCTTCTTATATAAAAAGACTAATATGGAAATCTTTTACATGATTGCACATGTATAATCTGTATCTGATTGCTTACTATCTCAGGGAAGGAAGAGGAAAGGGAGGAATAGAATTTGGAAATCAAAACTTTAAAAATATATAAAAATTATTTTAACATGTAATTGGGGAAATATATATATATACATATATATATATATACATATACATATATATATATTTACATATATATCTAATTTTTTATCTTTGTACTATTTCACACACAAAATATATACTTTATTTTATTTTATTTATAAGGAGGAGGTATATGGAAAGAAAAAGCCATAGAGAGAGTTTTCTTTGCCCAAGTTAGCAACACAAGCAACTTATATGCACCATTTTAAGAGAGGATGTGAAAAAAAAATGTTGGAAAGAGCAAAAGCCAGGGGTACTGGTTGTGAAAAGATTTATGAGAGGTAGATGGTAAGATAGAAGTTGATTGGTATTTATGTTTGGGAATAGAAGCTTTGCTTACTTTAGTGGCCTTTTCTCCACAAAATCCCATTTTGAATTGTCATACTGTCTTTAAATGTCTGGGGTAAACACAGTAATTAGTAGGACCTGAAGCATGCTTTTTCCCAGGACTATTTTAGTTTAAGCTGAGCATCAAGCCAGTGATAAGGAAAATAGAAATATTGTAATAAACTCAGTGATGATCTACTTGGAATATTTTGTCATAATTACCTCATACCTTTTCAAATACTCCTAACAATGATCTGTTTTCTAGTTCATTAATTTTGACTTGGTGGAGAATACCATACAATTGACAAATAATGGAGTAGACTGGCATGAAAAGCCTAAAAAGAACCTCTCTATTTGGGTTTGGGAGCTGGGAGAGGACTGCTCTGAATTTGCCACTCCTCTTGCCTAACTCTTTATCCTGTCTTTTTCTGGAAACTTCTATACCTCATACTGTAAACTTCTATGCCCTTTGTGCTTTTTATAGCTGAGGACTTATGGGATGTAGCTTCTACTTGCCTATGACATCACATATGTGAAACCAATTATATTTTTATTAAGCAATCACTATACGGCAGTAACTGTGCTAAATGATAGGGATACAAAGAAAAGCAAAAACTCTCAAAGAGGTCACATTCTAATGGTGAGACACTATGTGAATAAGTTCCTTGGCCCCTCCTACCTTTCCAGTTTTCCTATAGCTTACTACAACAGGTACCTTTTTTTATCTACTGAGACTGGCATCCTGGCTGTTCCACATACAAGAGGCTCTATTTTACCATCCCTGGAATTTTCTCTGACTGTCCCCCAGGCTTCTCTCTTCTCTGTTCAGCCTACGGACCTAGAGTCCCAAATAAAATCTCACTTGATATAGGAAGCCTTTCCTAACCCCTCTTAATTCTAATGCTTTCCTTCTTTTAATTATTTCTTATCCATCCTATATATAACTTATTTGCACATATTTGTTTGTTGTCTTCCAGCCCCCAGCACATTATAAACCCCTTGAAGGTAGGGACTATCTTTTGCCTCTCCTTTTTGTATATCCAACACTTAGCAAAGTGGCAAGTAGTAAGCACTTAGTTAATGTTCATTGATTGATTGACTAGGGGCACATAATTTTTTTTAATGTAGAATAGATGGAAAAATAATCTCAGAATATCAGCACTAGTAGCGGGGATGCCCTACAGGATGTCAGATTGAGCTGAAGGGAGCTAAGAATACTAAAAGGAGAAGAGAAGAAGCAGGAGGATAGCCAAGGCAAAGACAGAGATAAGATAAGGATGGTGTACGAAGAAAAGGAAGTAGACTAACATAGTTGTATCATGGAATACATGGAGAGGATTAAAGAATAAGAAGAGTGATCAGGAAGAAAGGAGCCATGCTGTAAATGGCTTTAAAGGCTAAAAAGACGGCTTTATTTTGATCCTAGTGGTAAATGGGAGTCTATCTAGTTTGGAGAGTATATTGAGAAAAGGGTGGTTAACATGAGTAATT
Organism: Phascolarctos cinereus; assembly: GCF_003287225.1. NCBI lineage: Eukaryota > Metazoa > Chordata > Mammalia > Diprotodontia > Phascolarctidae > Phascolarctos > Phascolarctos cinereus. The sequence continues at coordinate 280,457,527 of NW_027555958.1, forward strand.
CTGTACTTTAGGAAAATCACTGTCAGCTGAGTGGAAAATGGATTGAAATGGGCTGATATTTGAGGAGGGAAGAATAAAGAGAATTCTATTGTAATAGTCTAGCTCAGATATTTTAAAGTGGCTGCAGATAGGGCTGCATGCTATCCATAATATTCTTGAGGGAGACCTGAGCCAGATTAAAGTAGAACTCCTATCTGTTTTTAATGTGTATGATATATTTCTTATTTTTTTAATTTAAATTAATTTATTTTGAATTGTCAACAATAGCTTCCATAAGCTTTTATGATGTATTAATAACAAAATTAACATGTGTGTTTTTCTAAGTCAATATGTGGTCTCAGAGATCCTTATGTATGGCTAAGTGACCCCTATTATTTATTTGAGTTTGAAATCACTGGTCTAGATGAGAGATGATGAGGGTTTGAAACAGAGTGCTAGCAATGTAAGCAGAGAGAATAGGGTACACATAAGAAACATTTTATCATAGTAGAAATGTCAAGATTTGGCAAGAGATTGCATATGTGCAGTGAGTATGAGTCAGGAGGCATGGATGATACTGAATTGCAAAACTGGGTAAGTCAGATTGAAGTGGTATCCTCAACAATAACAAGGAAGTTGGAAAGAGGGGAGATTTGGTGGGGGTGGGGGGATATGTTCCATTTTGGAAGTACTGCATTTCAGATGCCTGTGTGACATCCAGTTTGAGATGTCCAAAAGATAGTTGGCAATATGGAATTAGAGGTCAGAAGAGGGACTAAGGCTTGATCTATAGATCTGAGAGTCAACAGCATAGAAATGATCATTAGGCTCATGGGACCTGAAAAGAATACCAAGTGAGATAGTATAGAGGGAAAAGAGAAAAGAACTCAGGAAAGAGCCTTAGGGGAGCATCCATGATTAGTAGACATCATATAAATAAAAATCTAAAAAGGAGATTGAGAAGGAGTGGTCAGACAAGTAGAAGAATCAGAAAAGAAAAAAAATCACATAAATAGAAAATACCTTGAAAGTAGAAATAGTTAAAGACATGGTGGTAATTAACAGTGTCAAATATTGGGAAGAGGTCAACAAGGATGAGGACTTAGAAAAGACCATAAGAATTAGCAGTGGTAACTTTGGAGCCATGTAGGAGTTGGAAGAAATCTTAAAGTCGACTAGTCCTGTTCTTTCATCATATAGATGAGGAAACATATGCAGAGAAGTGAAATGATTCACCCAAGATTTCATAGAAATATATTGGCCAAGTTGGGATAAGAACTCATGTTTCTTCACTCCCAGTGTAGCACTCTGTCATACCATGCTGATTGGACACTGAATAAAATACAACAGACTAACAGCCATAGTGTGGTTGGCTAAACTATGATCAGAATTCCTTGAAGAAGAGGAAAATTGTTTCTCAAGGTCTTACTTAGTGACATTGGTGAGGGAACTTCCTATTATGGAAGTTTCATTCAAGCATATTGTATATGTAAACCTATAGTTTTAGACAGCTTTCAGAGAACTCAGAGGCATTTCAATATGTCCATCATCATCTAGTTAATAAGTATAAGAGACTAGACAAACCTGAAGCCTGACCTGTTTGACTCCAAGTCTCCCTCTATGCATATGCAGTATGCCATTATCAATTTGTGGATTCTTATATGTCTAACTCATCTGGGGTGGGAATTCCCCACCCCCCAATGATTTGGACCAATTTTTCATGTGTAAAATAATTTGGATTTGGATTTTTAACATGCATCATTCATTTTCCATAATTTTATTTTTTGTGGCATGCACATTCCAAATATATGTTGCTTCTTTGACTTGTACATATTCCTATAAGGAATAATTGCTCAGTGTATATGGTCACTTACAAGCTTCTGTAAAAATAGAGACATTTGGAGATGCTTATCAGTAATGGGGAATGGAAAAGGAAGAAATTGGAGTGTTTAAATTATATTTAGAGTGCCCAAATAGACTATAGATGGAAAATGAAATGGAATTTAAGAAGCTGAGTAGTTAGGAGAAAGCAGTCAGAAAATGGAAAACCTGAGCAAGAAGGAAATATCAGAAAGAATTCCTAAAGAATTTAGGAAACCTACTACACAGGTCTACTACACATCTGTAGTTTAGCACGGGGAACAAGCAAGAGCTATCTCCTTCCTTCCCTCTCTCCTCCCCCTTCCCCACAGCAATGCACTCCCATTGGATGGAAGTAAAAATTTGAGCTTGGATTGTCCACAGAATGAAGAGAACTTCAAAATCTCAGATAGCCAGTTAGAGATTAGGCTGATGTAGAAAGGAGATAGAAATGCTATCTCTTTTTATCAACACTGAAATGAGGAATTCAGAGGAATAAGTCTGAATAACCATTAACTAAACTGGACAAAGCCATATCTCATTGCACTAGTAATTGCTAATCTGTACATATTGCTAATTTATTATTATGTATGTGTGTGTATATATATATAATATAGTTAATAATAGTAGTAATAATGACAATTAGGATTTGTATAGTGATTTAAAGGTGGCAAAGCACTTTACAGGTATTTTCTTATTTGATCCTCATAAGAGCCTTTCCATTTTATAGAAGAGAAAACTGAGGCAGGAAGAAGTGAAGTGACTTGGTCAAGGTCAGAAAGCTATTAAATGTCTGAGACTGGATTTGAACTCAAATATTTCTGATTTCAGGTCCAGCAATCTATGCAGTATGCCACTTAGCTGCCTAGTTGGATTGAATTGAACTGAACTGAAATTAAATATATTTCCTTTGTGGTAGACCACACATTTTTGCTATCTTTCTTACATGCAAGATATAGTATAAAGAGACCTAGATTTGGAATCATAAGATCTGGGAACTGGCATGTAGTAATGATGATTTCTTTGGCAAATTACTGTTACTGAGCCTTAGTTTTCTCAGCTGTAAAATAAGGGTAATAATATTGGAATTACCTACTTCACACAGTGATTATGAATTTCAAATGAGGTAACGGATGTGAAAGTATTTTGTAACCACAAATCACAATCTAAACATAAGTTTTTATTTGCCTCAGGTTGAAGAGCAATATTATTTTGTTCTAAAAGCCAACATTAGAAGCAATTTGGCATAGTGGGTAGTGCCACTACAACATTGAGCAGTGTGAAATGAATGAGCGCTACAAGAAAAGTGATATAGGAATTTACAAAAAAAAAAAAAGTGTTCACTTTTTTTTGGAGCCGAGACTCTATGTGTATGTGTGTGTACGTGTACGTGCTTGTGTATGTGTGCACAAGCTAACACATGTGTGCTTATGTTGTAAAATGGGCCCCTTGATAGTATGCTAAAGCCTAAGGACCTCTTCTCAGAATAATGATTTTTAAATCCTAAAGGAAATCAATTATATTGAATAAAGATGAAGTTTTTGGCTTCTAATTTCAGAGACTCCCTCCCCATCTCACTAAAAATCTATTATTAAACCTTAGGTTAAGAACCCCTGGTCTAGAGTGATCAAGAAAAGGATCGTTAAAGATGGTTGTAGGTCTTGATGGCAGCAAGGGATCATAAGGCATTGTGAGTGAAGGAAAGAGCATAACCAAAAACAAGGAGAGTATTAGTGCCAGGAGTGTTCAGTGAAAAAGGAATTAACAAGCTTGGTTGGACTTAAGTAGTGAAGCAGTTACAGATAAGGATAGAAAGGTAGCTTGGAGCTAGCTCCTGGTCAGTCCAGGAGGCTGAAATTCAATATAAACCTTAAAGAGATTTTGAGCAAAGGTGAATTCTTAAATGTGGCAGAACTCAGGAAGAGCAAGTAGTATAACTACAGTAGTGTCATTAGTTACTTTTGTTACCAATTCACGAAGTCCGCATTCATATTTTGTTGAAACCTATGTGTGAGGAAAAATGTTTACTGGAAATCAAAAAAAAAAAAAAGGCTACCATGTGCCCAGTTATAGAATGAAGCTGATGAAACCCATGTTCAGAAATAGGTACAACCTTTAAAAGGAAAGGAAAGGCACCCCTTGCCCCCACCCACTTTTCATGGAAAAGATTTTAGGTATAAAAATAAAACAAGGGAATAGGAATATAGAAAATATAATCTCTAAACAGAATTGTTTATAAATAGAATGTTTTACAAGTTTCCATGAGGCAACAGCTGTTCTTTAACCCTCTTGTTGCTGGCAACTTCCAGGCAGCTAACTGACTGAAGGCTTAGGGAAAACTCCTAAGCATTGTCTGTCTAGGTGGATTTGAATTACTTTGTGTGGACTTTCATCTACCCCTATTTAAACATGAAGAAAATCAAGCAAATGAACTCATAAGCACAAAGCCACATGATGGCTATAGTAGAGAGATAAAGGATTGGTGCTTTGATTCACTTCTTGATGCCCCAAAATGAGAGTAGGACCTAAGATGTCAGGAGCTTGTAGTTAACAAGTGACTTGTAATTAACAAGTGCCTGTGACAGAATAGAACATTAAATGGGCTACTTCAAAATCAAAGATTTTTCCAGCAGACACAGTACGAGGCCATTAAAATCAGAAGTTTTTTGGGAAAAAAAGTGAGCAAGAACTTTCTATTTCTGGCCAATAGTGTTTTCCTTTCTCTCCTTATGAATTACTTCTTATTTAGATGTGAGTAATATAGCCAGATTATTATTTACATCTTAACTCTGATCCATCTAGACTATTTGTTTCCTACCAAATGCATACCCTGCACCTTAGAGAAATATTTTCTGAGCTTAAGAGGGCAGGCATCTGTAAGTTAATAGATGTTTCTTTGGTCAGACCTCAGACTAACAGTTTGGACAATTTGTCAGGTCCCAGCTGTAAGGTGATCAGACATTTACTAATTGTGTGACCCTGGGAAAGTCACTTAACTCTGTTTGCCTTAGTTTCCTCATCTTTAAAATAAGCTGGAAAAGGATCACTTCAGTATCTTTGCCAAGAAAACCCCAAATGAGGTCGTAAAGAGTTGGACACAACTGAAATGACTAAAAAATAACAACTACCACCACCTTGTTTTGCCAAGGAAAATATGGCAAAATGTTTAAGGATCTTTCTTTTTTTTAAAATAACCTAATTCCAAAGAAGCATGGCATGGTGGTTAGCAATATAAAAAATATTAGTTCCTCTGTTTGGCATTTAATGCTCTTTACAACTTGAATGCTTCCTATCTTTCAAGACTTCTTTCACATTACTCCCCCTCCACACATCCTACATCTGACTATGCTGGCCTTGATGATCTCCATGCACAATACTCTATCTCTATTGGCAGTGCTTTTGCACAGGCTATGATCCATACCTGGAAGGCTCTTCTTTTTCACCTTTGACTCTTTTAAAATAGTCAGATAATAGCTTCTGCAGGAGGCCTCTCCTGGACTTTTAATTGCAAATACTCTCCACTCTAAAGTTACCATCTATCTATTGTGTGTATCTTGTTTATATTTATTTATGTTTGTAATTGATGTTTGGTTCACGGCAACACCAACTAAGATGGCATCATCCACGTGGAAGGGAAGAGAAACACATAATGCCAGACACTGTACTGCACATATTTTTTTAAAATACGTATCTCATTTCTTCTTCACAACAATCCTGCAAGGTAGGTGCTATTATTATCCCTGTATTACAACTGAGGAAACTGAGGCAAACAGAGGTTAAATGACTGGCTTAGGGTGATATAATGAGTGCCTCAGACAAGATTTGAACTCAGGTCTTCCTGACCACAGGACCAGTGCCCTATCTACTGGGCTAACAGCTACCAGCATCCCCAGACACTAGGGAGACTATTTTAGGGAGACAGAAGTATAGGAAATTACTTGGACATCATGCATTGGACTCTCATATGGTTGGGAGTAGCCTTTTCTCACTGATTATACACCCAGGCATCTTTACGATGCCCTGATTTAGCAATGATTTCTGCTGCATTTTCTTCTGAGGATGAACATTACTCCTTTATTTAAACCATGTGTGAAGTGGGGAAGTTCTGAGGGCTAACTTCTTTACCCCTTTAGGCCATGTGGCCCTCAGAAACGCACTTGAAATTTGGTATTTTTATTTAAAAAATATTCTAGGCATAGGGAGTAGGATATCCAATCTGGCCTAGGAGTGAAAGCCGTGGAATCCAGGACTCCAGGAATTCAGGTATGATATTGCCACCAGTACAGTAGCAATGCTCTGGAGAGTACAGATCTGGGATGCCAGGCCAGCAGAAGCTGTTGCTGCTGGCTTTGGACTTAAACTTGATGGGACTAATGCTATGTGGGAACTGAGCTAAGCTGTGAACCTGTCCACACTCCCCTACCCCTAACCAAGGTGGTGTAGGGACAGTTATACCCTTGAAATACTGGAGAAAAAATTTGTACTTTATACTTTGTACATATTGTTGCTATATCTTTGAATATTCCACTGTAACAGTTAACCCAATGTTAAGTGATTAAATTGAACTGGAGTGCAAGTCATTGGATCTCTTAAAATGGAGGGAACAGAGCTAATGGGGATTTGCACTGAGCAAGAGAAACAAAACAAAACAAAACTTCCCCAATCCCTTCAGTGTTGGGAGGATCATAAGGGGTTAGAATAAAATGTAACAGGTTTGACTTTGAGAGAGTGGGACTAGATACCCGTTACATGTTGTCTCCCCCCTTAGAATGTAAGACAAAGGTTGTTTTTGGTTTTGTTTTTCTTTTTATTTCCAGGGCGTAGGATACTATCTGGCATAAAGTAAGCGCTTAATAAAGATTCTGTGATTGATTTGATAGTACACTTGACATGGAGTAAACAAGCCTTGGGCTTGAAGCAAACTCAGACACTATCTGCCTTGGATAGGTCTTTGGGTTAAGTTTCTTCAAACATAGAATGGGGGTAATAATAGCAACTACCACACAGCATTATTGGATTGCTATGACAAAATAGGAAATTGCTTATACAAAAGTTTAAAGCTCTTAAAATGATAAATAACTATGGGCTATTATTCCGACCCATAAGGAATATTTTCATGGTCTGATAAATGGTAAGATAATGTAACTGGGAGCCTCAGGACCTAATCTCCACTCCTAATTCTGGGAGAATAATTAAATTAAGTAAGTCATTTCAACTTTCTGGACACTATGTTTCTTATCCATAGAATGGTGAGGTTAGATTAGGTGGTGATCTCTGAGGTCACTTTCCGATCTGAAGTTGATTCAAGTGAAAGATAATTACTGTACCTCATAAATACTTGTTTGTGTGTTGAAAGTAAATAAAATTCAATTGAACTTAAGCCTTTGTTAATCACCTATTAAGATAGGCACTGTGCTAGAAGTTAGAGGTATAAATGTAACAGGTGGTAGGTATCTCACTGACATGGAGGAATTCTATTCTGGGATTTGAGTGGCGTATGATGGAACCTCTTGGCTTGCTAGTGAGGATGAGCATGGGATATCACAGAGGGAGCGGTTTTAGGCATAGAAGATTAGGTAACATTCTGCCATGCCAGGAGCTGAAATGGGAACTGAAGATGCTGAAAGCAGGTGAGTGTGAATTGACCACCCCCAAGGTTCAGGCTAATAGCTAGCACAGACCTAAAGACATTACTTTTGTTGTCAAGTTTGCTTATGGTTAATATTGAGAGTCAGGTAGGAATGCAGGAGAGAGAAAGGAGACTGAATGAAGGTTGGATTAGGGTACCAGAATCCGCTGAATGGGCAGAATTCGTGGAGATGCTTCTGCTGCTGGTAATGTCTATTTGGATACCAAGGAACAGTGTGGTTGGAAAAGACTAAGGCTCACTGTTTTGTTTGTTTTTTTTCTTTTGGCTATTTTTATTTGTTTTTTTTTGGGGGGGGTTGAGGCAGTCGGGATTAAGTGACTTGCCTAGGGTCACACATCTGGTAAGTGTAAAGTGCCTGAGGCTGGATTTGAATTTAAGTACTTCTGACTCCGTGGCTGGAGCTCTATCCACAGTGCCACCTAGCTGCCCCTTTTTTCTTTTCTTTTCAAGAGATCTTAGAAAAGGCAGTGAAGGGCCTTAGTTCTCTTCTTCTTTGTCTTTCTGCCCAAGAAGAATATGTTCTTCAAAGCTTTTTTTTGCCCCCTATTTTCTACACCTGCTTTGATGTTCTTATTGTATTCATACTTTAAAGCACGTTTACTCTAAAAATATAAATGCTTTTGAAATGTGATTGTTTGCAAATGGAGGTTGACACAAAAGATAAAAAAGAGAGAAATTGTGACTGATCTAGGTATACAGTCAAAAGTGGAAAATTGGTAGAATTAATTAATGATGGGGGGAGGGGCCTGAGACAATATGAAAGAAAAAAATTTTGATTTATTATTATAAACTTCCAAAAGCAGAGTAAAATAACAGATAGAGCTGGGATTTTTATTTCTGTAAAGGAAAAGGGCCATTTTTTTTGTCTAATGAGGTGGTATGGACACTGTTTAGGTGAGCTTGTCTTTGTCTGCCAACCGACGAATGTGTAAAGAAATCTTACCAAAGAAATGAATCAGAATGATTACTAGAGAATAGACCTAACCTGGTTGAAGGGGGAAAAAAAGTGCAGAGCTGGGAATTTCTGATGTGTCTACATTTCAATGGTGGGGGCCAGAAGAGGAAGTTGAGTATTCTTTCACAGATGTATGACTAGGCAAAAATAAAAATGAAACAGTCCCTGCAATCAAGGAATCTCATTCTACTAAACAGAAACAGAAACAACACATATACAGATAAGTAAATATAAACTGTGTACAAAGTAGAGTATTTGTTGGGATGAAGTGGGGAATAAGGTGTATGGTAGAAGAAAGCAATAACAACTGGGACGATTAACAAAGGTCTTCTTTAGGAGGTGTCTACTGAGCTAAGCCATGCAGGTATTTAGGGATTCTAAGAAGCGAAGGTGGGGGAAAAAACTGCAGAACTGGAGCATATCAACTTTATCCCTTACCAAATTAATATATTTTTTAATCTTTATGTTTGTATTTGTGTTTCCTTTTGCCTAATGCCTTAATCTATTACCTGTATAGCAGCTACTATCTCAAGAGGCATGTGTGGAGCTGAGCTGTGCTTTTTTTTTTTTTTTTACCTCTTCTGGCTGCTCATTGTTGCAGAGCTCATACTTTGAGATAATGGAACCATCCTTTTATAGGCCCTTGATGCCATGATAGTGGCATGGGGCACACATGTCAAAGAGGACTTTCTACTAAAATAGGAAAAAAACAGCCACTTAGTAGATTTTAAGGGGAAAGGAAAATTAAGCTCTCATTTTTCCTTCCTCTCTCTGAAATGGATTGCATAGAACCTCTCTCTCTTTGGGGTTCTCCCCTTTTCTGTCTACAGCAGCCATAGTGGTTACTCCCATGTGGCAATACATGCATGTGTATCAGATTGCAACCCATAGTTTAAGAAGTGCTGAACTAATGTAACTTAGGTTCATGGAAACATCTTCTAATTACATTTTTCTTACTTAACAGTGATCCTGAGATGGATGTTTCCAGCCTTGGAAAAAATCTCATGAGTTCAAGAGAAACCCTTGTATTCCTCTATCACAACTAACTGGAAACAGGAGATTTCTATAACTACATCCTTTTCAGAGAAGATGAGCATGAAGGGATAATGAGATCAGATCATATCCTGGATTTCCAGAATAGATGGAACTTGAAGGAGTTTTTCAGGTAATTCAGAGCTGTCTGGGTTAAAGGTGAAATACCTATTCAACAGTCCTGCTAAGTGCTCCATGTTTTAATAAGTATCAACTACCTGGGAGAATACAATAGGAGTTATAGGGTTCCATTCATGTTTGAAGTTTTGTCAACATGTGCTTAAGTCTTTTGTATTTTGAGCACCTCTTTTGTGTAGAGGAAATAAAGACTTATTTTGTAGCTGATCTACATTAAGAGATTTCCTCCAAGACTCTGGGTTGCGGGAATAAATAACCAAATACAACAAATAGAGAAACCCTACCCTTTTCTCCACAGGAGAATGTCCCCCATATTAACTCTGTTGGAACATAAGCCCAGAGCTGGAAGTGTCATAGTGGGAAAAGGTGAGAACCTCAAGTCCTCCCTCCTCCTAATCCAAGCCAAATCTCAAATCTGTCATTATGCCTTCTCATCTACTCATCTCTCTCTCTCTCTCTCTCTCTCTCTCTCTCTCTCTAATTTAGTGTGAGGTGAAACCTCAGAGTTTTCAAAATCTGCATATCTCTTATCATTACTGTTTTAAAGCAGCTTTTCTTTTGATCATTGATAAATTCTCCCCCCTCAAAACCAAAACAAAAAAGGAAAAAAAATCTGTTTATATCCTAGGGAAGGAGTTTGTTCTTATACATTTGTACCAATTCCTTATATATCCTGGATATCAGATCTTTATCAGATAATTATGAGGTAAAATAAATGGTAAGCTATTGCCCATTTTGTATTTGAAAAGTCTGGTTCCTCAGAATGACAAAGGAAAAAATGTGTATGGAAAATGAATAAAAGCATTGTAAAGAAACATAACATCTCAGAATACTTGAGAAATACATACTACTTTGAGAAGCATAGAGAGAAATACTCATCAGATGAATGTAGTGAGAGCACATATTTAAAAGCAGAGAAATTCCTGAGGTAACAATGATTAACGTTCACTGTATTCCATCAGACCATTTGTGTATGACTGTTTTTAGACTTCTAAAGGGTATAACTGAGAAATGTTGAATCAAATAATTGCTTGGGGAATATGGGAAAATTATTTAAGAAGTTCTGGGTTGGTACTTGACAGGTGAATTTCTTGAGTTTATTTCTTAATATAAAAGTGAATTGCTAAACTCCCAGAGGCTTTCTTTTCAAGTACTGGGAGATATAAGAAGTCTGAGAAGAATATATAGGAAGAGAGAGATGAAACTGTAGCAAACAACAGCAAAAAAAAAAAAATCAGGAGAGTTAACTGAAAATAAGAGTAATGAGAAATTAGGGACAGAACACATAGGAAATAACTAGAGAAACTGTTTCTAGCTAAGATTGCCAACACTTCAGCTGTTTTTCTGGGAACCTGCTGATTGGAAGAGAGGTATTATGCTGATTGGATGTTGAAAGCTGGGTCAGCTAAAAGAACTCTTTTAGTTGCTGTTGTTGTTGTTGTTGTTGTTGTTTACCTCTGATATGCTGTACAGACCTGTTTCTGTGTGCAGAGCAGTCTGAGTTTATTGCCCTCTAATGCCACCTACAGCCTGAGAGAGGGAAAACTAACAAGGGCTTCCTGGCTGTCTTCTACTATTCTCTGTTTTGAGAGGAAGAAATAGAAGGAATAACATAAGCTTTGCATTTGTTTTGCATTGAGTTGTGATTATTGGAAAAGAAACCTTGGTTTTCTAGAAACTGACTAAAGAATGTAGACTCTTGTTGAGTGAAGAATTGTCTGGGCTTTTCTAGATTTAACAGAGAGCCAATTTGAGTTACATTGCAATTTTCTGTCTGAAGGAAACTGCATTTCACTGAACACTGCTGATATATTTTTTTGTTGTAGTTATTGTTAAAGAGTGTAACACTTTCTTAGCTCTGTTAAGAGTGGCTATGTGCTAAAAGAGCTTATCACTGCTTCAACAACCTGAGAAAACAAAAGGAATATCTTTACCCATTCATTGGTATAGAGGTGAAGAATAGAAGATCAGGTAGCAGAGAATTCCAATGTCATATATCATTGCTAAAGGAACACAGGTCATTAAGGTCTATAGTCTACAGGTTTGAGTGGCACCAGATTTGTGGCTTTCCTTACTTATGTACCTCCCTGATAGGTGTTTTATAAATGTATGCCAACTCTCCTCCAAAGACATATATGCATTGATAAGAGAGTATGAGTCAAGTTTCTAGGTGGACTTAAAGTTAGAGAAAAATGTGCCACTGAAACTTTGGGGCAGGCATGGTCATACTTCTGTTCTTACTATATTTTCAAAGCAAATATCCCCCTGTAATAGATAATTATTGTTATTTGTTTAAGAGGGCCTGGAGTGCTAGTAATTGGTGGATAACATTGTATGTGGGAATCACACTGGAATAGGGACTTGAGCTAATAGAATTAGAGAAAGAATCCTCAACATAGGAAGAGGAAAAGTGATTTGTCTTGCTCTAGGAACTTGACATACTAGAGTGCATGTAGTTTGGATGATAAAAGAGTAGCCATGTGATAGAATACACATGGTCTTTCCCACTCTTGGAGGGGGAGGGAGAGAAGAAAAAGGGAAAAAAAACCAGACCTGCCAGTATAATGTTAGGTTACAGCATGGGACATAGTCCAGAGAAAAAGAAAGAAACTGTGGAAATAACGTTAGATAATACATTCATGGGCTGTACCCATGCAATATATGTATGGGTGGAATAGACACCATATCTATGTTGTGTTTTCTGAAATTTATCTGTATCTTTTATAATTTGAACTATATTGATTGTGTTTATGGAAAAGCTTTTAAATCTTATCTGCTTTATCTCTTGTGGTACTCTTTATTCCTTGTTTGAACAATAACTCTCTTTTCTTAGCTATGAAAAGTAACTTTTCCCTAATCATCTAAATTGTTTTAAATATATCCTCTTACATTATGGTAGTATACCTGTTTATAGATTATCATTGAACATAGTGTGAACTGTTTTATTTAAAACAATTTCAACAAGAGTATTTTTCCTTTTTTTTTTTTTGGTTTATTGTTTAAGTGATTCCTTATCCTAGTAGTTGAAGTCCTTGGGTTTATTGTATGTTGCTATTGTGTTGTTAAAGTGCTGTTGTTGTGTAAATAATCTGTTCCACTGATCAACTTTTGTATCTTTTTCGAAGCAAAAAATCAGCTTATTTTTTGTATGAATGCTTCAAATGCCTCTGAATTATTCAACACCTATCTTTTTTCATACAACTTTAGGTTGTTATTTTGAATTTCTTTGCTGTTCAGAACACATTATTCCCTTCCCTAAGAGGTTTTTGGTGAATGCAGAATAGTCTCATGTTATTAAAATTCCTTTTCCTTTATGTTTGAAGGTTTTTCTCCAGGTCCATTGCAGAATTTGTTGTTTCTCATTGGACTTGTTATACTTAATGACCATTTATCTTGGAGTTTTCAGGATATGATTTTTAAAAATTTGTCTATGTTTGTTTTCTGGCAGCAATCTCTATATTCTTTCAATTAGCACTTTGTTTCTCACATTTAGAAAACATGGATAGTTTTCTTGTATTTCTTATGGCATTATGATGTTCAGGTTTTTTATTCGTGTTTTTCTTGGAGACCTATGAATCCTTGAGTTGTTACCACATACCTTCTCTTTGAGATCAATAGAGATCATGTGTGTGTCCATCTCATTCACCTTTGTGATTATGATCATTAATTATGTATTTCCTTCTGCAATATACTCTTACACATTTTCTTCTCCCCCCCAACTTCTCCTCCTTTGAAAATAAGAAAGAGTTGAAGAAATTGAAGGAAACTGATAAACAGTAGTAATGTATGATCAAAATTGTTACTTCTTGAGAGGATTCTGGGAAGATGGTGGAGTAGGTCAGAAAATTCCAAACTCTATGCATTTCTCCCACAATTGAGATAATAATAACACCTCATAGAGTAGTGAAAATAAACAAAAAGAGGGGCAGAACAGTGGTCCTCCTGGGACAATATGAGAAGATCTGAAGAAAAATCCCAGAACAAGTTTTGGTCCTTGTGAAGAGTAAATACCTCCAAGCTAAGTCCACTTAAACAACAAATGGCAAACCCTAGAGTTAGCTGTGTTGGGAGGCTGCCTAGGCCCCAACCACAGAAACTTTTTATCCCCAGGACAGTGAGGGGAATAGGGTGTCTGAGCCAGGAAGATTGAGGGAACCTCTGCTGACAAGGAATGCCAGACTTGGCTATGCTGAAGAGACTCAGCTAGAGGTGAGAAGGAGCCAGCACATGCCCAGTGAGTGCAGTAGCAGTGGGGGCAGGGACACCACTGGCTATGAACGCTTACAAGAGGCTGGAGGTCTTGGCTTTGGTTCCAGGACAGAGGGGAGAACTGAAGAAGATCTGAGGCCAGAGACATCATCTCCCATACCCCAGGGCTAGTGGTGATCACAAAAACTAAGCTGGTACCCAATAAACAAATAAAATTAAAAATTAAAAAAAAAGTAAATAAAAATGAGCAAGCAAAGAAAACATAATCCAACCAAAAAGGATTATTGCAGGAATAGGAAAGAACGGGGTTTGTCTTCAGAGGAGGATGCTGAAGCAAGGAAACCCTCTTGTATTCCAAGGAGTAATGTCAAATGGTCACTTGCCCAAAAAGAATTTAAGAACTTTCTTAAAAAAAAAGACTTTAAAAATCAAATGAGAGAGATTGAGGAAAACAAAACAAAACAAAAACAACCAAAAAAAAAAAACCCCAAACCAAGAACTATCCAAGGACAGACAAGAAGATTATGAAAAGAAAGTCAACCAATTAGAAAAGGAGATCCAAAATCTTAAGGAAACAACTCCTTGAAAATCAGAACTGGGCAAGAAGTAGCTGGTGAAGTTATAAGAGATAAAGAAATAACAAAACAAAATATAAAGAATGAAAAAAAGGAAGAGAATGTGAAACATCTTATAAGAGAAACAATGGATCTGGAGAACAGATCAAGAAAACATAAGAATAATTGGATTACCTGAAACCTATGATAAAAAAAAAAATCTTGATACAATAACACAAGAAAATTATCCTGAAGCATTAAACAAGAGGAGAAAGTAGAAATAGAAAAAAATCCACTGATCATTATGTGAAAGAGATCTTACAAGGAAAACCCACAGAAACATCATAGTCAAATTCTGAAACCCCCAGCTCAAGGATAAGATATTACTAACAATAAGAAAAAAAAATTCAAATACGGCAGTGCCAGCGTTAGAATCACATAAGACCTAGCAGAGGTGACACTAAAAGACCACAGGTCTTGGAAAACTACATATCACAGAGCAAAAGAACTGGGGTTCCAGCTGAAAATATCATACCCAGCAGAGCTAAGCATAATTCTGAATGAAAAAAGAAGTCATTTAATGAATTGTCAGACTTTCAGGATTTTTTAAAAAACAAAACAAACAGCAACAACAACAACAACAACAACAAACCCTGAACTTAACAGAATATTTGACATACAAAAGCCAAGAGAAATATAAGGTACATACTAAAGACCAATTACAAGGGACTCAATAAGGACAGATTACCTTTCATGTATGTAAAATGTAAAACATATATCTAAGATGATTATTAGTAATTGGGAAGTTCAAAAGAAAGATTGGGGTAGACTTCAGTATAATATGATATGAAAAAATAAAACCATTTGGGAACAAATAAAAAGAGTAATTATCTTATACAAATGAGGTATGAGGGGGAACAAACACAGAGGAAATACATGGGGGTTGAGGGCCATTAGTTCTCAAATCTACTTTCATTGAGCATGGCTTCAAGAGGGAACAATACATATATATTTATTAGAGTATAAAAGTCTTCTAAATTCAGAAAGAAATAAAACACTAAAGGGATAGGGAGGAGGGAGGGTAAGAAGGAAATAGTTTAAAGGGAGGTATAGAAGGGGGTTTAGATTAATGAGAATGGTTGGATAAGGTAGGGATCCTTGGAGGTAGGGTAGCTTAAGTAATAGGAGGGCAAGGCAGTGGGTAGAAGTGAAATAGAGGAGTCAGTAGTGATAGGAAATAAAAGATACACACGAATATAAAATAAAAATCAGGAGAATTTGTTAGGGAAAAAGGAGCAAGGGTGGCAATTGTAATCTTGGATAAAGTTAAGGCTAAAATAGATTTAATCAAAAGAGACAAATAGGGAAACTAAACTATGTGTCAGCCGTATTTATCAATGTTGTTTTGGACTATTTAAAACAACTGGATAGTATAAGGTAGGAATATTGCTGTGGTGTAGGAAATGACAAGTAGGGGGACTTGTAACAATATGGGAAGACTTTGAGTTGTGAAGGAAGAGGTTATCCACCCTCAGAAAAACAGAGGATAAATAAGTATAGTATGGTCTTACACAGATGTATATGAATGTACATGTTTATATATGAGTATGGTTATTAATATGTAAGTATATGTATGTATAACTACATGCATGTATGTGTGTTTATGTATATACATATATCTTTGTACGTATGTGTTTATATATGTATGCATGTCTATATATGCATACATATGTATATATGTATATACATATATGTATATATGCATGCATGCGTGTATTTTTCTGCTGTTAATAGTAGCCTTCAGCGGGGGTGGAGGAAGGGGGAAAAAGAACAAAGTAAAAATTGCACAGCAGAGAACAAAATAAAACTTACAAGGAAGCCAAGAAAAGATGGACATCTCTGAGCAGAACTTGCAGTATTTATTATTATATAGGCTTTCTTGAAATGGAAATTTATTGCTGTGTATTTTGAATCATCTCTCACATTCTGCTATACACATGGTAATGCTTTTTAAAATTTTCTTAGTTTATGCTTGAGTTTAAAATAACATATTTGCAAATTAAAAAAAAATGTTACTTCTCTTCTGCCCTTCCTCTTTTCAATAAGCCTACTCCTCAGTCTTTGGTTCTTACATTCTTTTTCTCTTTTTAATTCACTCTTTAGGTTAAGCCCTTTAGAATTAATTGTTTTTGTTTGTTTCTACTCCTTCCACAATTCCACCCATCCTCTTAAACTCCTCTTTCCCCATCTGTTTTCCTGTTGAAATATCAGTCTTGCATATGTGTATGTGTGTGTGTTCATTTGATTCTAAGAATCTTTAGACTCTATCATATTTGGACAAGATTTATGAGATGCTTTGCTCTCTATGCCTAAATCCATTCATGGCTTCTATCTCCATCTCCTTCTTCTATAATCTCTAATCTATCCTCTGATGAACACCCAGTAAGACTGAGTTGGATGTTACCTCATGAAAGATCCTATCATATGGGTTCCCAGTCACTGTGTTCCAACTGTTTGTGGCAAAGATAGTGACAGATGAAAACATCCAGATTGTTACTACACTGTGGTTTCATGTAGCCTTTCCTGGAGGCTGAGAATGAATCATAGCACTCTATTTAAACCATCCAACCTAACTTTTATGTACTAAACAACAGAAAGGGTTGTTTATAAAGCACTCACATATTTAGGCAATAATCTTGACAATCTTATTCAAGTGATGGTCAACAGCAAGGGAGATTTTCAAAAACTATCTGATATATAGTATCATAGGTGGGTTAAAAGAGAAATGAAGCCTAATGGCCTTTTACATTTGAAGATTCATAACATGAAGTATACTGGACTAAACTATTATTTAAAAACATAATACTCATTGAGTGAAGAAGATAAGCCTCACATTGAAAAATTGATGGCTTTTATGATCAAAAGTTTTCTCATTTCTAAGGAAAATGCAAAAACTTAAGATGCACCTGAAATATATATTCTAGGAGTTAAAAAACCAACTCATTTTTAAAATTTTTCTAGTCATCCTACTTTCAGATGAACTTCCACAGTGGTTAATAAGGTAATTCCGAGCTGACGTAGTTCAACTAGGGCATATATAGTGAAATGCTAGTGGATCACAAATGCCCCTGTTGGATTCCCTCTTTTCATAAATCTCCCGTGTTGATAGTATATTCCCAGGGAGGCAATTCTTACTAATGCTGTCCTAATAAACATCTCCTGGAAATGTGATCATTTCTCTTATGCTAGGTTTTTTTTTTTTTCAGTTTTCTTTAGCATATACTTTTTCTTTGTGTTGCTTTTATTTTTATGTTTTTTTTTAATAACACCTACATTTCCAAATATAATTCTCTCCTCCCTGAGAGCCATGACTAATAGCAAGGAAAAACAAAAATTCAATAAAACTATAAAATTCATCAAAAAGATTAATATTTTATATTATATTTCACACCAATAGTCTTGGATCTTTGCAAAACAGGGAGTGAGGAGTTCCTTTTTATATTATTTTCTTGGGTCTCAGTTTTGTCATTATTATTCCATAGAATTTAGTTTTAGTTATTTTGTTGTTCTTTCTATTTACATGTTTATAGTCACTGTAGATCCTATAAAAGGTAGAAA
This sequence comes from Phascolarctos cinereus, assembly GCF_003287225.1. Classification (NCBI taxonomy): domain Eukaryota; kingdom Metazoa; phylum Chordata; class Mammalia; order Diprotodontia; family Phascolarctidae; genus Phascolarctos; species Phascolarctos cinereus. The sequence goes on from NW_027555958.1 coordinate 280,475,522, forward strand.
GGTGAGAAAAATCACCAGTAAGGCTCTTCTTGTTTGCCTCCCTTTGCCATTGCCCACTCTCTGACTACACAGACTCCCTCTAGAAGTGTTGGTGGAAAGAGCTACATAGCTTCTCATACCTTTTGAATAAACTCAAAGTCATCAATTATTCTTCTACTGAAATGCAAGACTACCATGGCCTGTCATCTGTCCTGCAACTGTATCCTAAGATCCTCCTTGACTTTCCCTATGACCTCCAATTGAGCTGTTGTATATGTGTTATCTCCCAAATTATTGTATAAGTTCCTTTATAACAGGAATAGTGTCACATTTTCCATTTGTTACCCCACTGCTTAGCACATAAAAAGCAATTAGATTTTTGGGTAGTATTCATTAATTAATTTTTATGTTGTGCTTTAATACAGAATTAAATAATTTATAAAATTCTTCCCAAGCTTCTCTATTTATTTTCATTGTCTACATTGTTTCTAAATGTAACAATATTGAAATGTATTAATGTTACATAGCCTACTTGGCTATCCCCATTTAGTGGTCATTATTTCTGTTTCTTTGCTGCTAAAAATGTTGCTATATATATATATATTTTAGCATATTGATACCTTTTCTTTTTATCATTGACCTTCCTAGGGTAAATTCATAGCAATGGAATTTCTGTCAAAGGACATCAACATTTTAATAATTTTCTCTAAATAATTGGAAATTACTTTCCAGAATGGACTTGGGGTGGGGGACCTGTGACCTTGAGGCCAAATGTGGCTTGCTAGGTTCTTGGGTGTTGCCTTTTGACTGAGTCCAAGTTTTACAGAACAAATAGTTTTATTAAAATAATTTCTTCTGTGAAGTTTGGATTAAGTCAAAGGGCCGCACTTGAGGACCTAGAGGGCCACATATGGCCTTGAAGCCTCAGCTTCCCCATCCCTGGTTGGATCAATTCGCAGTTCTACCAACAATGTATTAGTGTAACTATCTTTCTGTGACCTCTCTAACAATTATTTCTTTTTTGTCATCTTTGCAATTTTACTGGTTATGAGGTAAAATCTCTGTAATTTTTCTATGTATTTCTTTATTAATAATAACTTAGAACATTATTTTTATATAATGTTAATAGTTTGTAATTTTACTTTTAATGATTATTTATTTTTATATTCATTGACCATATCTATTTATCTTAAAAATCATAATTTGATTATGAATAAATGATAACAATGATTTTTCCTTGTCTACTACTTCCCTTCGTGTTTTAGTTTCATTCATTTTGTTCATTCAGAATCTTTTCAGTTTAGTGTAATCAAAATTATCTATTTTATAATTTATAATTGCCTTTATCCATGTATACATTAGAAGTCATCCCCTAGTTATCATTGCAAAAGGTACTGGTTTTGCCTTCTATTTGGCAAAAATGATATGACCTTTATTCCTTAAGTTATGCATCCATTTTGGGTATTGTGTTATGTGAGATGCAGTCTAAATGTCTAAATGCAGTCTAAATTTCTGCGATACTGATTTCATTTTTTTCCAGAAATTCTTGTCAAGTAGCCACCAGTTAGGTGGCACAGTGACCTGGATTCAAGAAAACGTATGTTCAGATCTTGCCTTACTCATGTAATAACTATGTGATCCTGGGCAAGTCACAACCTCTGTCAGTATCTCAGTTTCTTTATCTCTGAAATTGGGATAACAACATCATGTAATTCCAAGCTATTTTGATAATAAAATATGATAATACATGTAAAGCCCTTCATAAAGTTTAGATCACTCCATAAATGGGACTATTTTTTCTTGTTATCTATGAGATAATTTATTATTTAGAATTTATCAAACAGTAGGCTTCTGAGTTCAAATATATCTTATTCTTCTTTGTCTAATCTGTACCAATACCAAGTAGTTTTTGTATTACAATTTTATAATTTGATTTTATATCTGGAATTGTAATACCACTTCTCTCCTACATTTTCATTACTTTCCTTGATATTCTTGATTTTTCTTTGTTCCTCCAAAAACATTTTAATATTTGTCTAGCTATGTAAAATATCCACTTTAATTTGCTAATATAATCGATGTGCCAACTAGAAATAGGTCCAGAGCCATATGGGATCATGCCATATTGATCTTCCAAAAGTGGGAGTTCCAATGGGGATGAGGAATATAGTTGAACAGAAGTCATTGCGGTATCATTTGTTAAGGGAACCATATCATCTTGGGTTCACTGCAGCATAATGCAACATAATGCCCCTGTTTCTAGAGTGATGGCAGACCCACTCTCCAAGCTCTGCCATTCTTTTAAGGGCATTGAACAGATTATTCATTTAAAGAAAACTATATTATGTCTCTGATTGGCTTTAAAATGGCCTATAAACAACTACACAAAGTAAAAGAAATCAGAAAAAAAATTTCTTTGCTGGTGTTTCTCTCATAATAGGAAGTCTTTAATTTTCTAATCATGTTTTCTCTAGACCTCAGACCATTCTCCATCCAGAGATCAATATGAATAAATACCTCATCTTTCCCATCCCTGGAGTCTCTTTTTGCATGTTTGTCCCCCTGAGAGGATTTGCCAAAGTCTAAGCCATTACTAGATTAATGACTGTTGAGGTCTTTTTGCATATAAATCCCCCACAATGGATAGAGGCATCAGTGAATCAGGTATCCTCAAGAACAAGGTTCTCATAGAAAGGGGTCCCTTGTGTTACTGGAGGAAGCAAATCACAGTAGAACTTGAAATACATTTGCTTCTAGCAAAGTCACAGCCTACTCTCAAAGAGCACTAACTCCTAAGGACCCCAGATAACCCTTAGCTTGAAAATACCATTTTCACTTAAATGATATACCCTACTCATCTTGTTAGAAGGAATACCTTGTAGCACACAAGTCATAATGAATGAAGAGTAATAGTATGACCCTGAGTCATTTCTTCAGTGATAACAAAGTCTTAGAAATAGAATAACCGCTTTTCAAAATTATATAATGAATAGAGAAGCTTAGTGCTATGAATGTCTAGTGGTCATTTTATCTGACCACCTTTTGCTGCCCACTAAAGGGTAGAATTTACCTGATTCTTATGGACATAATTCTAAGAAGAAAGAAAAAAAGTTCCATAGGATTATAGGAGGCTCAGGGATTGGCCTGCTGTAGCTCTTTCAGAAGTATAGCCTGTTCCAGGATCCAATCAAAAGATTTGAACTTGCAAGTGACAAGAATAATGAGTAACATCAAAATATCCTGAGGAGTGGGGGTTCTCCTGAACCAGAAGAGTCCAGACCTTTGCTTATAGATCATGAGGGAGTGAATGTCATTAACTTATTATGGACTACATCCCTAATTATCTGCATTTCCCCATCCAGTAAATTCTTGCTTAACTAAGGGGCTAGAGACCTTGCATTTTCCCATCATCAATCCTTTGTCTCACTTATAAGCCATCTTTCAATGTAGGGCCTCTGCAAGTGTGACTTCATCAGACCCAGATAACATTACATCATCGATATAGTGCTACATATCAATGCTCTTGGAAAATGGGGCTTCTTTTAGACCGTTACCCATCAATCCACCAAACTGTTGCAATATCAAGGAGAATTCAAATAATTTTGAGGGAAAATAGAGAAAATAAACCAAACACCTCTACAGGTAAAAGAAAATGCTCTTATCTAGTTTCAGTTATAGGAATGAAGAAAAATATGTGAATAGATCAATAACCCCATACCAAATACTTAAGAACTGGGCTACCTTAGTCACCAAGTTGATAACGTCAACTCACAGCAATCTGGATAAAAACCTTATGCAGCTCACAGTTCTCTGTTGTAGACTTCCAGGTAACATTGACCTTGCTTGTCAGCCACCTAGGGTAATTATAAGAGGAGTTTGTATAGTGAAGTTTACTCCACCTTCCTTCATTTCCATTACTTGGAAAGAAATATCTTTTTTCCTTGGAGGTGTTGACATTTGTTGATGTCAACAGTATTGTTTGATACTGTGTCAACTTCATAGACTTCCATTTTGCTCTACCTCAAATAACTGGCATAATAGTTACTATTAGACCTGTGAAGTTAGTGATTTCCAAGACTAGATATCACCTATGTCCATGATATACATCCCTGATTACTATGACAACTGTGACTAAGATATGTGATGGAGGCTTTTACTCACCACCACCCAAGCAAGAGTGCTACTTTTCTTGGTGGTCTTCTTAAAACCTCCAAAAGAAACTGAGATTCTTCTATGTATTCTTTGGAGCTCCCTTGGAGTACTAGTAACCTAGCTGCTGTATCTGGAAGCCCATTATATATTTGGCAGCCCTCTCCCCCCTCCTTGTTTTTCCAAAACACTACAAAGTTGAGCATATCATCTAATTCTTTTGTGGTCCTGTCATAATCAGGTATAGTTGAGATTTGCAGCAATGGTATAACTTTGGGCAAGACAGTAAGACATACCAGTTCTGGTTGTCCTGATACAATTTTACTAATATCTCAATTGGCTAACTAAAAATTATTTTCTTGTATGATTGTCTAACAACAGTGCTGAAGAAACTGAATTTCACTTAAAAAAATTTGGAATTCAAAAGACCAACTTCAATATTGGCACATGAATTTTATTATAATTGCTTGGCATAAACCATTCTGAAAGGCACTCAAGAAAACTGGATCTCAGAGACATAGTTTTGGAATTGAGGATAGGTATAAATTCACCAATTTCATCCCCATTTAATTATCTAGGGACAGCCAAGATTGCCGCCTCAGTTTTAAAATTTTCAATCTCACCTTCAAAGTGTGAACTGTGAATTGTAAATCCCAGGAGCTTCCAGTGAGGGGCTTTTGGAGATCAGAGAACCCAGAACAAAGAAGCAGTCTTAGCATAAATAGCTGCTTACACCTGGGGAGTAAACACTGGCTTATTAGGATTAGGTTTTGTTACTGTTTGAATCACATTGGGTATTTCCTCTTGCATAGAAGGGCAGAGTCAGGCCCAACAGTAGCTGCACCCACAGTGCTTGAGCCATATAAAGGCAGGCAGTAATTGCACAGGCCTGAAGAAACCTTCTGCATGGGGGCAGAGGTGAGGAGATGGAGAGAGTCAGACCTACTGTAGTGGAGCAGAGTAATGTATGAGTAGTGACAGCAGGATTCTGGTCAGATCTGTAGCAACACTCTTCCCAGCATAAGGCAGTAGGGATCAAATGTTACTAGTAATAGTTGTCCTGGAGTGCTGGTTGATCTTGGCAGAGTGGGTAATGGGCAGGCATTCAGACTCCGGCAGTATCAATGGGCAGATATGTAGGTCCCAGTGACAGCAGAATGCAGATAAACCCCCAGAAATAGTGACAGCCTGCTAGAAAAAAGTGGGCACTGGCATGTGAAACAGCAAAAGGTAGGTTCATTGTTCCTCTTTGCTTACTGTAATGTGAAAATGATTTCCATGCCTCTCCACATTGCTGCCAGTATAATATACCCATGTATGACTCTACAACTCTTCCTCAAGGAAGGCTTGGAGGACCAAGGCTGGCATTGTTGGGAGGCAGGTTGCTTTGCGGTAATGGGGGGGAGATGACTTGGTCTACCCACCTTGTACAAAAGGGGGCAATCTCTCAAAGCAATCCTATTGGTCAAGGATTTTGTATTTCACTTTCCTCTGTAAAGGACTCCCCATGAGAGGCAGATCCTGGCTGGTAAGCCAGGGAACACTAAGTGTATGATGGTACAGTGACTCTGCAGAAACTATAATCAGGGGGCAGAGCCAAGATGGCGGAGTGAAAGCAGTGACTTGCTAGAGCTCTCCTCCAAATCCCTCCAAATACTCATTAAAAATGTTTCTAAACAAATTCTCAAGCAGTAGAACCCACAAAAAGACTGAGTGAAACAAATTTCCAGCCTAAGACAACCTGGATGATTGATCAGAAAGGTGTATCGCGCCAGACTGGGAACGCAGCGCAGCACGGCTTGGGAGCAGAGGCCGCAGTGAACCTGGAGCAGGCCTCAGAGGACTGAATCTTGGGCAGCTGTGGAGATTTCCAGACTCCTCAATCCACCAATGCCAAAGACAACTTAGAAGGTCAGTGGGAAAAGTATGTTTCTGTCGGTGCTGAGAAAGGAAGGCGGGGTTTCAACTCCATTCCCCAAGATCATGGCCCTGCCGGGGGCAGCTGCTTCCAGAGCTGCTGGCCCACAGAATGGGGAGGAGGGAATCCAGTGGCTGATCAGAGCAGGATTGCAGGGATCTCTTTGCCGGTGCTGAGGCAGGAATCACTTGCTTTGCCCACGTTTGGATCTGGGCCACAGTTCTGGGCAGCGGTGCTGTGGGTGAGGAGGAGTGCTGGCTTAGTGGAGCTTTTAGTGGCTGTGGAGAGGAACCCCTACTCAAAGTTACAGGACAGAAAGGAGTACTTGTAGTCCCAGGCCAGGAAAGGAGTAAACACCTTGCCCCTTATCATACCACCTTGGAAGAACTGAAAATTTACAGGTCCCTACAAGTATCTCTGAAAACAGCTGTACAAACTCCCTGAAGCTTGGGGCAGTACATTATCCACATTGGAAGCAGATTTACCTTAACAAAGAGTTTAAAACTCAAGTAATTGGCCTGGGATCATGAGCAAACAGTGCAAAAAGAGTCAGACCATAGAATCTTGCTTTGGTGAAAAAAAAGATCAAAATATACAACCAGAAGAAGACAACAAAGTCAAAGCTCCTACATCCAAAGCCTCCAAGAAAAATATGAATCAGTCCCAGGCCTTGGAAGAGCTCAAAAGGGATCTTGAGAAGCAAGTAAGGAAGTAGAGGAAAAACTGAGAGTGACGCAAGAAAACCACGAAAAACAAGTCAACAGCTTGCTAAAGGAGACCCAAAAAAATACTGAAGAAAATAACACCTTAAAAAATAGCCTAACCCAAATGGCAAAAGAGGTCCAAAAAGCCAATGAGGAGAAGAATGCCCTAAAAAAAAATTGGCCAAATGGAAAAGGAAGTCCAAAAGCTTACTGAAGAAAATACTTCCTTAAAAATTAGAATAGAGCAATTGGAAGATAGTGACTTTATGAGAAATCAGACACAGTAGAACAAATCCAAAAGAATGAAAAATTAGAAAACAATGTGAAATATCTCATTGGAAAAACAACTGACCTGGAAAATAGATCCAGGAAGAGAATTTAAAAAATTATCTGAAAGTCATGATCAAAAAAAGAGCCTAGACATCATCTTTCAAGAAATTATCAAGGAAAACTGCCCTGATATAGTAGAACCAGAGGGCAAAATAGAAATTGAAAGAATCCACAGATCTCCTCCTGAAAGAGATCCCCAAAGGAAAACTCCTAGGAATATTGTAGACAAATTCCAGAGTTCCCAGGTCAAGGAGAAAATATTACAAGCTGCCAGAAGGAAACAATTCAAGTACTGTGGAAACACAATCAGGATAACACAAGATTTAGCAGCTTCTACATTAAAGGACCTCAGGGCATGGAATATAATATTCCGGAGGGCAAAGGAGATAGGATTACAACCAAGAATCACCTACCCAGCAAAACTGAGTATAATCCTTCAGGGGAAAAAATGGTCATTCAGTGAAATAGAGGACTTTCAAGCATTCTTGATGAAAAGACCAGAGCTGAATAGAAAATTTGACTTTCAAATACAGGACTCAAGTGGAACATGAAGAGGTAAACAGGAAAGAGAAATCACAAGAGACTTATTAAGGTTGAACTGTTTACATTCCTACATGGAAAGATGATATTTACAACTCATGAGACTTTTGTCAGTTTTAGTTGGAGGAAAAAAATTACATGTATGTGTATGTAGATAGATAGATAGAGGGCACAGGGTGAGCTGAAGATTAAGGGGTGATATCTGGAGAATAAAATTAAGGGATGAGAGAGGATTATACTGGAGAAGAAGAAAGGGAGAGTAGAATGGGTAAATTATCTCACAAAAAAAAAAACAGAAAAGAAAAGTCTCTTACAGTGGAGGGGAAACAGGGGAAGGTGAGAGGGAATGAGTGAATCTTATTCTCATAGGATTTGGCTTAAGGAGGGAATAACATACACATTCAATTGGGTATGGAAATCTGTCTTACCCTACAGGAAAATAGGGGAGAAGGGACAAGAGAGCAGGGATGATAGAGAGGAGGGCAGATTGGGAAAGGGGTAATCAGAAGTAAATACTTCTGAGGAGGGACAGGGTCAAAAGAAAGAATAGAATAAATGGGAGGGCAGGATAGGATTAAGGGAAATAGCATTAGTTTTTCACAACATGTCTACTATGGATGTGTTTTGCATAACTGCACATGTACAACCTATATTGAGTTGTTTGCCTTTTCAATGAGGGTGGGTGGGGAGGGAGGAAGAGAGAAAATTTGAAACCTAAAGTTTTAAAAACATATGTTGAATTAAAATATTTTCACATGCTACTGGGAAATAAGAAATACAGGAAATGGGGTACAGAAGTCTATCCTGCCCTACAGGAAAATAGAAGGGGAAGGGGATAAGAGAAGGGGAGAGAGACAGAAGAGAGGACAGACTAGGGGAAGGGATATTCAGAATGCATGCCATCTTGGGTGGGGGGAGGGGGGAGATGTGGTGAAAATTTGGAATTCAAAAACTTGTGGAAGTGAATGTTGAAAACTAAAAATAGATAAATTTATATTTAAAAAAAGGAAAAACACAAAAAAGTGTAATCATCTTTGCTGTGGTCTATTGTTTTGTTAATGCTACTACTTATGATTTCTTTTGTTTTGTTTTGTTTGTTTACTTTGAGAAAATTGTTATGAACTGATTTGGTATCATTCACCGCATGGATCTGATGATTTTGACCCAAAACTCAGTTCTTCTTAGAATTCTCTTAGTTTCAGTTATTTCTTCAGGGAACTGTTACGCTATTTCATTTTGTTTGTTCATTCCTGTTTTAGTTTTTCTGTTCCTCCTTTAGTGCTGCCCAAATTAGAATTCTTGAATATTAGAATTCAGAGTTGACCAGTAGCAGCCTTAAATAAGGGCCTTACTATTAAGCAGTAATGTGTGGTAGGAGCAATATCCTAACCTCAACCTGTACAAAAGTCAGGCTAGTTTTTTCCATAAAAGGTATTGAAACATTCCTCAAGATTTGGTTAGCTGAAAGGACTAGAGGCTCAGACTGTTGATATTACTTCCTCACCACCTCAGAACCAAGGAACCATGAAGAGCAATGGGGGAACTCTGATATTTGGGTGGTGGAAACAATGGGTAACTTAAACAAGGGAATTTCACTCAACTTAATCAACTTGAGGTGTCCTCATTTCCTCTCCTTGTTGAATAAACTTTTCCTTCTATTGCTAAGTAAACTCCCCCCCCCCCGCCAATTTTTCTTGGTCAACTATTGAAACGACTCCATTTTGATCCAATATTAAACTTTAACTACTAGAGGACTGCCCTGATTCAGGGTCAGCCTAGAACACCCACCCACACACACACATACACACACACAGTTACATACACATACACAGGCATCATCTTTTTTGACACTGATATTCTCCCAGAGATATTTTTATAGCTGTAAATCATCAAATATCACGATCTGTAACCATAACAGAGATAAATATCAAGTCTTATCCTTCAGTGCAAACAATCAAATTCATAAGTATAAGATGAAGAAGCCATGGATAGACAGCAGTTCTGATAAAGATCTGGATGTTTTAGTGTACTACAAGCTCATTTACTTCTAATTTATCTTGCATATATCTTGTTAATAAACGGTTGTTTGCATGCTGTCTCCCTCAGTAGACTGTGAGCTCATTGAAATCAGGTACTGTCTTTTACTTTTCTTTGTATTTTCAGTATTTAGTACAGTGTCTGGTACATAAGGAACACTTAACAAATGTTTATTGACTGACTGAAAACAAAATCATATCCATTTCTGTTGTTGCACCACCAGAGAATTTTGTGGGAGGGACTTTTCTGAATTTTCAGTAACTGTGGCTCTAGCACCTAATCTCCACAGGGGTTGCTTCCTGGGCATAGGTACTATATTAGAACCATTTCTACTTTCAAGGCTCTTAACTTTAGGGTACTGGGCTATCTCAATCAGGATCTGAAGGGAAGATGGTTGTCAAAGTGATGGTGGTGGTTTGACTTCCCTAATGGTATATATGTTATCTCTCTCTTAAGTATCCTGTTGCTTCAGTTAAGGTGACTTCTGTGCCCTGTGTATGGCATTTAGTTGGCAGTTGGTGAGGATGGCTTGTGTTTTTTCTACAGAAATTTCTTTCCCAGGTGTTGTCACTGAGGGCTGGACTGGAAGAAGAATCTGGGTCTGGGGGTTCTGTCACTCTCAAGACTCTTGTGCTCATCTGCCTGTTGGTAGCAGTTGGTTAATATGTGTACAGTGAAGTATACGAGAAGTAGTTTGAAAGAAAGTGTATGATCAGAAAAGAGAATGAATGTTATGAAGTAAGAGCGACAGATTATGGTCAACAACCAGAGTGTTACTCAGGTACCCACAGTATATTAAGAGACCTAGGGGGCAGCTAGATGGTGTAGTGGATAGAGCACCAGCCCTGGAGTCAGGAGGACCTGAGTTCAAATCCCACCTCAGACACATGATATTCACTAGCTGTGTGACCCTGGGCAAGTAACTTAACCCCATTGCCTTGACAAAAAAAAATTAAATAAAAAAATAAAAGAGACCTATACAAAGACCTCCAATTTATTTAGTAGTCCCTTATAGAGGATTTAGGAGGAGGTCATGGGAAATAATTACAAAGAATGACAAGGCATGAATGACCTATGATCCACACTGTGCAGGGCATAATTAAATTGAAAATTATATAAATCCTTCAAAATATCAAAGTAGCTAGGTAAGCTTACCAGTAAGAAAGTATGTATTAGAAGTCCATGGTACTTAGAATTTAGCCAAATTACATTCATTTTTATAATTTATTAAATAAACAGTTGATATGCTTATTAAATTTAGGGGTAACATAAAACTAAAGGAGATGACTAAAAAAAAGAATGACAAAAATAGTTTCCTAAAGAGTCTGACAGATCCGAATGTTGGACTGAATTTGAGATGATAAAATTTAAAAAAAAGAATTGATTTAAATGACTGAATTTGAGTTTAAAATATTAACTTCACTAGTATGGGATTATGACCTGTATAGACAATGAGTAAATGAATGACAATGACAATGAGTATTGAAAAAAAAATATGGATTTTAGTAGACTGACAAAGCAATACAGTTGAGGAGTGTGACATTCTTGCTGAGACCTCATTCATTGTTAGTCCAGATTAAAAGAAACAGATTATCCTCCAAAAGGGACTTTATACTTTTTTCTCTTCTCTGTCCAGGTCAGATCACATCTGGGTTACTCTATTCCATTCAGGATACTACATTTTTCAGAATGACATGAAATGTAACTAGTGGAAGTCAACCAAGATGGAAGGATAAGAATATCACACATATAAAGATTAGTTGAAGGAAATAAGAATATTTAACTTGGAGAAATAAAGGCTTAAGTGGGGAATTATAGCTATATTACTAGGATGTTATGGTATTTTGTACACAGTCCCTATGATTTTGTGTGTGTATTTGTGTTGTTTGTTTTTCATGGTTTGTAGCATGACATAGAGGATTGTGGGCTGGTATTGGAGCCAGGAAGACCTAGCTTCTGGTTCTTCCTCTGACACTTACAATGTGTCTCTAGGCAAGTCAACTAATCTCTCAGGGCTCTAGGAAATTCTCTAGGACTACAAATTAAACAGAAGGTTGCAACCTGCTTTGGTAAAGAAAGTTTCCTCCTTGAGAAGTACTTTCCTCCCTATATCAATGAAATTACAAATCCAATACTTTTTGCCCTATTTCTTTGTCTATCAGATGAAGCAATGATAAATGTAATACAAAAATGTTGAAGCAAGAACAAAGCTATAGAGCAGTGTTAATTTGGAAAGAGCAAGAAATAATCTATAGACTGTACAAATATGTTATTGGTATCCTCACAATGTCAAATGGGGGAGAAATGAAAGGGACAAACATTTATTAAGTACCTACTATGTGCCAGGCACTGTTCTAAGTGAATTATAGACATTATCTAATTTGATCCTTATTTTCAACTCTGGGAAGTAGGTACTGTTATTCTTCCCATTTTGGGAGTTGAGGAAATTAAAGGAGACAGAGGTTAAGTAACTCTTTCAAGGTCACATAATTAGTAAGTGTCTAAGGGTAGATTTGAACTCAGATCTTCTTGACTTGAGGCCAAATCTCTATCTCTTTTACTATCTGCCAATAGCTATGGATAAAGGCCCCTAGCACTTTGGGTAGATTCTGTGTTCTGAATATGTGGGACAACATGAACAAAGTCCTGTAAGATAGGTAGAAAAAGATGTACCATAATCTGGTTCATTGGAGAGAATGGCCACATTGATGAAAGCAGAGATATATTTGAGTATTTGTGCGTGTGTGCGTATGTTTGAGTGTGTTTGTGTATGCATGTGTATGTATGTTCTCACACTTTCTTCCCCCCGCCACACACATTTTTTTTTTCCAACAGCTTTCCTTCCACATGGATAAAAATGCATATAAATGTCTCCTCATTGAAAAGGTGAGTCAAAAGGAAAATAACATCCAAGATACCAAAGCAGCCCGAACAGTTCATCAGGCATCTTAAAAACACACAGCAAAGCAGGAGACAACTTCAAAGGGGGCAATACCATTGCCAAGAGAAGCTGCCAAGAAGCCAGCTGCTCCTGGAAAAATAAATTTCCCAACTTGGCATCTGGGCCTCATGATTTCAGTCCAGGGAGGTGGAAGAAGAATAGGTTTATAGGCAGCCATAAATAACCAAGCCACCAAGATTCTGAATTCTAGCCAGCCTCTTCACTGTGACTCAGGACTCAGAAAGATATTGGCCTGTTTTTCATCTTCAGGTAATAAGATTTCAGTTATTTTTGTTTTTAATATTTTTAACAATAGAAAAAATATTTGTATCTTTAACAGCAAACTTACTGATCTAGAGAAATATTAGGAGTCCTTTCCCATTAAGGGACTTCTCAGCTCTGAGCTCAGTCCTAGACGAGACCGGCCTCTAAAGAGAGGTGTCAGGCTTTTATATACACACATATACATATACCTATACATACATACATACATACATACAAATACACATACATACACAAACATATACATCTGATGCTTTACTCCTCCATTCTGGAACCTCCAGAGCTTGGTGCTGTATCCTGTATAGAGACTCTAAAAAGGGGATTAGAAAGCAGGTTTTCATTATAGTCATTCAGGCAATCACAGTTTCAAGCACTTACTATGTGTCAATCATTATACTAAGCCCTGGACATATAAAGAAAGGTAGAAGTCCCTGCTTCCAGGGAGTTTATGATCTAATGGAAGAGACAACACGCAAATAACTACGTACAAACAAACTTTCTCTATACAAAAAAATACTTATGATATGAAATGCTCAAAACAAGAAACCAACTCAGAACTACTGTTATACTCTCTCAGGAGGTTGATACTTAAAACATAAAACATGAAACATTTTCTGGGACTGCTAAATAGCTATTTCATCTTCACGTTGGCTCTGAACTTTCTGAACAACTCCCTCAGGGTCCACTGCTTCCAGGAAGTCAAGGCCACTGGTCATTTTCTCAAAAACGTAGTTGCAAAAAATCTCATCTTGCTACCAGTTAGCCATGACTGAGGTTCCTAGGAACTCCCAAACTGCAGAGGTTGCCACTCCTCAAAAATCTATCTGTCATGACTGATGTCCAAGAGTCTATGCTCAGGGGAAGAAACTCATAGCAGAAAAGGCAGGCAGAGACTTGAGGTTGAGTATCAGGCTTGCCTAGGCAGCTCATGTGTGTGCTCTCACGTACTGAGAAGCTGCTGTATCTGGGGGGAGGGTTCAGGAGTAGGAGGGAGATCTCCTACTCCTTTCACAAGACATCCAAGAGAGCAAGTCTCAAAGAACACACACTCTGCAGATGAGAAGAGACGCACAGGTATGTCAAATGACTTATTCAGGGTCTCATAATTAGTAAGCAATTGATGACAGACTTAAATGACAGATATAAAGACTTTCTGATGCTAAGTCAATTGGTCATTATGCTAAGCTATATTGCGTCTGAATACAGATATATTATAATGTGTTCCCTTCTCTTACAGAGTACAATTGACTTAAGCTACTTAAGTTACCAAAGTCGTCTTGGGACTTTGGGGGTGGGGGTGAGAATACAGCTGTGAAGAAGGGTTCAATAAATTTTAATTTCCATTAACTTTAGGTTCTGCAGGAGGAAATGAATTGGCTTAAAGACTCTTCAATGATCCAAGTAATACAAATTTACAGAGAATAACTGTGTACGAGTTTTTTATGTATGTGTTTTGTTTTCCTTCCCTCTATAGATTGGAAACTCCTTGAGTTCAAAGTTGGAAGCACTGATTCTTTCATAGAGTGCTCCATATGCAATAGGGACTTAACATATGCATATGTTTTATTTTAATTAAACTAAATTAGATTAAACAGTGAGGAATTTCTGGAAGGAGAAATGTTAGTAGATCTTGAGCCAGGAATAGCTGGCCAATTGTGCCAACTAAGGTTGGTAGTGGTTTATACCCAAAGTCACCAGCCTTGGCTTTAAAAAAATTCAGCATGTTTGCAAGATCAAGGGTAGATATGGAAAAGGGCATATCAGCCACTGGAAAGCCAAGAATCAGGTAGGACTGAGAGGGAGAGCACTTGCTCTGTTGTTCTATGTTGTTTCTAGGAAGTTTCCAAGGTGTTACCAATGACTGGAGAAAATGGGTGGATATAGTAGAATTCTCTGGATTTTGTAGTTCTAGCACACAGGGGGGTCCATGGGCAATTACCTGTTATAAGGCTTTGGCTGTCTTGTGCGCTGGAGTGGCTCAGGTAAACCAACCAAACAGTTCTGCCCTATCTGGAAAACTCCTCTAGATTTCAAGGCCTTTCTCCAGTCTTTCACTAGATTTCCTCCCTTCTCTGGGAGGGACACTTTATCCAAATAGATGGAGACCTCAGAGGGCAGTCCAAATGCTTAAGAGACTAGCTGCTGCTGCTATTGTTGGTGTTTTGAGAGGATTGGGCAGGAATCCTAGAGATCAGAGTAGGATCATTGAATGATAGTTTTTGAGCTGGAAGGGACCTGAGAGGTCATTTAGTCTAAATCATCTTTATTTTACAAGTAAGGAAACTGAGACCCACCCAGAGAGGTTAAATGATATTCCCAAGGTCACTCAGGGGCTGAACTGAACAAATATTTCTCCTGTCACAGGTACTCCAACAAGAAACCTAGATTAAAATTATTTTTTGCTGCTGTTTGCTATGCAAAAGTCCAGTCTGGAGATGGAATATCTGCCATGTGCTCACCCTTGTGGAAGTCATTTCCCCTCTTTGAGTCTGTTTCTTCTGATATAAAATTAGAGAGATGACTTTTCTGCATAAAACTCCACTCTCCTCTCTTTAAAAAGGTTGAAGTGGGTATATCTATACATTTTGAGCACTTATATCTATTATTTTTCAACTTTTTTGTACTATGAATTCCTTTGGCAGACTGGTAAACCCTATTGTGCTCTTCTCAGAATATCTTTAAATGCATAAAATAAAATATATAGGCTTTTAAAGTAACCAATTAACTTGAAATATACTTGTCAAAATTAGCAAAATAAGAAGTTAACAGACCTCAGGTTAAGAATCCGTAGTCTAACATAACTGCATCAGCAAAACTTCAGCCTTTTTTTGTCAGGAACATGGATTCCCTGCCTGTAGCATCTGATTTTTGTTGTTTCAGGGGATTGTTGACTGGATCTGCTGTGTTCCCTTCTGACTCTGCCATGCCACAATGAGACTGCTAGTTTAGACCAAAAAGACATCATCAAAAGTGTCACCACAAGGTGATGAAATTTGGGGACCACAGGAACTCATTCAAATCATTTCATGAGGTATAGGAGGGCCCCAATCTACATTAGAGAGGAGATCCACACTGATGAGAATCATAGATTTTCTTTAATGTGACATCATAAATTTCAGGAATGAGGGATGTCCTTCCTAAATTTTTCTCAACTAATTTTAAAAATTACTGGTTTTTCTACTATGTGCCTTTGTTAGAAACAACAGTACAAAAGTAAACAAACCACAGATCTTTCATTCAAGTAGTTTATAGAGAAATTAAAAGTTACGCAAGGCAGAGTATGATAAATGCTATGAGAAAATAGGTGAAAGAACTCCAAAATTTCAGAGGAGAAAGGAATCCCATCTAGTTGGAGAGCATACATTAAGTATAGACTGGGCCCTCGAAGAATTGGTAAAATTTTGCAGGTATAAGCACAGAGGTGCTGTGCATGATAACACATGATTGTGATCCCTGCTACTAGCAGTAACTGAGGCTACTTGATTACTTAAAATTCAGGAGCTCTTAGCTATGGTAGGGCTAAGACAAGAAGGCTCTTTTATATGACTAGATCAGGAGAGATAAATTGTGTTAATACAACTTTTGGTTTTGTTCCAATACCAACTTCAGAAAGAATATCTGTATCTTGATAATTCTTTGAGATTTGTCACCATCCAGACCATTTCCTTAATTAAACACTGGATATGGATAGTACGAGTGAGAAAAGTTCCAAAACTGTTGGTGCAACTGGACCCTTTCTTTCTGTATACTTCCTGGAAAATATTGCTTGCTACCACCTCTATGAAGATGAATTCACCAACTCTTTCTCTTATGAGTTCCACATCTATAGATCCAACCACTGACAATACATCTTTAACTGGATGTCACACCAACACTTCAAACTCCACACATCAAAAACTAAGCTTAATATTCAATTCTCTAAAACTATCCTTCCTTCTAACTTCATCTTTTTTGTCTTTTGTCTACTGTATTCTTAATAGTGGTGTTAGTTTTGACTTTTCCCTCTCTCTTTACTTTACTTTCCTAGGTATTTACTATTGATAATACATAATTGTGATCCCTGCTACTAGCAATAACCGAGGCGACTCGATTGATGAAAAATTCCTATTGATTTTGCTCCACATCTCTCATACTTATAATCTCCTTTTTATTCCCATTGACAGCATCATAATAAAGCCCTCATTAACACATCCTATCCTGCCCCGAACTGTTTCAAAGTCCTTCACATAAGTTTTGTCTTTAAGCCAACCAGTATACTAGCATCAGAAGAAATTTTCTCATGTATAGATTTGTTCATGTCTGTCTTAATGTTAAAAAAGTGGGTACCTATAAAGTAAAGTACAGACTCCAACTCCTCTACGATTTGGCAGCATCTTAGGTTTCCAGTCTCAGGTTATATTCTTCCCGTTTACACGCAGCATACTCTAGGCAAATTGGAGGACTCTGCCATCCCTTAAATATGCCCTCTCAAGTTTCTATTCATTTGTCCATGTTGTTCTTTGTGCCTAGAATACACCCCTTGCTTTTCTTTACTTGGTGAATTCCTGCCCATTCTATAAAGCTCAGCTAAAATATCACCTCCTGCATAGTCTTCCTTTATCCTGCAGGCCAGACTTTCTTCTTCAGTTTTCACTTAGCACTTTGTTTTTCACCTTCCTAAAAATTTTATAATTAAATATGATTATGTTTAAATCTTAACCCTTTGCTAGACCTTACGTTCCATATGGTAGTGACTGTTTTATCTAAGATTTGTATTTCCTTAATATCTTCCCAAGTGTCTTACATGCAATTGGTAAATAATCAATGTTAGCTGATTGATCAATTAATTGATTATACTAGTCTGGATTATAGCAGAGTAGAACTAGCCAGTGAGTCAGAGTTGGGGTGGGAGGAATGTTCAATGCAACAGTATCTCATAGAATGGCAGAGTGCACGGCAGCCAGAACACAGGTGAAAGGACTAATCTTAGAAAGGAGGAGGGTGATTGTTTTCCCTCTGAGACAAGGATGATGAATTGCAGAATAAGAAAACTTCAAAGAAATTCGATGCACAGAAGAAACAGAAAGAACTCATTTCTCATAGCTTCAATGTCAGTATCATAGATTATGAACCTCTCTATTAAAGTGAGAAGGTCAAAGATGGGGTTTGGAATTTGAAGAGTATGGAAAAAAATGTGGGAACAGCCACCACAGGCAATAGGATAATGCTGCAAACAGAGATGAGTAAAAGGACTGCCAAGTGATGGAAGTCCAGAAGAGGTTGGATTCCATTGTTTTGTTATAGACCAAAACAGTACTGTTTTATTACTTTCTCCAGCTGGAACTGTTGAAATGGTTAGTAATAGAGTACTAACTGGGGAGGAAGACAGGTGAAGCCATGACAAAGTTGATGAGCTGGCTGAATAAGAAATGGTTGAAGTTAGGAATAGCATCAAAAACAGGTTTAGAAGCAATGAGAGAAGAAGAGAGATACAAGTTAGTCAGTCAATACGGCACCTACTATGTGCCATGCACTGTGCTAAGCCCTTGCGATTCAAATGGGAAAAAGAAAAATTGCCCCTTGCTTTCAAGGAGGTTACAATTTAATGGGGGAGACAATACACAAAAGGAAGCTGAAAAAGAGGTGGAGGTAGGAGATATTCAGCCCTAGGATATGATAGAGAAGACCAAAGATATGAAGATTAAAGCTGGGAGGGGAGTGAAGAAATGGCTGGCCTGGGTGCCCTCTTTAAGTGGAAATTTGGGAAGGAGTTTTTGTTCCACTCTCCACTCAGAGGCCTGCCAGGGACAGAGACTATTGATGATGTGTGAGTACTAACTGTGATGCAATCTTGTTGAATGATGAAGCTCCTGATAATGCAGTTCCTGAGGGTGGTATATGACAAAGAAGGAAAATAAATAAGTGCCATAAGACCTAAGTTTAGAGTTGGGGTTTGGGAATTTTATCATTCTGAGAATGGTGACATTTAAGGTACGGGTATAGCAAGGGGAACTCTGGAGTGGAGTCCATTGCATGGATTTAGGCCACTGCATTTAAGGGAGTTCTGAAACTCTGAGAACAGATTCATCAACATGAATGTTAAAAATGTTGAGGATGATACTGATTAAAGATGTGAGGAGCTAAATAAGAAGTATTTATGAAAGGTGGCAGGAGCCCTGTGGAGAGACCTTCCAAATTTGCTGGCATCACATTCCTGAGAGCTGGCACTAAATTCACACGTGTACTTCATTATTATTAATATGAAAAAGGATGGGAAAGTTTCAGCTATAATTGTTTCCATTGAAGTCAGTCTGGCTTATTACAGGAGTATTGAATGGATAGATACATAGTCATCTTTTATTCTTTGCTGTCTGTCATCACTCCTCATATCAAATTAGTCACTAAGTCTTGTCAAGTATACTTGTATAACATCTTGTACCTATCTTGTTCTCTCCACTCACGTGGTCACGAACCTAGTTCAGACTCTTATCACTTTGGACCATGTCACGCTCCTGCTTGATAAACACCAATAGTTCTCTCAATTCTAGGATCAAAAATACCAACAGTTCTGAATGGCACTGAAAGCTCTTCACAACCGTATTCCAAACTATTTTGCCAGACTTGCTGCATATTATTTAACAGACTTTACCTAGCCAAAGTGATTTTCCTATTCCTTATACATAATCTTATATCACCTATGTCTGTGTCCTTGCACAGGCTTGGAATGCACTCTTTCTTCATGAATACCTCTTAAAATTTCCATCATTACTCAATGATTGCTTCCTCCAGGAAGCTTTTCCTTGTCCCTCCTAAAATGCAAATATCTCCATGAATATTACATATTTGATTTGCATATATGTGTAAGCTTGAAGGTAAGGGCTGCCTAACTTATTAGTTTTTTAATCCCATCACCTAGCATAAAATGCAATGGCTGCCATACAATAGGTACTTAATAAGTGCATGTTGATTTATTTTAAAAAGTGAACTGTCCTCAACATTTTAACAGCTTATAGCAATATAGAATCACAAAATTTATAAAGTAGTTCAGATATATTATTTCACTTGAGCTTCACAATGACTCTATGTGGTTAGATACTATAATTATCCCCATTTTAAACACGAGAAAGTTAGGACTTATCGAGGTTAAGTGACTTGCCGGGGTCAAAAACAAGTGCTTGAGGTGGGATTTGAACCCAGGTCTTTCTGTCTTCAGGCTATTTTTCTATAGCTCCATTAAATCAGCTCACCCTGAAACTGTTGATAAGGCTACAATAATCACCTTATATACATTGCTAGTCTGGCCTTGGCAATTACAGGAGACCCAACAAATCCTTATTCTCATATCAAGTCTTATACCCCTTAATCCACAGAGAGATTTCTAGAAAATTATTTTATGATGTTTTCAGAAAGCGTGATTTCCTTGAATTTGTATCTGTGTCTTGTTTCTATATTTGGTTTCAGTTTGCAGATGTTCAGACTCCTCTGAAGGACGTGGAAAATCATAATATTTTAAAAAGGATTTAAGTGTATTTTGCATTCTCATTAAATTAAGTGTACCTATATTGTATTTCTCAATTTGTTTTTGTTTTGATCTGTGTATTTATTCCTAGACATCTTACGTAAACTAATGTTATTTTTTAGTTTTGTAAACCAGAAAATGAAGAGAGGTACGTGTAAGTAGAAGGTGCAGGGGATGGGTCCGTATTTCTATATTTCTTATTGAACTTGTTTTCATACCAGAATCTTGAGGTGATAAAATTCAACTCTTTCATCTATACTTTCATTTATTTAAAAAATCTCTTTAACCTGTTTAACTTTCTCTTGGAAATCATTTTGGCCCTTATTAATTCACTGATCCCAGAATCTAGATATCTCTCTTTTCAGTCTGCCTTCTTGGCTTTGCAGTCATACTATGATAATTATATAGAAAGACCTAGGTTCCAAACCTTTCTCTGAAATTCATTAGCTCCAGGCAGGTCATTTAATATCTCTCCTTGCCCTTTTTTATAGATAAGGAAACTGAGACTCAGAGAAGTGACACTGATTTAGCATGGTCTCACAGCTATTAAATGTCAGCTTAGTTTATTAAGCTTAACTGTAAATGTTCCGGATAGAACTTGAATCTAGACCAAGTAAATTTTGAAGTTGAGGCAATTATCAAAATAATCCAAACTTCTAAAATCTTTTGCCTAGAAATATATGTTAGATTGTAATAGAATCGTAATTAAGGTGTGGCCACTAGGGTTTTGCCCCAGAGTGCTAATATTTAGAGGACATGAACAATACCAATCCAGGATGCCTTTCTTCCCCTTGCTCCCAGCTCCTTTCCTTAGTAGTGGCAAATCCTTCAGTAGTATAGAAGTGTCTATATATCCCAAATACTTCCTCTCCCCCTCATATACCAAATGAGTGACCTACTGCCCATTGAACTTACTCCCTTCCATTACCCAAGATGCAAAGCTTCTTAGTCACAGTTCTGATTGTTAGGCAGAGACCACTTAATTATCTTTTCAACCTCATTCCAACCCATCTCCCTAAACTAACACAATGTTTTGTGCATAAAGGTATTTCTTAAGTGATTTTTGAGGGAATGGATGAATTAATTAATGAATGAATCTAGATAGCTGAGTTTGCTAAATTAACTATTGTGCTAAAGCCACTTTCAAGAATGGCTGGATTCTTGAGTTTTGTTTTTTTTAATTTGTATATATAGCCTTAATGTTTGAGTCTTGGCAAAGTGATTGAAAAAATATTTTTTAAAGACTTGATTACAGCCATTATTAATTATAAAATATTTCCAAATATCTTTATTCACATATATGAATTTGAGAAGACTCAATTATATTATTTCCGTAATATTTTGCTGCAAAATAGGAGATCTTAGCTTCCTGGTAGAAGTAGGACTTTTAGGCCTAAGAAGTCATTTGAACAGTATAGCCTTCACAGAACAAAAATCTGTTCTCTTTTACATATTCCTGGTATCAAGGCCAAGCCTAGGAAAATGTTGAAATAAATGAAGTTTGTTTTTGATGTCATGAAAAAAAAGAATATTTTAAGAAATCCATGATATTATTGATATGGGCACTCATTACATCAGTGCACATTATAATATTAATACTTATAATAATAAATATTTATATAGCATTTTAACATTTGCAAGCCACTTTAGACATATCTCATTTTATTTTCATAATAAGCAGGAGGTAGGTGCTATTATTATCCCCATTTCAGGAAACTAAAACAGGCAGAGATTAAGTGACTTTCCCAGGGCCATACAGTTAGAAATTGTCTAAGGCAAAAATCTGAATTCAGGTCTTTCTGAAAAGAAATAGAGCAATGCCCATTGTTCTGTCTACTTTACCATCTAGTTCCCTATGAAAACTCTTTCTTACCTCATCTTGTATAATTCTTACCCATCTGTTTCCATAAATCCTCTATAGAGGCTACATTCTGGGACTTTAAAATTTTATTTATTTTTAACATTTTGAAATATTTTTCTTTATACATTTTGAGTTCTCAAGTCTCTCCCTCCCTTCTACCCACTCGCCCTTGAGAAGGCAAGCAATGTGATATCAATTATACTTGTGAAATCATGCAAATCATGTTTCCATATTAGTTGTATTGCAAAAAAAAAAGAAGCAAAAAAATGAGAAAATGATGCTTCAATTTGTACTCAGAGATCATTAGTTCTCTCTCTGGGGTGGATAGCATTTTTTTTTTCATAATGAATCCTTTGGATTGTTTTGAATCACTGTATTGATCAGAGTAGCCAAGTCTTTCACAGTTGATTATCACTACAATATTTCTGTCACTGTGCACAATGATTTGTTGTTTCTTCGCACTTCACTTTGCATCAGTTCAAATAGGTTTTGCCATGCACTTCTGAAATCATCCTCTGCCCCGCTGGTTATTATAGAACAATAGTGCTCCATCACAACCATGTGATACATCCTGTTCAGTCATTCCCCAATTGAAGATAAATAGGAGAGGAAGATGATAAGTTTAAGGCAGGGGCATGATAAAAGGAAGAACAGATTAAGGGGGACAGTGGTTAGAAGCAAAACAGACTTTGAGTAGAAAAAGGATAAAAAAGACAGAGAAAAATAAATAGAAAAAATGGAGGGAGGTAATACACAATTGATAATTAAAATTCTGAATGGGAATGGAATGAACTCACACTCACAAAGCAGAAACAGCAGATGGATTAGAAACCAGAATCCAACAATATGTTGTGGACAAGAGACACTGTTGAAACAGAATGATGCACAGAAAGTTCAAATAAAAAGCTGGAACATAATAAAATATGCTTCAGTTGAAGTAAAAACAGCAGTGGCAGCCATCATGATCTCAGACAAAGCAAAAGCAAAAATTAATTAATAAATAATTAATAATTAAAAGAGACAATCAAAGAAACTATATTTTGTTAAAATATAGCATGGACAATGAAGTAATATAAAAAATTTTGATGCAAATTTATCTGATAAAGTCCTCATTTCTCAAATATAGAGAGAACTGGGTCAAATTTGTAAGGATACCAATCCTCCCCCAATTGATAAATGGTCAAAAGTTATGAATAAGCAGTTTTCAGAAGAAACACATTGTCATATAGTCTGTCTATAGTCATATAGAAGAATGATCTAAATCACTATTGATTAGAGAAATGCAAATTAAAATAACTCTGTGGTACCACTTCACACCCATCAGAAAAGATAAATGATGGAGGGACAAAGGAAAATTGGTACATCACTGAATTTTTGGTGGAGTTGTGAATTGGTACAATCATTCTGGAGAATAATTCAGAACTATGCTCAAAGGGTTATAAAACTATATATATACCCTGTGACACAGCACTATCACTACTAGGTCTGTATCCTATAGAGATCATAAAAAAGGGGGAAAGACCAACATGTAAAAAAAAATATGTTAGAAGTATCTCTTTTTGTAGTGGCTTTAGTTGACCAAAAGCACTCCTCTCTGCCCTGAAATTGTGATCTGGAACTGTGCATAGGCAATAGAATTGCTAATCAGTGCCAGCTGTACCCAGTGCCAGAAATGGGTTCCCTATAATCTTTTTTTTCTGATCAGTCATCCAATTCACTTACTGTCTCTTGGCTAAGAGTTCCCAAAGCTGCTACTGCTGCTGCAGCATCTATTGCTGCCACTACATCTATGTGCTCAGGACAACTTTTAACTTGGTGTCAAAGACCTCTACTTTGTATTTTCTGAATTTTCTTAAGCCTGAAAAATATCTCCCCCTTACCTTTTGTTGGCTTTGCCACTCTAAAATTTGATATGAGATATTATTTTAAAGTTGTTTCGAGGGAAATATTGAGAAAGTTCAGCCAGGTTGCTGTCTCTATTCTACTTCTAATCTTGACTCTGCCCCCATATTCTGGGTCTTTCAATATTTTATGGGTACTGATGCATTATTATCTATCTATTAGTCCTTATCCTTGCTAGATAACCTAGAATTGTAGACAAAAGTCTGGATTTGGAGCCAGAAGGATCTGATTTCAAATTCCACCTCTAGAACTTATCAGGTACATGATCTTGGGTAAGTAACTTAATCTCCCTGAGTTTGAGTTCTTTCATCTGTAAATAGGTTCATCTGTAATAAAATCATGTTCAGAAAATTTTTTAATATTCCAGAATTTCTTCTTCCACATATGTAGTACATAGGCAGTAGCATCCAAAATGCCTCAGGCTTGGGAGAAATTCCAGTAAGAAATCCCTTTTGCATTGTTAAATTTTTCATAAAATTTTACTGCTTTTTTAACCTCTACATCTAATGCTGACTCATAAAACACAATTGTCTTCATGGTGCTCTCTTTGCTTATTCTCACCAAGAGAAACATAAAGCAAAATGATTAAATATTCTTCTAAATGATTACAGGAAGATAACTTTCTTTAGTTTTTTAATTTACTTTTCTAAGGGCACTCAGTGACAAATGCTTATCTCTGTCTTCTTTATCTTCTGGATGTCTAAGGAAGTAGAATTCTTCTCACTAGGAGCCTCTATTAGGAACTGGGATTACAATTTATCAGGTGTGCAGTAGAGGATATCCTCGTTCAGGTAAGATTGGAATAAATAACCTTTTAAGTCCTTTACAATTCTGAGATTCTGTCATGTTAAATCATAAAATCAAGAGAAATCAATATTGTATTTACAGCATAGTTCAATATTTCTAGTAATGTCAGTTCATTTTCCATTGAACAAAATTAAAGACTAGAAGGTCATGAACAAAAAGACAGAAGATTAGAGACTTTCTCTCAGCCTCACTAAATCTCAACACACCTTAAAGAGAGGATTTATGTACTAGAGCAATTACAACTGAATCTACAGGACAAAAAAGTGAGAATCCCAGCAAGTTAGCAACTTTACTAATGAACAGTGGAGAAAACTAATGTATACTTATCTATAAGCTCTGGCAGCCTGAATAAACCGATCCACAGGTTTTTTCTTTGGCACTCACTCAGGGATTTCCTTCCTGATCAAGTCACTGTTGGTGCATCTTACACTGGCACTTATGCCATCATTCTGTTACATAAGTAGCAGATCTCAACTCTGTTCACCCATACGAGAAGGAAGAGGCAATTTGGCTTCCTGTGTCCTCAAGAACCCTGTAGGTTAGAAAACAATGAGTTTACAGAAGCTCTGTCCAAAACACCTATCCAACCCTCCCAAAATCCACAAAAAGTTTCAGACAATGACTCAGCTGAGCCAGAGAAATAGATGAAGAAATTAACATTCTTAACTGTACTAGTCCTAAAGGAAAGTAGACTGTAATAAAACTGGGTCCAGTTCTGTCCCAGAAGCTACTTGGAAAGGAGATTTAGGCTGGTAAAATGTAAATTCCTCAATGTGGGTGAAATATAAGTTAGCCATGTGGTCAAGACCTGTCACTTAGCCCACCATCAAAGATGGAAGAGTCAGAATGTAAGCAATGAGAAATATAAGGGGGGAGAAGAAAACTTATTGAGTTTTCCACAGAAAGAAAATTAGGTTAAAAATCTAGAACACAAGCAGATAAAATAGTAAAATTAGAAGGAAATGTAAGTGCTAAAACATCCAAAAGATAACAAGCCTTTAAAATTAAATATTGCAAGACTCAGGGAATTGAAACAACACCTGCTGAAACGCAGAAACATGTAGAATCTCACAAGGGCATAAGATCATAGCAGTGTATTCCAGAATTACTTGAGAAATGACAGTCTTGAGAGAAGTTAGAAGGAAACAAATGGCAAACTGTATGGATGGAACAGCAGAAAAAAATGTCAGGATAGGAAAAACTTCAATCCATAGTGGAAATTCTCTCTAAATAAAAGAGAGGGATGGAGCCAAGATGGCAGAGTAAAAACAGTGACTTGCTTGAGCTCTCCCCCAAACCCCTTCAAATACCTATAAAAAAGGGCTCTAAACAAATTCAAAATGGCAGAACCCACAAAAAGACAGTAAAACAAATTTCCAGCCCAAGACAACCTGGACGGTTGATCAGAAACGTATATTGAGCTGGGATTGGAGAGAATCACAGTTTGGCATGGGCTCACATGCCTCAGCAAATCTGGAACAGGCCTCAGAGGACTGAATCATGGGCAGCTGTGGCAGTCTCCAGACTTCTCAACCCACAAACACCAAAGACAACTTAGAAGGTCAGTAGGAAAAATCTGTGTTTGTAGTGGTGAGAGAAAAGCACCATCGCAGTTCCAGCCCCAGTCCCCAAGCATGGCCCCAGGGCAGCAGCTTCCAGCCCACAGACTAAGGGGGAAATTGAGTAGCTGATCAGAGGGGGATTAAAGGGATCTTTTTGCAGATGCTGAGGAAGAATCCTCTTGGCTTTTCTAGTGCTTGGATCTGGGTCACAGTTCTGGGTGGCAGTCCTGGGGCAAGGAGGAGTGCTGGCTTGGTGGAGCTTGTAGTAGCAGTGAAGAGGAAATCTTCCTTGCAGTTCCAAGACAGAAAAGAGTGCTTGTGGTCACTCTTAGACAGAGCCCAGGCCAGGAAAGGAGTAAACACCTCACCCTTGATCATAACACCTTGGAAGAACTGAAAATTTACAGGTTCCTACAAGTATTTCTGAAAACAGCTACACAAAAGCCCTGAAGCTTGGGACAGTACATTCTCCATACTGGAAGCAGACCCCTACCTTAACAAAGAGTTTAAAACTCAAGTAATTGGCTGCAATCATGAATAAACAAAGATCAAAGTCAGACCATAGAATCTTCCTTTGGTAACAAAGAAGACCAAAACAAACCAGAAGACAACAAAGTCAAATCTCCTACAACCAAAGCCTCCAAGAAAAATATGAAGTGGTCCCAGGCTGTGGAAGAGCTCAAAAAGGATTTTGAGAAGCAAGTGAGAGAAGTAGAGGAAAAATTGAGAGTGATGCAAGAAAATCATGAAAAAGAAGTCAACAGCTTTCTAAAGGAAACCCAAAAAAATACTGAAGAAAATAACACCTTAAAAATAGCCTAACCCAAACGGCAAAAGAGATACAAGAAAACCAATGAGGAGAAGAATGCCTTAAAAAGCAAAATTGGCCAAATGGAAAAGGAAGTCCAAAAGCTTACTGAAGAAAATAATTCCTTAAAAATTAGAATGGCCAGAGGGCAAAGGAGATAGAATTACAGCAAGAATCACCTACCCAGCAAAACTGAGTATAGTCCTTCAAGGGAAAAATGGTCATTCAGTGAAATAGAAGACTTTCAAGCACTCTTGATGAAAAGACTAGAGCTGAATAGAAAATTTGCTTTTCAAATACAAGACTTAAGTGGAACATGAAGAGGTAAACAGGAAAGAGAAATCATAAGAGACTTATTAAGGTTGAACTGTTTACATTCCTACATGGAAAGATGATATTTATAACTCATGAGACCTTTGTCAGTGTTAGGGTAGTTGGAGGGGGAAAATTATATGTATGTAGATAAAGATAGATAGATAGATAGATAGATAGATAGATAGATAGATAGATAGATAGATA
Source organism: Phascolarctos cinereus (assembly GCF_003287225.1). Lineage (NCBI taxonomy): Eukaryota > Metazoa > Chordata > Mammalia > Diprotodontia > Phascolarctidae > Phascolarctos > Phascolarctos cinereus. The sequence goes on from NW_027555958.1 coordinate 280,503,359, forward strand.
GACAGATGGCACAGGTTGAGTTGAAGATTAAGGGGTCATATCTGAAGATTAAAATTAAGGGATGAGATAAGATTATACTAGGAAAAGAAGAAAGGGAGAGGTAGAATGGGGTAAATTATCTCACAAAAAAAAAACACAAAAGAAAAGGTTCTTATAGTGGAGGGGAAATGGGGGAAGATGAGAGGAAATGAGTGAGTCTTATTCTCATAGAATTTGGCTTAAGGAGGGAATAACATACACATTCAATTGGTATGGAAATCTGTCTCACCCTACAGGAAAATAGAGGGAGAAGGGGACAAGAGAGCAGGGAGGATGATACACAGGAAGGAAGATTGGGAAAGAGGTTAATCAGAAGCAAATACTTCTGAGGAGGGACAGGGTGAAAAGAAAGAATAGAATAAATTGGGGGGGCAGAATAGGATTAAGGGAAACAGTCAGTTTTTCACAACATGTCTACTGTGGAAGTGTTTTGCATAACTGCACATGTATAACCTATGTTGAGTTGCTTGCCTTTTCAATGAGGGTGGGTGGGGAGGGAGGAAGGGAGAGAATTTGGAACCCAAAGTTTTAAAAACACATGTTTAAAAGAAACTTTTCACATGCAACTGGGAAATAAGAAATACAGGAAATGGGGTACAGAAGTCTATTGTGTCCTACAGGAAAATAGAAGGGGAAGGGGATAAGAGAAGGGGAGAGAGACAGAAGAGAGGACAGACTAGGGGAAGGGGTATTCAGAATCGATGCCGTCTTAGAGTCGGGGAAGGGATGAGATGGGGAGAAAACTTGGAACTCAAAATCTTGTGGAAGTAAATTGAAGATGAAGGGGTGATATCTGGAGAATAAAATTAAGGGGTGAGAGAGGATTATACGGAGAGAAAGAGAAAGGGAGGGGTGGAATGGGGTAAAGTATTTCACATAAAACAGATGAGAAAAGGCTTTTACAGTGGAGGGGAAATGGGGGAAGGTGAGAGGGAATGAGTGAATGTTATTTTCATAATATTTGGCTTAAAGAGAGAACAACATACACACTCACTTGGGTATGGAAATCTATCTTACCCTACAGGAAAATGGGGGTGGTGGTGGAAGGGGACAAGAGAGAAGGAGGATGATAGAGGGGAGGGCAGATTGGGGGAGAGGGTAATCAGAAGCAAACACTTCTAAGGAGGGATAGGGTCAAAAGACAGAATAAAATAAATGGGGGGGCAGCATAGGATTAAGGGAAATATACTTAGTTTTTCACAACATGACTATTATGGAAGTGTTTTGCATGACTACACATGTATAAAGTGTATTGAGTTGCTTGCCTTCTCAATGAAAGTGGGTGGGGATGGAGGAAGGGAGAAAATTTGGAACACAAAGTTTTAAAAACAAAAGTTAAAAAAATTGTTCTCATATGCAACTGAGAAATAAGCTATACAGAGAATGGGGTATAGAAATCTATTTTGTCCTACAGAAAATTGAAGGAGAAGGGGATAAGAGAAGGGGGAGAGAGATAGAAGGGAGGGAAGATTAGGAGAAATGGTATTCAGAATCCATGCCATCTTGGAGTCGGGGAAGGGATGAGATGGGGAGAAAACTTGGAACTCAAAATCTTGTGGAAGTGAATATTGAAAACTAAAAATTAATGAAATTAAATTATAAAAAGGAAAAAATTTAAAAAAATGAAAAAATAAATAAAAGACAGAATAACTGGTTATGGATGCAAACACACAGAAGTGAAAAACAATCTAGGAGAAACAGAAAGCAGTAACATTGAAAAAATACATGATATCTATGTAAACAAAAGCCATCATCTAGAACATGTGATATAAAGAGACAACTTAAGATTCATATCTGCCCCAGAAGAGTATAAGTATTTTTAGAACTTATTCACTATAACACAAGAAATAATTCAATAAATCTGTCCATAGCTTCTTAATACAGATGACAAACAACCAAATCAAAAGAATATATACATTTCCATCTCTAGGGGCAAACAGACAAACAACAGCATCCAAAATAAAAAATAATAATAATAATACAATTTTAAACCCAAAAATGCATGATGAAATTCAACAATTTCCAATGACAAACAAGAAATTCTACAAGTGACCAAGAGAATTCAAATATAAATGAAATGGAATTTGAATAAAATAAGATTATTTTGCAGCTTCCAGAAACAGTAGATTGAAAGTGGACCACAATCCAAATGGGGCCAGTTCTGTCTTTTCAGAAGCGACTCAGAGAAGAGATTTAGGCTGGTGAAATGCAAATTCCTCAACGTGGGTGGAATTTGAGATAGAATGTGGGTTGTATCTGTATTAATTTATTCCAAAAATCAAAGTAACTCAAGATGCAACAAAAATTGTCATACCCTGAAAACCTGAGCCTAATCAGAAACACAAGAAATACAACAGAAACATGAGGAAAATAAATAAAACAACTAATTGTATTTATTTATCCAAGGAAAGAACAATCAAATAAATTGCCCTGTCTCTTTAGAATATCAAAATAGGAAAAAGAAAAAAGAAAAAAAATGATGATACTTCTTCGGTTAAAAACAGAAATGAGAAAAGATTTAACAGATCTCTTAAATACACAAGGGGACAAAAAAAAAAAAAAGCCAAACCAAATTCAAAGAAAGAGGAGAAATGATGGTAGAGAAGTAGGCCTAAAATACTGTGAAATAAACACAACAACCTCTCTAGATTAATTAATGTTTTTGTGTTACTAATAATGCAGAATTGTAGGGTACATAGAAGTGCAGAAGGAAAGTGGAAATAGTATTACAGAAGGATTGAGGGGCTTGGACATAGAGAAGAATTTGCATGACAAATGAGGGAAAGAATAATCATGAAGATGGAAGGGGTTAGAATTGGACTAAATCATTTGGGACACTGGACAATTTCATATTGAAACAGAGCTTTTATGTTCATTATTTCACTCATGAATTAGTTGATACTTCTAAGAATGAAGTACAACCATAAAGGGGAAAAAGGGATGGGGGAAGTGAAGAAACAAGATCTGAAAAGGCTATAATTTAGAAGTTGTTTAGAAGAGGGAGCTCAAACTTGGTATTTCAGAAGCTTTAATTCCAAATAATGAAAAGGTTAAAGAAGAAATTAATAATATGCAGACCATGAATCACAGAATAAAAGTTCAGACTAGACAGAGAAGGGGAAGATAATGAAGCGATTTAGATTAAAACAAAATTTTTTAAATGGCTCAGAAAAAGAAGAAAATAAAACTAAGAAACAATAAAAATTGGAAGAGAGGAAAGAAATGGAGATTTAAGTCTACGTTTTGAAGTAGATTGAAAAAATCCCCCAGCTCATTGAAGGAACAAAGTAATGCCTGAAAAGGGGAAGAGTAGCAAAAAAAACTTAATTCAGAAAAAAAACATACTAGAAATAGTAGTGGAACAAAATATATGTATAGATCAGTTTCATTTATTTTTACCTTCCTCTTTTTTTAACTTTCAAATGTTACTTATTCTAAGAGATGGCTTTTGGTGAGGGGAAAAGTCAAAGAATACAGCAGAAAATATGAGTGATATAAAAATATATGTATACATACATACATATATACATATATATATATACATACAAACACATGTATGCATACCTAAAATAATCTATTTAAAGGGAATGAAAACATATTAAATATCAACAATTAAATTAACATTTTTGTTTGCTAATCACTATGTTTTTTTTTTATCATCTTCTGTCCCTCTTTCCTACTACTCTACCACAGTTATTGTACAAACAGATTCTTACTATACTAGAATAAGGGTATTTAGTATGTGTTTTTTTTTTCACTTAATGGAGTTTCCATATCTCCCTGCCTTCCACAAATCACTTGGTGGCTACCAAATACTCAACCTCTCTATGCTTAATAGGACTCTGCTAGTATACCAGAAACAGTATCTTTTGATAGCCTTGGATTTAATGCCTTTCTATTTCAGTAGAATCTATCAGAATTTCCATTTCATTTTGTTAGCCTTCAAGGTCCCAATTTCACCTCCTTGGTGAAAAAAAGCATGATGTTTGTTGGGGTTCTTATAAAGTTATATATTTATGACTAACTACAGAACTAACCTTGGTATATACGTATAAAGAACAATTATTTTTAAAAAGAAGTTTCATGACAGTAGGTTTCTTCCTTGTCTGTTCCTTAGTGGCCACACTTCAAACAAGCTTGTCCTTTCTACTCAATGGTGGGTCAACCATTGGCTTCTCCAGAAGTGAAATTTAATTCTTGAGTTCTCCATCCACTATCTCTAACCTGTGCCTTAGGATCTGTGTCTCCCCCTCCAACAAGGCAATGCCTTACATGTTTTTTTTTTTATTATTATTACCCGGTTGACAACTCAATGTCTTTAAAAACTTGATTTGTTTTGTCCTAACTTTGTAACTGTATCTCTACATATGTATTTATTTCTTACATGTTGGACCAATAAAAGAATCTTATGATTTTAGAGCTGGAAGTGACCTTAGAGATTAACAAGCCTCAACCTTGCACATTATGAAATTAAGGCTAAACTCAGTATTGAAATTGTGCTCTGGGACAGAGTTATCCTGACTGGTGAGTGAGTGAGTGAGGGTCAATTCAACTACTATTATCTAGCCGGTCCCAGACCATGATTAGCTAGCTCGAGATTATGATTCACACCCTAATTCATTAAGAAATTTGCACCTATCTGGGCGTCTTGACAACTGCTTTGCTGCTGTATATACTCTTCCTCTGTGTGCATATAATTATCTTTACTTCCTACTAACATACATACATATATTCATGCACTTTCCTTTCTATCTCTTTCTCTCAAAACAAATCAATAATTACTAATTAAATTAATTCTATTATTGCTACTAGAAAGGATGTTACATCAGTTCTTTTGTCTCCACTCACAATCCTTATGACTTCATGTGTTTTTTCCCTCTAAGCTCCTTAAGGGTAAAACTTTTCTCTCTTTTGCATTCATATTGCTAGTGCCTTGCCCCTGTCTGACATATGATAGATGCTTAATATATGTTTTTCATTCACGTATCCATGCATTTGACAGGTCCAAGTATCACAGATATGCAAGGCCAAGTAACTCAAATGTTCTTTGAAAGTTGAAATATACTTTAAGACAATGGGGAGAGAATTAGACCTTGTAAAAATAATTTTTGAGGCTTGGGCATGGTGGTACACTCCTGTAGTCTCTCCTTCTAGAATGAGAACAGTAAATCTCCTCAGATTGGGAATTTTAAGCTGCAGTTGGCTGTGTTAATCAGATGTCCACACTAAGTTCTGCATCAATATGGTGAGCATCTGGGAAGAAAAACAGCCCAGGTCAGAAACAGGGCAGATCAAAGCTTCATTGCTGATCAGTAGTGATTTCAAACCCATGAGTAGCCCCTATATGTCAGCCTGGTAAAATAAGAACTATTCTTACAAAAAAAGTTGAATGACTTGATCACCTTTCAGAGAAAAAAGAATAAGAGAAGGTAGAAGTCATGTAATCCACTTTTTTTTTACATCCTTTAAAAGGGTGCTTTAGACACTGTAAGAATCTAAATAACTGTGTACAGAGTCATAGTTGAAGTCATATTCTCTGAAATTCTTGTCCCCAAATTCTACCACTGGGGATGGGCGATAATCCCAGGTTTCCTGAATTGTCAATTATGGGCAGCTAAGTGGCATAGTGGATAAATTACTGGGCCTAAAGTCAGGAAGATTCCTCTTTGTGAGTTCAAATCTGGCCTCAGACACTTACTAGCTATGTAACCCTAGGTAAGTCACTTAACCCTGTTTGACTCAATTTCCTCATCTGTAAAATGAGCTGGAGAAGACTATAACAAGCCACTCCAGTATCTCTGCCAAGAAAACCCCAAATGGGGTCATGAAGCATCAAACACGACTGAGAAACAACTGAACAACAAAATCCTGATTGCCATGTTTAACTCTACTACCACTGATAGAATGTGCTAGAAAATATCTACAGAGTGAAAAGCTTTATGTTCCTCCTTGTTTCACCAATGCCACATGTGTTTCCCTGACATCTTTTATTTTCTAATTCATAGAACATCAGAAGTAGAAGAGACCTTAAGATCTTGTTTTATATATTTCCTTGAGAGAATATGGGGATGAAAATCTGGTCTTACCTCCTCATTTACAGTTGAAGAAACTGAGGCCCAAAGAGATGAAGTAACATGCAAACATTACAGTTTATGTCAGCTGAGACTGAAACCCAAGCCTGGAATGTGTGTGTGTGTGTGTGTGTGTGTGTGTGTGTGTGTGTGTGTGTGTGTTCTTATATTAAGGACCAACCTGGATCATATAATCTCTTCTCTTTAATTCTATAATTCTATGGGGGGGTGGGAAGTGAGACTATGGTCCAATTCTCTATTGGTATCAAGAAAACAAGTCCTAGAAGAAATTCAGTAATAGAAAAACACATAATCTAGCTCATGTACATAAGTAAATGTTTGAGCATTAAAATGATATGAGCATTATTTATATTATGAATCATTATATTTTTATATAGTGAGTCATAACAAGTCAGACACTTGCTCTATATATTTCTTTAAAAGAATATTGTGATAAAAATCTGGCTGAGTATAAATAGAAATATTTTGTGATTATAATAATAACCATTCATTTACGTTATTATAGCCTCCTTTTCACCCCTCCACCCTTTAACAAACTGTAGTTGTACCTGAGAACCACAGACTGAAAAAAACTCCAACAAAATATTATTTTGATGCCATTACTCCATATTGTCCTTGATTAATATTTTCCTAATATACTTAATTTTTATACCTTGAACAAGAACCTCAGACAATACATTGTGATCTACTCTGGTTTGTATATCTCTGTTTTGTGCTATCTATTAATAAATATTTATTAAGACCTTAATATGTGCCAGGTAATATTCTAAACTCCAGGGATATAAAGAAAGGCAAAAATTGTTCCTACCCTCTAGAAGCAAACAATCTAATGGAAGGACAATAGGAAATAACTATGGACAAACAGGATATATATGGGATATATTGGAAATATTTAACAGAGGAAATATATTATTATTATTAAAGTGGACTGAGAAAGACTTCTTGAGGAAGAAGTTTGGATTTTAACAGAGTCTTGAAGGAAAGCAGGTCAGTCAGGAGGCAGAGTTAAGGATAGAGGACATTCCAGAAAGCGGGGAAAGCCAGCAAAAAATAGAAGTCTTTTTTTTTTATCATCTTTGAAAAACTAATACATATAAAGTGAAACCTCAGAATTGCTTTAGATTGCATTGCTCTAATTGTTAGCAATTGAGACTTTTTTCCTTATGACTACAGAGTGCTTAGGTTTCTTCCATTGAGAACTGCCTGTTTATAGTTTTAGATCATTTATCAATTAAGTTATGGCTTTTGTTCTGATGATTTTGAATTGGTTAATTGGAAATTATATTTTTAATCAGAGAATCTTGCTACAAAGATTTTTTCCCCAGTTAAATATCTCCCTTCTTATGTTAACTGTATTGGATTTGTTTGAGGAAAGCAAACAAATCAAAACAACTCTGCTAAGCTTTATACAATCAAAGTTATTAATTTTATCTGCTGAGATCAATCCCTTGTTTGACAATGAACTCTTCCCCTAGTCATAGATTTGCTAAGTGATTTCTTCTTTTTTATTTAATTTCTTAATGATGAGACCTTTGTATATTAAGTCATATATCCACTTGAAGCTTAGCTTACTATACAGTATAAAGTGTTGGTTTAAATCTAATTTGTGCTACAATACTACCTGGTTTTCCTAACAGATTTTACCAAATACTATGGAGTTCTGAATAGATCTAACTATGCTGGAAAGCAATTTAGGATTATGCCCCCCCCCACACAAAATTACTAAAAAGTGCATGCCCTTTGATCCAGTTATTCTACTGCTAGATCTGTATCTCAAAGAGATCAAAGAAAGAGGAAAAGGTCCTATATGCAGGAAAATATTTAGAGAAGCCCTTTTTATGGTGGCATAAACCTGGGAACTAAGTGGATCAATTGCATAATTGAAAATAAATTGTAGTAGATGAATGTAAAAAATATATTATTATGCTAAGGTAAAAAATGGCCTCAGACATACATGGAAAGGTTTTTATGAATGGATGCAGAGTGAAGCAAGCAGAATGAGGAAAGTAGTTTATACTAAATAGTCAATATCATAAAACCTGACAATTTTGAAAGACAAAAGCTCAGTTCAAGTAAATAACCAATTATGATGCTAGAGTGTGGATAAAGAGGTTTCATAGAGAGATGATGAACTAAGAAATTGATTTTTGGATGTGATAAATGTGGTAACATGTTTTGCTTAACTGTGTTTATGTGATAACAGTATGTGTTGTTGTTGGTTTTTTTAGCTTTATTACTTTTCAGTAGCTGGGGTAAGTGGGAGAGAAAAAAAAGAATTCTTCAACATATACATACATACATACACATTATATATATACACATACATACATATATTTGATGTGTATATATATGTGTGTATGTTTACATGCATGTTTACATAACAGGCTTCATATTTGTATATGTATATATTAAGTAAAAAGTAAATGCCTAGAGTTGGGAGATGGAAAGTTTTGTGAAAGGAACAGCAAAGAGGCCAGTGTTATTGGATCATACAAATGTACATACAGGGGAGTAAAATATAAGAAGACTAGAAAGGAGGAACAGGGCTAGATTATGAAAGGCCATAAAAGTGAAACATAGTATTTTAAATTTGATCCTAGCAGTAATAGAAGGACACTGAAGTTTATTGAAAAAAAAAAGGGGGGGGGTAATGGTACATACCTCTGGGAGCCAAGATGGTGGAGTAAAAAGAAAGTTGCTCTCACCCTCCCATATCAACCTGTGAAAGCACAGAAAATATCACTCCAGGAAAAACCCTGGAACAGCTGAACCAGAAGAAAAACAGGGTGTAGCAGTCCAGTAGCTCAGATAGCTTGAGGGATTAATGGGAAAGGCCCCTCTTGACCTGGGGGAAGGGGAGCAGTACACAATTGGAGGCCTCCCAGAAAGCTAGCAGAAAGCCCCACCTCAGCACACCAGGAGGAGATCCTGAAACCCAGGTGGTAGAGCAGGGAAACATCAACATCTGGACCCCTGAGTGCCTCAGTGAGGGTGTGGGAACCAGTGGAAACCAGCTCAGAAAACCACCAGGTGCCTCAGCATTCTACAGTAGTCTCAGCAAAAACAAGGGAAGCAGCATTACAAAGGGACCCAGGTGACTAAACACCCTGCAACATCCATTTGAAATGAGCTGAAGAAAGACAAAGGAAAGGAAAAGCAGGCAACCTAGAGTTGCCTGAGAGTTCCAGCCTTGCTGATTCCAGCCCAACATCAGGTAAACTACCAGAACCCTACAGTCTCCAATTGCCAACATTGGAGTCCCCAGCAAACAAAGCCAGTAACCAAGACCTAGGCTCCCAACACAAGAAGGTTGGGTCAGTGCCCTCCACTCCCCAGCAGGAGAGCTCAATATCTTTAAAGGCCAAGGAATAAGGAAACACCATGAATAAAAAGAAACATGCCATAGATTGAGAAGAATGAAGATAAAGGCAGACATTCTGAAGAGGACAACATTGTCAACAAACCCACATCTGCAACCTCAAAAGGGACTATGAACTGGTCTGAAGCCCAAAAAGCGTTCTTAGAAGAGCTCAAGAAGGATTTTAAAGTCAAATGAGAGAGGTAGAAGAGTCCTTAAAAATACAATTGGCCAATTGGAAAAAAAATACACTGAAGAAAACAAGTCCCTAAAAAACAATTGGCCAATTGAAGGGAAGTACAAAAACTAACAGAAGAAAACAATCTGTTAAAAATAGAATTGGACAAATGGAAACTAATGACTCTATGAGAGAGCAAGAATCAGTCAAACAGAAACAAAAAAAAAATGAAAATAAAATACCTTCATGGTAAAACAACTACCTGGAAAATCATCAGGAGAGACAATTTAAAAATTATTGGACTACCTGAAAATCATGATGAAAAAAAGAGCCTGGACAGTATCTTTCAGGAAATCATAAAGGAAAACTGCCCTGAAGTCCTAGAACCAGAAGGGAAAATAACCATAGAAAGAATCCACATCACCCTGAAAGAGATCCCAAATTGAAAATGCCAAGGAATATAATAGCAAAATTCCAAAATTACCAGATGAAAGAGAAATGCTGCAAGCAGCCAGAAAGAAACAATTTAAATATCATGGAACCACAGTCAGGATTACACAGGACCTTGCAGCTTCTACATTAAAAGACCAGGTGGAACATGATATTCCATAAGGCAAAGGAGCTTGGATTACCAAGGATCAACTACCCAGCAAAAATGAGCATCTTTTCAAGGGAGGAGATGGATATTCAATGAAATAGGACTTCCAAACTTCCTGATAAAAAGACCAGAGCTCAACAAAAAATTTGATCTTCAAGTACAACTCAAGAAGGACATAAAAAGGTAAATGGGACAGAAAGATACAATATGTTGTTAATAAGGGCTGTTTACATCCCTACAAGGGAAATGACACTTGCAATCTTGAGAACTGTATTGTTATTACACCATGTTAAAGGAGTATACATAAAGGGGTGGATATTAGTTGACTTTGATGTAATGATAAAAAAAATCTAATCAAGTGGGTTAAATGGATCCAAGTAAGTGGATTAATCTGATCTTAGAAAATGTACTGAGAAAGGAGGAGGCAGACAAGGGTAAATTACATTACAGGAAAAGACACAAACCTATTACAGCAGAGAGGAAAGAAGGGAGGGTGAGCATTGTTTGAACCTTACTCTCATCAGATTTGGCTCAAGAAGGGAATAACATAATCAGTTAGGTATATAAATCTAACTTGCCCTATAGGCAGTAGGAGGGAAAAGGGGAAAGAAAAGGGAGGGGGATAGAAGGGAGGGAAGAAGCAGTAAGGGTAAAGGGGAAGAAAAGGGAAAGGGATAATAAAGGAGGAGGGACTGAAGGAGGTGGTCAAAAGCAAAACACTAGTGAGGGGGAAAGGAAAAGGAGAAAGAAAAGCATAAATGGGGAGGGGGGAAGGATGGAGAAAAAGACACAGATAGTAATCATAACTGTGAATGTGAATGGGATGAACTCTCCCATAAAATGGAAAGATAGCAGAATGGATTAAAAACCATAATCCTACAATATGTTGTTTACAGGAAACACATTTGAAAAAGAGTGACACACACAGGGTAAAGGTAAAAGGCTGGAGCAGAATATATTATGCTTCAGCTGAAGTAAAAAAAGCAGGGGTAGCAATCCTGATCTCAGACAAAGCAAAAGCAAAAGATCTAATCAAAAGAGATAAGGAAGGAAACTACATCCTGCTAAAAGGCACCATAGACAATGAAGTAATATCATTACTAAACATATATGCACCAAATGGTATAGCATCCAAATTCTTAGAGGAGAAGTTCACGGAGTTACAGGAAGAAATAGACAGCAAAACTATACTAGTGGGGACCTGAACCTCCCCTCTCTGACTAGATAAATCTAAACCACAAAATAAACAAGAAAGAAGTTAAGGAGGTGAATAGAACATTAGAAAAGTTAGGTATGATAGACCTCTGGAGAAAACTGAATGGGGATAGAAAGGAATATACTTTTTTCTGGCAGTACATGGCACATACACAAAAATTGACCATGTACTAGGGCATAAAAACCTCACAATCCAATGCAGAAAGGCAGAAATATTAAATGCATCCTTTTCAGATCATGATGCAATAAAAATTATATGTAATAAAGGGCCATGGAAAGATAGACTAAAAATAATTGGAAACTAAATAATCTAATCCTAAAAAATGATTGGGTCAAACAACAAATCATAGAAAAATCAATAATTTCATTCAAGAGAATGACAATAATGAGACAACATACCAAAACTTATGGGATGCAGCAAAGCAGTTCTTAGGGGAAGTTTTATATCTCTAAATGCTTACATAAATAAAATAGAAAAAGAGGAGATCAATGAATTGGGCATACAACTAAAAAAACTAGAAAAAGAACAAATTAAAAATCCTCAAAAACACCAAATTAGAAATATTGAAAACCAAAGGAAAAATTAATAAAATTGAAATTAAGAAAACTATTGAACTAATAAATAAAACTAAGAGCTGGTTTTATGAAAAAACCAATAAAATAGATAAACCTTTGGTTAACTTAATTTAAAAAAAAAAGAATAAAGAAAACCAAATTACCAGTATCAAGAATGAAAAGGGTGCTTCCACCACCAAGGAAGAGGAAATTAAAACAATAATTAGGAATTATTTTGCCCAACTATGCCAACAAATTTGACAATCTTAGTGAAATGGATACATATTTACAAAAATTAAATTGCCCAGATTAACAGAAGAGGAAGTAAAATACTTAAATAACCCCATCTCAGAAAAAGAAATTGAACAAGCCATTGATGAACTCCCTAGGAAAAAATCTCCAGGGCCAGATGGATTTATAAGTGAATTCTATCAAACATTTAAAGAACAATTAATTCCAATACTATATAGACTATTTGGGAAAATAGGTGAAGAAGGAGTCTTACCAAATTCTTTTTATGATACAAATATGGTGCTGATACCTAAACCAGGAAGAGTCAAAAGAGAAAGAAAATTATAGACCAATTTCTCTAATGAATATAGATGCAAAAATTTTAAACAAAATATAGCAAATAGATTACAGCAACTTATCACAAGAATAATACACTACGACCAGGTAGGATTTATACCAGGAATGCAGGGCTGGTTCAATATTAGGAAAACTATCAGCATAATTGAGCATATCAACACCAAAACCAACAGAAACCACATGATCATCTCAATAGATGCAGAAAAAGCTTTTGATAAAATACAACACCCATTCCTATTAAAAACACTAGAAAGCATAGGTATAAATGGAGTCTTCCTTAAAATAATAAATAGCATCTACTAAAACCTTCAGCAAGCATTATATGTAATGGGAGCTAGAAGCATTTCCAGGGGGTGAAACAAGGATGTCCATTATCACCACTGTTATTCAATATTACTGGAAACTTAGCTTTAGCAATAAGAGAAGAAAAAGAAATTGAAGGTATTAGAATAGGCAAAGAAGAAACAAAGCTATCACTCTTTGCAGATGACATGATATACTTAGAGAATCCTAGAGAATCAAAAAAAAACTACTTGAAATAGTAAACAACTTTAGCAAAGTTGCAGGCTGCAAAATAAATGCACTGGCATTTCTATATATTACCAACAAAGCCTAACAGGAAGAAATAGAAAGAGAAATTCCTTTTAAAGGTACTGTAGACATTAGAAAATATTTAGGAGTCTACTTCCCGAAACAAACACAGGAACTATATGAACACAATTACAAAACACTTTTCACACAAATAAAATCAGATCTAAATAATTGGAAAAAACATCATTTGCTCATGTGTAGGCTGAGCTGATATAATAAAAATGACAATTCTAAATAAGCTAATTTACTTATTCAGTGCCATGCCAATCAAACTACCAAAAATTATTTTGTAGAGTTAGAAAAAATAATAACAAGATTCATTTGGAAATACAAAAGATCCAGAATATCAAAGGAACTAATGAAAAGAAATGCAGGGGAAGGTGGTCTAGCAATTCCAGATCTTAAATTGTATTATAAACCAGCAACCATCAAAGCTGCTTGCTACTGGCTCAGAAAAAGAGTGGTGGTTCAGTGGAATAGGTTAAGTATGCAAGACACAGTAGTCAATGACTACAGTAATCTATTATTTTATAAGCCCAAAGACCCCAGCTTCTGGGATAAGAACCCAGTTTTTGAAAAAAAGAAACTGCTGGGAAAACTCAAAAAAAGGATGTCAGAAACTAGGCATAGACTAAAATCTCACACCATTCACCAAAATAAAGTCAAAATGGGTTCATGATTTAGATATAAAGGCTGACACAACAAGCAAACTGGGAGAACAAGGAATAGTTTACCTATAAGATCTATGTAGAACAGAAGAATTCACGATCAAACAGAAGATAGAGAACATTACAAAAAGCAAAATGGATAACTTTGCATTAAATTGAAAAGTTTTTGCACAAACAAAGCCAGTGCAATGAAGATTAGAAGGAAGGTAGAAAATTGGGAAAGAATTTTTACAACCAGTCTCTTTGATAAGGGCCTCATTTCTCAAATACATAGAGAATTAATCAAATTTATAAGATTACAAGTCATTCCCCAATTGATAAATGGTCAAAGGATATGAACAGGCAGTTCTTAGATGAAGAAATTAAAGCCATCTATTGTCATATGAAAAAATGCTCTAAATCACTATTGGTTAGAGGAATGCAGATCAAAACAACTCTGAGGTACCACATCATGCTTATCAGATTGGCCAACATGAGAAAACAGGAAAATGATAAATGTTGGAGACGATGTGGGAAAATTGGAACACTAATGCATTGTTGGTGGAGTTGTGAGTTAATCCAACCATTTTGGAGAGCAACTTGGAATTACGCCAAAGGGCTATAAAAATGTGTATACCGTTCAATCCAACAATAGCACTCCCAGGGCTATATCCTAAAGAGATCATACAAATGGGAAAAGGACCCACATGTACAAAAATATTTACAGCAGCTCTTCTTTGTGGTGGCAAAGAATTGGAAATTGAGAAGATGCCCATCAATTGGGGAATGGCTGAACAAGTTGTGGTATGGGAATGTAATGGAATAATATAAGAAATGATAAACAGTCTGACTTCAGAAAAACCTGGAAAGACTTGTATGGTCTGATGCTGAGTGAAGTGAGAAAACCAGGAGAATGTTGTACACAATAACAGCCACATTGCAAGATGACTAATATTTATAGACTAAACCCTTCTCAGCAATACAAGGATCTAAGACATTTCCAACAGCCTTGTGATGGAAAATGCTATCCACAAAGAAGAAAGAACTATGGAGTTTGAATGCAAATTGAAGCATACTCTTTGCTATTTTTTTTTCTTCTGTTGTTTTGTTTCCTCTTTCTTGTGGTTCCTCCTATTGGTTCTAATTCTTCCTTACAACATCACTAATGTGAAAATATGTTTAATAGGAATGTATATGTATAGCCTTTATCAGATTACATGCTGTCATGGGGAGGGAAGGGGAGAAAAATTTAAAACTCAAAAGCTTATGGAAGTGATTGTTGATAATTCAAAATAAATTAATAAGAAAGTACATACCTTAAAAAAATGGGATAACAAGGGGCATTTTGGGGAGATGGCAGAGTAGGTCAGAAATGTCTAGACTCTCCAGATTTCATCTACAGACAAAAAATTGCCACAAAATGAATGTAGAACATCAAATACAAAGAGGATAAAGCAATAGTCCTCCTAAAACCACTTGACAGAACCTCAGAAAAGACAGGATCTCCAGGAGCTGAAGTTTGGCCTTAGTGAAGTGTAGACTCCCCAGGCTGACTCCACTGAATCAACAAACAGCAAGCCCTGGAACACTTCCATTGAGAAGATGACAAGAAATTCACCTCAAATATTGTCACTCACCTACTTAAGAAATTTCATCTAACTGACTTTCACTTCAGGGCCTCAGGAACTTTCATCTCATTAACTTTTACCTCACAGACTTTCATCTAAGGAACAGCAGATGGCTGAGTGCTCCTATTTCTGGAAGCTAGGCTTAGGGATGTTGACCACATACAAGCCCCAACTGTGGCCTTGGGTGAAGAGAAATGAGGAGTGAGCACAAGCCCAGTATGACCCAAGGCAAGAACATGTTTTGGATGGCATAGCTGGAAGCCCTAATTGTGCCTAAGGAGAAGAGAATGGTCCTTGAGATTGAGCCCAGGAAAAAATTTAGAAAATAACTGTAAGGAGGATCTGAGGCCTCATTACTCACAAAATCGGATTAAAAACTGATCATAATAATAAGCTACTAAAATAAAACAAAATAAAAATTTAAAAATGAGTAAGCAAATGAAAAAAATTGACCATAGATGACTACTTTGGCATAGAAGAAAATCTAGGTTCATATTCAGAGGAAGATAGGGAGGTTAAACAAAACAAAACAAAACAAAAAACTCCTACCCCAAAGAGTAACATCAAATAGTCACAAAAAGATTCCTTGAAGAACTTACACACAATTAAAATATCAAATAGAAAAGATAGAGGGAAAAATATGAAAAAAAAATAAAAGTAATCTAAGAAAAATATGAAAAGAAAATTGTAAAAAGAAGTCCAAAATATTAAGAAAATAACTCCTTGAAAACTAGAATTGGGGAAGAGGAGTTGAATAACATTATAAGACACCAAAAAATGATAAAACTGGAAAACAACAGAGAATCTGAAACATCTCATTAGAAAAACAACTGATCTGGAAAACAGATCGAGGAGAGACAATATAAGAATTGTTAGACTATCTAAAAGTTAAAGCAATAAAAAAAGTATCTGTATACAATATTACAAGAAATTATTAAGGAAAATAGCCTTAAAGTTCTAAAGCAAGAGAGTAAAATAGAAATACACAAAAAAACACTGACACACACATATGTATGTGTATATGTATTTGTATATGTGTATGTGTATGTATGTGCGTATAGCAAGCAATAAGAAAATAACAATTTAAATAATGTGGAAACACAGTCAGGATTTCACAAGACCTAGCACCTTCTACTCTAAAAGACTGTAGGTCTTGGAACATTATATTTTAAAGAGCAAAAGAGCTGGGGTTGTGTCCAATAATAATTTACCCGGCATAGTTGAATATAACCCTGAAAGGAAAAAAAAATTGGACATTTGACAAACGGAAAGACTCTCAGGTATTTGTAACAAAAAGACTAGAACTCAATGAAAAATTCAATATAAAATATCCAGAGGATTATAAGGAAAACATTAAAGATTAACTATAAGGCACTCTAGAAAGTCAAACTGTTTACTATATATATGAAAATGTTATCAGATTCTTAAAACTATCCTCATTACTATGGTAGCTTGAAAAAAAAGAGGTTGGATCTAAGTTGTATATGATGACATGATTCTTAAAAAAAAAATGGGTAGGAAATGGTAAAAGGTAGCAATTTCATTTTATATTTTTTTTGTGAGGAAATTGAGGTTAAGTGACTTGACCAGAGTCACACAGCTAGTAAGTATTAAGTGTCTGAGGCCGCTCAGGTACTCCTGACTCCAGGGCTGGTGCTCTATCCACTATGCCACCTAGCTGCCCCAAGGGAACAATTTGATTATAATAATGGAGCATGAAATGGAGAACTAATATAAAGAGATGGAGCAGGTGGGGAGTGGAGGGCTGCAATGTTGAAACCTTACTCTCATCTGAATTGAGGAGAAAGCAATGTGTACATTGTGTAGAAGTCTTCTGAACATGTAGAGAGGGGAAAAAACTGGGGGATATGGTGGAGGAGGGACTTTTTGCAGGGTTGTATGATTTGGGATTTGTGAGAATGGAGGGAGAGCATGAAGGTACTTTTGGAGGTGTGTGTGGATTGAGATTGGGGGTGGGGGAGGGGATAGAAGAGGACTCTAGGAGGGATGGGTGAAGTGGAGAGTGGAGGGATGAAGAAAGAAATAAGGCAACAGGGATAGGGTAAAAAGAGAGGCTGAGAAAGAAAATAATGAATAAAAATAAGATGGAGGGAAATTCACAAATAGTAATTATAACTTTGAATATGAATGGGATGTTTATAGCAACTCTCTTTGTGGTGGCAAAGAACTAGAAATTTCAGGGATTCCCATCAGTTGAGGAATGGCCGAATGAGTTGTAGCGTATAGTTGTGATGGAACACTGTGCTATAAGAAATGGTGAGCTCTGATTTTGGAAAGGCATGGAAAGATTTGCATGAAATTATGAAGAGCTAAGTGAACAGAACCAAGAGAACATTGTATACAGTAACAGCAACTTATTGTTTTAAGAATGACTTTGAGTGAATAAATCATTTTGACTATTATAAATAAACAAAATAAAAATAAAGGACATATGAAGAAAGATGCTATCTGCATCTAGAGAAAGAACTGATAAATAGAATAATTTTACATATGTATGTGTATTTGTGTCTAATTGCAGCCATCTCTAGAATAGGGGAAGTAAGGGAAAAAAGGGAAAAAATAAATTTACATAATAACTTTATTATATATTTGGTGGAAATAGCAAGTTGTACGTGGTAGATTTGAAGTTTCACGTGAAATCATTTTTTTTTTATTATACTGTGTTATGGAAAAACTTGTTTTGTTTTGTGAATTGAAAATAAAATAAATTTTAGAAAAAAGGGGTAACATGATCAGACCTATACATTAGGAATATGACTTTGATAGCTGAGTAGAGAATAGTTTTGAGTAGGAAGACACTTGAGGCAGGGACACCAATTGGCAAGCTATTTCAACAGGACATGTATGAAGTGATGAGGGCCTGCACTGTTGTGACAGCAATGCCAGAGGATAGCAGCGGAAATCTACCAGAGATTTTGTGAAGGTAGAAGTGATAGAACTTGGCAATATAATTGGATGGAGGGGACAAGAGAAATTGAAGAGTCGAGAATGACACCTGCATTGTGAGCCTATATGCCTGGGAGGCTGGTGATATCCTCAACAGTAATAGGGAAGTTAAGAAGAGAGGGAACTTTAGAGGTAAAGATAAGGATTTCTGCATGTTGAATTGAAGGTGTTTTAGGTGTAATTATAAAACATGTGTATTATAATTGTAATATATATATATATATACATATAGTTGTAGAAATATGTGTATATATACATGTATACATACACATATAAAATAATGAAAGAGTGGGGATAGAAGTGACTTGCCTAGGGTCACACAGCCAGTAAGTGTACTGCATAGGATTTGAATCCAAGTCTTCCTGACTCCAAGTTTGGTGCTGTACCTACTAAACCATACTAGTTATGGTTGTGGTTAGACTTAGCAGCTGGACAGCTAGGTGGTGGCACAGTATATAATGTTGTAATTTGAATTAGGAATAACTGATTTTGAATCCTACCGCAGATACTTACTAGCTTTGTGATCTTGGGTAAGTCACTTAATCCCTATTCACTTCAGTTTGCTTATCTATACAATGGGGATAATAATAACATCTACTTCACAGGGTTGTTGTGAACAACAAATAAAATGGCATATGTAAAGTGCTTTGCAAAATTTATGTTGCTATATAAATATTAGCTATTTTCTTATTATTGATATTTTGTTGTTATTGATACTCTGCTGATTAGAAAAGAGATTTTGAAGAAAATAAATAAATGGATTGTGTCTTTCTTGGAACTCCTTGGTTTGGAACATGTCTATACACTGTTTAGGGGCAATTTGAGTAGAGTGAAAGCAGTGGGTACATAGCTGTATAGTGATATTTTTATTAAATACTACTTATTCCTTTTATTAATAATACAAAAATAATTTTTTAAAACTTTATAGTATGCATGTATGACAGTCTGTTCCAATGGGGATCAGACTCCATTAAATCAGTTTCTTGTGAGTATTCATTGGCCATTTATATTGGAATCTGAAAAAATTCATTAAGAGAGAAAATAGGCTCTTTTGAACAATATTCAACAAAGGACTACCTCATTACCATCACAAAACTGATCAAAAAAATAGAATATAAAAGATCATATTTTCTTTTATTATTATTATTTGTGGACTATTTTTAAAAAAGCACATTTCATTTGCAAGAGAAAAATGACGTTTTAAATGCATCTCTGCTGAATGTGTATGATGTGAGACAAGCCACTTCTCTAACCCTCACTGACTCCACCCCAACTTCAATTTCTTTATATATAAAAAGTGAAGAAATTAAACTACATTATGCTTAGACTCTCACTTCCAACATTTTATCATTTATACTGAGGGAAAGTTGGGCATAGAGAGATTTTTCACATAGGTTTAGAGCTTACACAGACATCAAAGGTCAATTAGTCCAATCCCTTTATTTGATACATGAGGAAAAGGAGACCAGAAAATTATTTGCTTAAGGTGGCATATGTAGTAGGTGCCATGCTCCTCATTCTCCTTGACCTCTGTGCAGCATTTGACACTATTTGTTACTTCTATTCCTTGATACTCTTTTCTCTGTAGGTTTTTGGGACAACACTCTCTCCTGATTCTCCTCCTACCTATCTGAACACTCCTCCTTTGTCTCTTTTGCTGGATTCCCACCCCTCCCCCTTCCCCAATCACAATTTTTAACTGTAGTATCCCACAGAGTTCTGCCCTTGGTACTCTTCTCTTCTCTTCTCCTTTTATACTTCAATTGGTGATCTCATTAGTTCTCAAGGTTTTAATTATCATCTCTTTGCTGTTGATACTCAAATCTACTTATCCTGTCCCACC
Source organism: Phascolarctos cinereus (assembly GCF_003287225.1). Classification (NCBI taxonomy): domain Eukaryota; kingdom Metazoa; phylum Chordata; class Mammalia; order Diprotodontia; family Phascolarctidae; genus Phascolarctos; species Phascolarctos cinereus. The sequence continues at coordinate 280,523,658 of NW_027555958.1, forward strand.
TCTATGCTGACCTCTAATCTCATCTCTCCAACTGCCTTTCAGACTTTTTCAATTGGCTATCCATTGAACATCTTAAACTCAGTATGTCCAAAACAGAACTTATTATGCTTCCCTTTAAACTCTACCCCTCTCATTTTCCATTTCCATAGAGATGGCAACACCATCCTCTTGGTTTCCCAAGGATTGCAGCACAAGAGTCATATGGGACTCCTTATTATCTGTTATCTTCCATCCAATCTGAGCTTTTGCCAAGGCCTATCAATTCCACATTTGCAATATTTCTTGAATATGCTCCCTTCTCTTCACTGACACTGCCACCACTCTAGTGCAGTCCCTCATTACCTCATGCCTAGATAATTACATTAGCCTACTGGTGGGTCTACCTACTTCAAGTCTGTCCCCACTTCAACCCATCTTTTATTCAGGCACTAAAGATTTTTCTAAATCTCAAGTCCAATTGTGTTACCTCGATTCTCAATAACCTCCAGGGACTCTTTGTCACCTCCAGGATCAAATACAAAGTGCTCTACTTGGCATTCAAAGCCTTGTATAACCTAGATGCATCCTACCTTTCCAATCTTCTTGAACATTATTCCCCAATATGTACTTTTCCGTACAGTAACACTGGTCTTCTGGCCATTGTATGATCGAGACACTGCCTCTTGGCTTCAGGGGTTTTCTTTGACTGTCCTCCATACCTGCAATGCTCCTCCTAATCTCTCTAGTTTCCTTTAAGTTTCAACTAAAACCTTTTCTTTTACTGGAAGCCTTCCCCAGCCCCTCTTAATTCTAGTGAATTCCCTCTGTTAATTATTCCTTTGACTTTAGTTTTATAAATAACTCTCATTGAATGTATTTGTTTGCATGTTGTCTCCCCCAACAGATTGTAAGCTCCTTGAGGGCAGCACAGTACCACTGAACACAGTAGGCACTTAATAAGTGTTAATTGATTAACTTGAATCCAGATCCTTAGTTTCTAAATCTAGGTCTCTTCCAGAGTAACATGCTGTTTTCTCCAGACTTTCAATACACCATCCAATGCACAGAAGCAGGGAGTTCAGCTCTGTTAAAATCTCATGTGTCTGGAAAATATGGTACTTCTATTTTTGCTACTGGATTCTAGTAAACATAACACTTTTTAGTAACATGTACAAATGATGATTTGTTAAGTACCTACTGAGTGTTCAATTTGTCCTTATGTATTAGGATGATATAAAGTTTAGATAAAACTTGAAATTTATAATCAATGAAACTTGGTGGGATGGGATACAGAGTTCTTAATTATGTGCTTTTTTTCTAATAATTTATTTATTTTTAGTTTTCAACATTCACTTCCATAAGATTTAGACTTTTAAATTTTCTCCCTCTCTCTCTCCTCCCCTCTCTCCAAGATGGCATATAATCTGATATAGGCTCTACTTATATATTCATATTAAGCATATTTTCCCATTAGTCATGATGTAAAGAACAATTATAGCTATTGAGAGGAACCACAAGAATGAAGCAATAAAACAACAAAGGAAAAAGAGATAAAATAGCATGCTTTCATTTGCATTCAAACTTCATAGTTCTTTCTTTGGATGTGGATAGAATTTTCTATCATGACTCTTTTGGAGTTGTCTTAGATCCTTGCATTGCTGAGCTAAGTTTGTCAAAATCAGTCATTGCACAATGTGGCTGTTACTATGTACAATGTTTTTCTGGTTCTGCTCATTTCACTCAGCATCATTTCATATAAGTCTTTCCAAGTTTTTCTGAAGTCCTCCTGCTCATCATTTCTTATAACACAGTAGTATTCCATTATATTCATATACCACAACTTGTTCAGCCATTCCCCAATTGATGGGCATCCCCTCTGTTTTCAACTCTTTGCCACCACAAAAAGAGCTGCTATTAATATTTTTGTACATGTGGGTTGTATGTGCCCTTTTCAAAAAGGATAGGGATAAGATAAGAGAGTGTGTGGTTGTTTGTTTGTGTGTATGTGTGTGTGTGTGTGTGTGTGTGTGTGTGCGTGTGTGTGTGTGTGTGTGTGTGTGCATGTATAGGAGGTGAGGGAAGTAGCAATCTCTAAACTGGAATCAGAGATATTTGATTCCTGGGTGAGGGGGAGAGAAGGAAAAATTTAGTCCTTATTATTACAATATGGTAATTAAACATCTAGAAATAATCGTAGTCACCATGGTTTTATGCAGAACAAACTATGTTAAGCTAAACTCATCTCGTTTTCTTTTACTAGGTTATTAAACTGACAGATCAAGAGGATGCTGTAGATATTGTCTGTCTGGAATTTATTGAAGCATTTGAAAAAGTCACTCTTACTACTGTTGTGGTAAAACACAGAATATACTAGACAATAGGACACTTAGGTAAATTGAAAAGTGACTAAATGGCTAGGTGCACCATGGAATGATTAATGTTTGATATCATCAGGCGTCTGTGCTTTTATTGGTAAAGATACTATGCTTCCCAAGTTTGCAAGTGACACAAAGCTGGGGGGTTATTTTTTTAAAAAATCCATATTCAGAAAGATCTTGACATGCTATAATGTTGAGGTAAATCTATTAGGATAAAATTGAATAGGGAGAAGCATGAAGTCATACATTTGGTCCAAAAAAATCAACTCTACTACTATAAGAAGAAAGAAACATGGCTAGACACGTAATTGCCTCCTCTCAATATAAGCATGATATAGCAGACAAAGGTTTATATTGCTTCTAAAAAGCCATAGATTCAAAATCTGAGGAGATAATAGTCCCACTGTACTCTTCCATGGCTAGAATAAATCTTTTGCATTGAATTCCATTAGGAAGGTAGAGAACAGTCAAAAGAAGGTGACTAGGATGATGAAGAGCTTTGAAAATATGTTACATTAAGGTAATTTAAAGGAAAGAGGGATTGTCAGAATCATAAATAACTATTCTAATGCTTAGCACAAGCAGTTTTAGAATATATGATGGAGAAAAGCCCAATAAGCCCTTAAATCTTGTGCTGATAAACATTTAACAACTGATCCCCCACAAAAATGACACATTTCAAAGTTTAATCTGCATTATCTATATTTTTTCATCATGTTCTTATGCTTAGACAATCAACAACACAATAAACCAAGCTTTCATTTGTAGCATTTGCCAGTTTCCAAGGTGTAAATACTCTGGCTGATAAATTAACAATTAGCTCATATGAGCTTGGCTAAGCTGCCTTCAGCACATTGCTTTAAATGAAGTTCTTGAGACACATTCCATTGAGCTGATGGAATTATCCTCATGGAGAATCATCAGAGAAATATAGGACCTAAGAATGAAAAAGCCCAGGGGGGAAGATAACTCAGTATTCTACGACAATAATGCTAAGGGAACTACCACTTGGGGGAAAGAGCAGGGCTGAGTGGGGCCAAGAAGGATATCATTTGGGTTTACATGACTGATAAAAGTCTTTTGGTAGTTTCTTATTTTAGCTGGTTATTCTTGTTAAGTACTGCATTGAGTTGTTTCTATATGCTAAAGCAGTACCTCTTAAACTGTGGGTCATGGAACGTATGGGTTCAAGATAAATTTGGCAACAATAAAAGGTTTCTGAACACACAACTACCAAAAATTAATTAAAAATAAAACCGTAATGAATCTGAGGTGTTTCTGGAAGCACTTGCCTGTGGTGTGTAAGCACAACTTGACTTCAGCCTTGGTTCTGAACGCAGCATACACACTTTGTACTGCACATGCCCTCAGGCTATGCAAAGCCAACTAATGCTGGAAACAGGAAAAGGGGTCTGGAATGGAAAAAAAAAAGTTTAAGAAGCCCTGCTCTAAACGAACACAAGTGCAGTCAATGCCTTCTAAATTTTCCCCAAGGAAACATTTGAGTTACTCAACCCTAGTTATGGTTCAACTGGAGATGTCTAGCCTGTAGGGAAGGAAAAAAAAATAATTGTAGGTACATGGTAGCTCTCTTCAAGTTGTTGAACAGCTGTCATGTGGATGAAGCATGATTTTTTTTTTCTTCTGCTTGGCCCTAGTAGACAGAGCTAGGAGTAATGGGTGGAAAATACATCTGGGAAGATTTAGGTATGTTGTAAAAAAAAAAAACTGTCTAACAATGAGAGAAGATACAAGGTAGAAGTTGAAATAAATGTCTACTGAAATCCCTTCCAATTCTATGATTTTCTAGTGATTCAATTACATTTATCCAAAAGAGGAGTAGTCTACCATAAGAGGTTATAGATTCAGCTTAGGTAGACATTTTCACGTAAGGCTGATTGAACACTCATCAAGCATACTGCAGAGAAAATTCTTATACGGGTTGGAGTTAGAACACATCCATCTCAGAAATTCCTTCTATGTTTGAAAAATATATATAATTCTGATGTCTAAAAAAAATATGATTCTGAGAATCTGAGTAAAAAATGAGCATTCGGGGTACAGAAACTATTTTTCCCTCATAGATTCAAAGATTATTAAAAAATCAGGTTTATGCCTAAACTGAGGTATGAAATCCCTTTCATTCATGTAAATCAACATATTTCTCTATCATATCTCATCTTCTATGGACTCTAAAGGACGACATTGTTTTCTCATTAATTTTGAAGTTAATCATATTCACCTTTATCCAATATCTACCACTAATAGCATAGAAGTGATAAAAGTAGTGTCATTTTTCAAAGGGATCAAGAGTGTCAGAAATGCCAAAGGCCTTAAAGTATGACTTGCAAGTTGTTAATAATAACGAGACCAAAATACATCTTTTTTTTTTTAGTTTTCGAAGACATTTTTCAAAACATCAAGCACAGTGTAAAATAAGAAAGGGAGATTTTTGCTAAGAAGCTTTTAATTTATAACAACAATCTCAATGTATATGAATAAGCAAGTCTATCAGTTATAAGAGTAACAGAGAGCAGAGCATTGAAGATAATAGCAAGGTTCTGAATTTAGGAAACTAGAAGAATTGTGATGCCTTCCACAGAGATTGGGGGATTTTAAAGGGGAGTGGGATTCTGCAGAAATATAAGTTCTATTTGAGGCATCTCCCATTTGAAATGTCAGGACATCCAGCTTGAAATATGTAATAGCCATTTGGTGATATGTAATTAGATAAATAAATCTCTGAGTCATGTAACTCAAATGATAATTAAACCCATGAAAGCTAATGAGATCACTAAAACAGAATGTAGAGAAAGGAGAAAAGAGAGTTCAGAAGAGTCAAGAAATGTTCATGGTAAGGCCTCCAGATACAGATGTTGAACCATTAAAGGATATTGAGGAGTGGTGAGAAAGATATATAGAAGAAGTAAGAGAGAATAGGATCACAAAAGTCTAGAGAAGAAAAAGTATTCAGGAGGAGATTAATAAAAGGACATCATATTTTGCAATTAATATGACATATGTGACAGTAGACATCAGAAAATTACCTTTGAACCAGGGATTCAAAAATATGGGTTCTTTCTCTCCAGTGGAAAACAATGATGTAAAAAGGAATCAGCTCAGTGAATTTTTATGTACCACAACCTGGTCATCTATCTGGAAGTAGTTGACAGTTTATTTGACATAACACCCTGCAAATTAGAGACATGAAAAACACCAGAAAAAAATGTATTTTGGCCAGAAAATCTGGATTATGCCAATTTTATAGCAAGGTTAAGTAAATCCCCACCTCTTTCCAAGCTATCTGCTACCTTTGTTACCCACCCCAACATCACAAAGTCACATTCCTTGTTTTTGGCCTTTACAATAATAGATAAACACTAAGACAGAAGCATCACAATATATGTGGGTGTTTTACCTCATGCATACAATTCTCCTTTTCCTTTATATTATCTTTTCCTCTGCTGTTAAAACAACCAAAATAACTCTCTCTGGAACATTTAAGTCCATATCCATCTGGCCTCAGCATCTACTTCCTTCTTACATGTCAGTTTCAATCGAAGTCTTTTACACCACTTTTCACCTAGTACATTACTTGGTGAAATCCAAGACATGCCAAAATATTTTTTTCAGTAAAATTTCTTATAATTTCTTCCTGGTCTTTGGTAATACTATTCAAAATGCTGATTTTTTTTTTGCATTTATTTTGTGCTCTGCTACCTTCCTAAAAATATTAAAATGTTTCATTTAGTTTCTTTACTGATTCTCTGGAGTTTTCTAACTCCATGAACTCTGACAAGAGGGATTATGTATCTCCTCTGTGTTGATGTTCACAGATTTAAATTTGGTGTCTCGTCTGACCAACACAGTCAGCATCTATTGAAGTACTTTGAATAATAATGGCAAGAAGGTACACTCTTGCTCTCTTCATTTCCCACCTGACTTCGTTCCTGGACTTATCTATCATTCTCCAAGAAACTTTTCATCCTATAAGATCACTTCAGTCCTGGAACTCATATTTCATATGTTCCCCTTGAAAGAGCACTTCTATCTTGGAAGTCACAACACATCAGTACCCTTTGTTCTTGGTATACCACTCCCACTTTGATTGGATGGATTTCTTCTGAGGGAGTGCAAGCCAGTCATCTCTTCATATTCCATCCTGTTATACACCTCTGGACTTCTCTATCAATCATGCTCTCTCACTATATGCCCTCTTCCCTCTCTACCTCTCACTACCTGCTCCTCTGTTTCCTTTTCTGTGATATTATCCCCCATTAGGTTGCAAGTTTCTTGAAGACAGGAATTGTCTTTAGCTTTTCTTTGTATCATAAACATTTAGCACAGTTCTTGGAACATAGAAGCTTATTAGTAAAGGCTTATTGACTTCCCTATTTGTATTGTGAAATCAACTCAAGTTCATAAACATGTGCTGAGTGGAAAAAAACAAACAAAAAACAAAACAAAACATGGAAAACCCAGTAGTGGATGCTGAGAGAGGTACAAAGATAAAGAAAACATAATCCTCCAAATAATGTGTTTTTTTTCCAATTCTAGCCCCATATGGTATACAAATCAAAGAATTCACCATATAAAAAAAATAATAAAAGTTCTTTAATTGAAGTTAATGGCCAAGAGAGATGGGTGGAGTAGTCTACTCTGAGGCAATTCTACCATCATTAGCTAAAGCTTACTTGGTATCATAAATTTGATATCAACAGTAGCATTAGTCATTAAGCCCCAGACTTCCTTTTTGTTTTTATGTATTCACCAAAGGCCAAAGGGAAATGCTATGCCAGGAGGTACCTTTTTATACTCTTGGACCACCACTTGTTGGAAAAGGGAACACTTGCATGATGTTTTACCCTAAGTCAGAAGGAAACAAAATTGCCTCTGAATCTAAATTTAGCCAAGTGGAAATTGAAAATATCTGCCTGTTACATTCTTTCCACATCTGTGTGACCCATGATTGGAAGATTTCATGTTTTAAATAAATAAAAAGGATTTTATTTTATCATGAACAGGTTGTGATAAAAGCCAGGAATTTCTTAATTCTTACCTGATTCAGTTTACCAGTGTCTAAATTCCCTTTGTGTCCTTAGAGTCATTCCTGCTTCAAGCTTTAAATTGTCTTCTCCTTTGAAAGTTCTGCAATTCCTCATGACACTTTTCAAGGCTTATCACTGCCATGAAATCCTCTATGATACCTCGTGGTATAGTACGAGATCATCAATAAAGTTATTAAAAGACCTCACTTACCATAGTGCCTGGCGCATAGCAAAAGCCTAATAAATGGTATTGACTGATTGGTCTTTGTGATCTTAGACAGATCACTGAAATTTAATGAATCTCTGTTTCCTTATTTATAACCAAAGGTGCCGTACTAGATGACCTTTAAGTCTCTTCTTGTTGTTTAGCCTTGTCTGACTTTTTGTGACCCTGTAGACCATAGCAGGCCAACATTATCCATGGGGTTTTCTTGGCAAAAATACTAGAGTAGTTTGCCACTTCCTATTCTAGTAGATTAAGCAAACATAGGTTAAGTGACTTGCCCAGAGTCACATAACTTATAAATGTCTGAAGCACAGTTAGTAAAGGTCTGAACCTGAATTGGAACTTAGGTATTCCTGACTCCAGGCCCAGCATTCTATCCACTGAGCTATATAACTTCCTCAAAGGCCCTTTCTACCTATAACTTAATGATCCTACAATCTTGACTTAACTGTTTTATCTCTCTAGAATTTATTTTTCTCATCTATAAAATTAGCAAATTAGGCTAGATAATTTCTGAGGTCTCCTCCAATACTGATATTAAATGATTTTATAATTTATATAAACTGCAGCCGATATCTCCCTCTACCAAGAAGTTTACTGACTACCTTAGTTAATTGCTCTCTCATTCAGGAAACATTTATTTACCAATTATTATGTAATCTGTATGGAGTAAATGCTTTGAGGATATAAAAATCCATAAAGCATAGTCCCTACTGTATGGGAGCATTGAGCATATAATGTTGGTTCCAAGTCATTTCCATCATATTCATTTATAAACAATATGGTGAAAGCGGTTTTCTGCACCAGAAAAGGACCCTAGTCTCCATAAACAACTCCACAACCTACCATACCACTGCACCCTGACATACCCACAGTATGAACAGCTAGTAAATGCTTATATTTAATTGGCTAATTCTGTCTTAGTTTCAGTTTCATATCTTCTGGCTTTTCATGATACAGATTTATTACAGTTAGACCTCTGAGATTCAGATCCATGAGTAATGTTAACTTGTAGGCTATTTATTACTAGAAAGGTTAGGTAAGGGAGTTCTATACAGCCCATTATTGCTACTAGAAACACAATTCAAAGACTACACTTAATATCAAGTCAATAGCATCCACTTTGTATACAAAAGGCAATACACATTTAGTAAATGCCAGTCAGTGTACTTAAGTCAAGCACTGATTTGTAGGTTCTGTGTGTGTAAATATAGGTGTATTATATGAATATGTATGTGTGTATGTATTTGTTGGTATTATTCAATCATTTCAGTCATGTCTGATTCTTTGTGACCCCACTTAGTTTTTTTTTTTCTTGTCAAAGATACTGGAATAGTTTGTCATTTCCTTCTGCAGCTCATTTTACAGATGAGGAAAATGAGGCAAACAGAATTAAGTGACTTGATGGGAGTCATATAGCTAGTGTTAGAAGCCGAATATAAATTCAGTTCTTCACTACTCCATCTCCAAAGTTCTATCTACTTCACTACTCAGCTGCCATAAAGAGGTGTACCTCAGGGCAATGATTATTAGAGAGAGAGTCACATCATTTAGGAAGGGAAAGAGAATGGCTTCAAAAGACAGATGATGCCCATGTCACAAAGATGTGAGCAGAGGAAGTAAGAGTCTTTTACTCTTCTCCAATAGCAGCCTTATCACTTAAATTGACTTGAAAAAAAAAATCCCTACGTAGACATTACTTCCTAATAATTGTTGTTCAATCATTTTCAGTCATACCTGACTTTTCATGACCCTATTTGGGGTTTCTTGGCAAAGATACTGAAGTCTTTTGCCATTTCCTTCTTTAGCTTATTTTACAGATGAGGATCTGAGGCAAACAAGGTTAAGTGACTTGTCCAGACACACACGGCTACTAAATGTCTGAGGCCAGATTTGAACTCAGAAAGATGAGTCTTCCTAACTCCAAGACTGCCACTCTATCTACTGTACCACCTAGCTGCCCTTTCTAATAATAGCTATCATTAAAACAGTACTTTAAGTTTACAAAGCACTTTATATATGTTAATTCATTTAATCCTGTGAAGATCCCATCTTGGATATTTTTTGTTTTATGTTTCAAATTTATCTTTATATTTTGGAAGTTTATTTATGGTTTTAATTCTTCCTGCTCATTCAAGAAGAATTTTTCAGCTTTACTTCTACAAACATTGGAGATACCTGTATTAATACAATTTTAATTTCACTTTTAATTTTTTTTTCTAATTTAATGTCATTTGATTTTTCCTTTGATGCTTTGAGTTAAGACTTAAATTTAGCTCATTGTTTTTGCTATTACTTAGAAGGTTTGTTATCTGCTCAATTTTATTGTTTAGATTTGTTACTTGTTGCATTTTATAATGTGGTCACATTTTTCCCCTTTTAAAATGCATTTCCATTTACTTTATGCTATTTTCTTTTATTTTCACACACTAAAATTTTCAGCTTGATTTTTTTCACTTTGTTTCTGCCTTTAATTTTCTTTTGTGTTGCTGTTGTTTGGTTTGGTATTTGGGGTTTTAGTCTTTCCATTTAATTGCATCCATTGTATCCAGTCATCTACAGCACCAATTCACTTTTGCATATGAAAATCTGTTATTTAATGACTCTAATACTATTACTTAGTTGTCTGGGCTTGTACAGCTAATGCTGTCATTGCTGCCAATTTACATATCTTCTTCACTACTTCTTGCTATAGGTCAATTACTCAGAGCATGACTTTAGAGTGTCTTTGTGGTACAAGCCTGAATGTCAAGTTCAGTTGCATACTGTGATTGAATATTTCCATTGTAGTTCAATATTAATTGAAAGTATGAATGCTGTATATGAAATCTGTTGTTAATGGACATTAAAACCCACAGGGATCTATTGATTATGATACTGAAGGTATTAAAAAATACAGGCATACTTCTTTTTATTGTGCTTTATATTATTGCTTTTTGCAAATATTACATTTTTTACAAATTGAAGGTTTGTGGCAGCCCTATATTGAACAATTCCTTTGGCACCATTTTTCTAACACTGTGTGCTCAATTGTATCTCTGTGTCACATTTTGGTAATTCCTACAATATCTGAAACTTTTTCATCATTATTATATCTGCTATGGTGATGTGTGATAAGTGATGTTTCTAGTACAATTGTTTTGGGCAGCCACAAATCTTGCCATATATATATTTATACATATGTTTATATATTTTATATTTACATTTATATATATTTATACATATGTTTATATATTTTATATTTACATTTATACATATTTATATATGTGTGTTTATATATTTATGTATATGTTTATATATATATATATATAAACTTAGTTGATAAAGCAGTGTTGGGGTTTGAGAGGATTGATTCCTATTCTGAAAGAAGTTCTATTGTGGGTAAAATGCTATTAAATAGCATCACATGCAAGAGAAATCTTTTGTGAAAGAAAGAGTCAATTGATGTTGCAAATGTCATTGTTGTCTTATTTTAAGAAATTGCAACCGCCACCCTAATCTTCAGCAACCACCACCCTGGTCAGTCAGCAGTCATCACTAGTGAGGCAAGACTCTCCACCAGCCAAAAAATTACAACTTGCTGAAGGCTCAGATAATGGTTAGCATTTTTAGCAATAAAATATTTTCTAATTAAGGTATATATATATTGTTTTTTTAGTCATAATATTATTATATCCTTAATAGAGTACAATAGAGTGTAAACATAACTTTTATATGCACTAAGAAACAAACAAAAATCATATGACTCCCTTTATTGACATATTCACTTTATTGTAGTAATCTGGAACTGAACCCACAATATCTCTGAGGTATGCTTATATTGAAAGACATAGTCAAAGAGCTCGGAAACTGAAGACTAGTTTATAATGGAATGATGACAGTAGGATCTAGTAATTCCAGCTAAAGTGGAGGAATTCTGTTTAAAAAAAAAAGACAATATTCATGAGGAATGGGGCAGCATAGTAGTGGAGGTTTCAACTTAAATCTGTACTTCATAACTACAATTGGGAACTCCAGCAAGTTTTGTGTGATCAGATCCAGGCCCCTCATTTGTGGATGAGGCTGATACCACATTCTCTGTGTCAGAAATGGAAGCGTTCCTTGTATTTGAATGAAGGGCTATTTCTCTTAAGCCAAGGAGGGGAAAATCACCTGTGGAAAGGATCAAAACTAGGTTTCCTAAAATAATCAGAAATAGTTCAACTGTGTATCCAGTGAAGTTAAGTCAACTGGATTGCACAGACAAGTCTTAATTATGGACTGGTTCAAGACTAGATACCTTATTAAGATAGTAAAAACAGGACTGAGGCTGTAATGGGCCCTCTGGGGGAAAATTCTAGAGGTATAAGCCTCATATGAAACATAACTACTGGAGGGCTGGCAGGCATCTGACAAGGACAGGATAAATTGTTTTTAATGGGAAGTTTCCAAGGCCACATTTTTTTAAATACATGAGAGATCAAAAGGAAAGAGTCCCTGTAACCACATGTAAGGAATGCTTCAAAGATCTTTCATTCTGTAACTCTGGTCTATCAGATGCAATGACATTTACAGAATTTTGTATGAACATTCAGTGCAGAGGGGAATCACCTTCCCAATTCCAGGCACAAGTGTTTAGACACCTATCAGGATTAATAGGGTGAGGACTAGTATCCTTTGAAAAAGCAGAAGTGCTCAGCATAGCTTAAATAGCCAGAGGACTACAGGGTTGGCCTGAGTTAAGTGTGTCCTTAAATACTCCTATAACAAGGAAACAACATGACCAGTGGTGAGTTGATAGACCACATGAAACCATTTGAGCAAATGGAAAAGTCCTGAAAAGATCATCAATCTCACAAATATTTTCCTTTTCAGGAAAATTCCCAGCCATATTTCACTTCACTACTGACTATCTGATTATCTCCTCCATAGGATTGACCTTGCATCCAGGAAAAAAAAATCCACCCAGGGACCCCATTCTCCTGATCCATGACTGCCATTCCAAGACCACTACTTCATACCACCCCCCAAAAAATCCTTCCTTTTTCTTTTGACTATTTGGCCATTTCTTTAGTAGCATCTCTAGCTACTCTTTGCTTCCTCACTCCCCTGGCTCCTGAAACTTAAACCATGATCACATAAATTCTAACGTTGTTCTGGCATGGGGTGTGTCAATCAATTTCCCATACAGCCCTACTCACTACTATCTCACTATAGTTTTCTGGACCTGGTCACCACTCCTCTATATGTATTGTCTTTTCCACTTTCCCACTGTGACCTCCTTCCCCAATAGAAGCCCTTTGAAGTCTTTGTTTTTTTATATTTTTGTGTCTCAGTGATTAGTATAGTGCTTGGTACATAAAAGATATTCTCTTCCTTCCTTCCTTCCTTCCTTCCTTCCTTCCTTCCTTCCTTCCTTGATTCCTTCTTAACTTCCTCCTTTCCTTTCTTCCTTCTTGTTTCTTTCTTGTGGAAGAAGACTAGAAAGATAGAAGTGAGGCAAATTATGAAGGACTTTGAATGCCAGATGATTTTTTGTTTGATCCTGGATGTAATAGGAGGACTCTGTAGTTTACTGAGCAGAAGGAATGTGGCCTGTGCTTTGCAAAACTCCATTTGACAGCTGGATAGGGAGTGTGTTGGAGTAGGTAGAAACTTGAGTCAGGGAGACTAGAAGACTTTAGCAGTAGTCCAGGCATGACCAGAACCTAGACCAAATGGTAGAAGAGTTAAAGGATAGAAGAGGTGTTATGAAAATAAAGTAGACATGATGATGGCTGATTAGATTTGAGGAAGGTGAGAGTAATTAGTTGAGGATGATACCTCAGTTGTAAGCCTGATTGACTGGGAGGATGGCAGTACTCTCCACAGTGATGGCAAAGTTGAGAAGAGGGAAGAACTTAGGGGAAAATATAATGAGTTCAGTTTTGCACATGTTGCATTTAAGAGGTCTAGAAGACACCCATTTTGAGATATTCAATAGGAAATTAGGGATAGTGGAGGTTAGGAGAGAAGTTAGGGCTAAATAAGGAGAACTGAGAATCATCAGCATAGAGATGGTAATTGAATTCATGGTAGCTTATGATATAACCAAGCAAAATGACAGAAAGGGACAAGAGAAGCCTCAGGACAGAGGCTTGGAGTACACCCACAGTTAGCAAGAATGATCTGGATAAAAATCCAGCAAAAGAGAGTAAGAAGGAACAACTAGGATAGGAGGAAACGAGTATAAGACCAAAGAGGAAAATCTAGATAGAATAGTATCGTGGAAATCTAGAGAGAAGAGGGTAATCAACTGTATCAAAAGCTTCAGAGAGGTCAAGAAGAGCAAGGATTGAGAAAATGTCTTTAGATTTGGCATTAAAGAGATCACTGGTAACCTTGGAGAGAAGAATTTCAGTTGAATGCTGAGGTCAAAAAGCCAGTATAAGCACAGATAAACAAACCTTCATCAAGAAAGGGGAAACAGTATCAAAATGGGGAAGATCTAAGGGATGCAAAACCCCATAATAATATTCTAGTAAAGTAAACTGGGTCAGAACTGAAGCATCATTATAGACAAAATTGTGACTGACAACTGTCCACAAATAATATTAAGTTGTAAAGTTAAGAAACAACATTTTAATTGATTTTTCCATACTGAAATATCACAACTGACATTTGGAATAAATAGATTTCAAAATAATTTAAAGAAACCTAACAGAAGAAATCAAAATCATGTAGAAACAGGATAATACCTATCATTCCATTTACTCTATACATCTTGTTTATACCTAGTTAATTATGTCATCTTCTACCTTGGAATATGGACTTGAAAATAGGGTCTGTTTCATCATTTATTTTTTGCCTTGTTACTAGAATACTAATTAAAGATCTAATCCTCCCATTTTCCAAAGTTCACAAGGTCTTCTTCCTCTTTTCTAGGAAGCAAAAGAGAATAAAAGGGCTTTTAATCCTCCCTATCCAATGTGATTCTCTCTCAAGGACTTGAATGCAATAGCTCCCTTCTTTATACAGCCAGACATGCAAATCTTTGCTTTCCAAATCACCTTGCTGTGTTATACCCTTACTTACAGGATGAGAATGCACATTTATTAGTTTAATGCCTTCTATTGATATTTCATTCAAAAGAACTATCCTTACTTGATAGAAGTATCAGGACTAAAAATAGTTACTTAAATTGAGATGAGGATAAGTGATTAATTTTCTCAATTTACCCCTAATCTTACAGTAAATAATACAATATTGTCATAAAATCCATATGCTCTTTACAGACCAGTAGACAGGCAAATCTGACCAAGTTTAGAAATACTTGTTAAACTCCCTTCACATTTACCAGTATTAGTCTATACAGACCCAAGCAAGTCTTTTGCTCTTCATAAAGAAGTCAGTTTAGAGGGTTTTGCATTGACCTTATACCAAGAAAGTGATGATTGTCCTCAGTCACAATTTCTATTTTTTTTTTTGGCTAGGCAATGGGGTTAAGTGACTTGCCAAGGGTCACACAGCTAGTAAGTGTTGTGTGTCTGAGGCTGGATTTAAACTCAGGTCCTCCTGACTCCAGGGCCAGTGTTTTATCCACTGTGTCACCTAGCTTCCCCCTCAGTCACAATTTCTAGCAGAGACATGAGCAACAATTAGATTTGTTACTCCATAGACAACCCAGAGTTTATGGTTTTGAAGTGTGTAATCAGTGAGAAGTTCAAAGAATATATGCATGGCCCAATGTTCCAAATGTCAGTGATGAATATCCATTTATGTTGTGCCTAGTATCCAGTTAGATAGTTTTTGACAGAGATAGCTAGTAGTACTAGTCAACTACAGAGTCTGAGTTCAACTACCAATCAAAGAAGGCTAACATGTACCAAAGTTCATGTGATACTGATGCTGCTGTGATGCCCAGCAAAGAGTGGAAAACCATGTGTAACACCAAGGGAACTGGCTACAAGCAAATACATCTAAAATGCAGGCTTCCATAAGACAGATGCCAACTATACTTCACTGAAACAACTTTCACTGACTCAGTTGTCTGTTGATAACTGGTGAAAGGACCAGATAATTGATAAAGCAATAGAAGGGCTGTACAAGTCAAGAAACTAGACAGGGATTGCAAAAGATTCAAATTCTAGTAGTCAACTTGCAGTAGTAGATAATGGTAGATAATGGCGGATAATGTAATTGTACAAATGAGTATTATACTAAACTTACTGATACCACACTAGGGGAGAGGAAATGGTGCTGCCGGTGCACATAACACTCCAGACTGCAGCTACAGTTATCTTGATACTACTTGGTTTTGTCCTCTCAGTAAATGTGTAAGAAGTGGAATGGAATTGATTAGCTCATATGATTCTCCATCTTTCCTTGCCTTCTTTCCCTATTTAGCAACACAATATTTACCTAAAGGGGAGAATCAAGTGAATAAAAGCAGAAGTAAGAATGAATTCATTGGATACATTTACTCACTGTCTGAAATAAATAAGGATGATGAAAAGATAGTGTGTTACTAAGTCCATAAAAGGGGGCAAGTGAATGAGAATGAGAATGAATGGAAAAATAAAGAATTCTGTGGTGACTTAGAGGCAATGACTGAAAAGTTGTGACATTTTATGACTTGAAATCTATTCACTTAAATGTAAATAGTTACTAAGCAAATTTAATTAGTTGGGTTATTGTTTAATGTTGTGTTTATAATATATAATTTATTAAAAACAATAAAAAGATTATAGGTAATTTTGCTCAACTTGTGAAAACCAAAAGCTGAGTGCTCTATTAATGTAAGAGTCAGTAGTGAAGACACATCTGCTTCTAGAGATAAATCATTTTGACTTTTCAATCCATGATTATATTGGAAGGTAATAGCAAGTAAAAGTAGAAATGGAGGGAAAATTGTATAATATTGAACTGTGAAAAATTTTAAACTACACTTTGGTGGAACAGAATTATACAGTTATTAGGTTATAGTCAGAATGCTACCAAGAACAAAGTGGAAATCAGATAGAATTTCTCCTAAATATTAGGTAGGTAAGATTCTAAGCCTCAAAGACTGTTTCATCAAAAAAGCCACTGAAGTCAACCATGTAGGTACCTTTCTTTCCATTTGCATTAGCTTCATAACTACCATTACCATTTATGCATGAGTCAAGGAAGCTCTTATAAAAAGTCCATGGTTGTGTTTATAAAGAACTGACAGAAAGAACGTGGTCATTTGATTACAGATAGCTGAGTGCTATTCTCAGCTGCCCTTCTGTGCTCAAAATTTGTCTTGTCTTTTCAGATCCAGTGAGCAAATGAGTAGATAAACTTACCAATGGTTATATTCTCATTCATGGTAGTTACTGTGCCACAATAAGCAGAAATATTCCCAGGGTGCACAGAGGTGAAAGATATTGGGCTACATTTGCTGAAAAATTTTGTGTTTTTTTTTTCTATTTTTGACCCTTACAAGATAGCAACCCAATTTGTACTTCAACCAGAATCTAAGATGGGAAATTTTATATAGAGATGTAATGAGGGTAGGGTAAGTAGGAATTTTTGTTCCAGGGTGCCAAATTGAAATGGTACTGACAGAACTTTTAGTGCTGCCTAATTAGAAGCTCTAGAGCTTAGCATCTAGTTAGCAAAAATAACTAATTATAATGGGAAGCAACAAGAGGGTATGAGAATCTTGCACATAGGTGAGCTCCTCACACTTATCACTCTATTGCTCACCTCCCTCTCAGGAAGCAGGCACTAACTGCTCTAATTTCCCTTCCATAAGGCAGTATTCTGTCCCCACCTCCACATCTACTCAACTGAGAATAGACTCCATGCTAGTTTGCCTCAGGTATAACATTTATAATTACAGTTCTTTTACTCTATACCACATTCATGAACTGAGCATAGAAGAAAACACAGGGAAGTTAGAACTCTACCAATTACTCTGTATATAAAAACACAAAAGAAAGGAAGGACAGTATTGTAGGATTCAGAGCTACAAGAAATCTTAGAAGACAGTTAGTTTTTAGCCATCCCAATTTTAGTGATAAGGATCAAAAAGGGAAAGTAAATTATACTAGGTCACACAAGTAAAATGTAGCAGAGCATTAATTTATTTTATTTTTATTTTCAGCCAAAGACAAGATTTATTAGAACATTTGTCATATTGGGCAGACTCTTAAGGAGTCTGAATATTAGTAAGCTATTGGCTAGATTATAAGAATCTGAGCATCTTAATGGAGACAAGATGGACCTTATATACACAAAGCCTGTGGGAGGGATCTAGGAGTAGCCAAGTAGTCTATAAGGTAATGAAGCCTGCATGGGACCAAGAGTGGGAAGTGGCCTGGGGCCATAGGGATGCAAGATAATGGAGGGGAGATTGGGTGTAGGCACAATAAAAGGCCAGTTGATGGGATTATAGCCTCAGGTGAAAGCCAGAGATTTGGCCCTGTGGGAAAGTCCAGGGTTTTTCCTTTCTGGGGCCCAGATCCCAACCCCATCATTCCCCCCCTCAGACAAATGGAACCCAAATTCTTTTGGGGTAAACAGCAAAAGTCTCAGTTTCTGAAACTGCTTCCTGCTGGAAAGGGGCATAGAGCTGTCCCTGCCTCGAGGGGGTCCCAAAGAGGAGGTTAACTGGGACCAAATGCAGGCTGCATCCAGGGAACAATGTGGGGACATTAGCTGGTACTCGTTGTTTGCTACCAACTGTAGGTGAATGGCCTATAGTCCAAATCAGAGGCCAGCTTCTTTACCTCAAGCAGGATGTGCTGAACCTGGGCAATGCACCCAGGCAAAGGTTGCCTTTCTAGTCTTGGCTGGAAAAGAACTTGGGGTTATGCAGTTTCCTCATACAGACCACCAAAATGATGAGGTTTAGGGGTTCAGGGGTGCTGGGACCACAAAATCACAATACACGGGTCTTGTCTGAAAGAACTTGACCTAAGCCTTCTATCAGCCAAATACAAGGTTTATTAGAACATCTGCCATATTGGGCAGACTCTTATGGAGTCTGAACATTAGTAAACTATTGGCTAGATTATAAGAATCTGAGCTGCAGAGCATTAATTTAAACACAGATCCATTAATTTCAAATACAGTACTTTTTCTCACTGCATTATTTTGTTCCTTTATCACATGGCACAATATAGAAAGCTAATCAGAATGATTCATAACCTAAACTCTATTGTTTCCTCCAAAATAGATTTTCTTCCTTCAATAGTTTCCCTAATTATTATACTTTGCCTGAGTATACGCTAGCAAGTTTCAGGAAATATCTATTCTGACTATATGTAACTATATAGACTATGGTGGCAGAAAACCAAGGGGGTGGCTTATATTGTATTTTCCAATTCTTAGTATGAGGATCTCCATTTTAGAGTAAAATTGTTTCTACAGAAAGAGGCAGTTGCATATAAGCCTGAGTTTTTGATATTCATTTACCAATACACATTTTCTCCAAGTCCAGTGGCTGATCAGTTGTGCATCTAGCTTTTATCTTATGTTTTCTATATACTGTAAGTACTTGGGACAAGTGACTTGCATTCAGAAGCCTTGTTGTGCCATACATACATCCATTTCTATATGTCAAATGATTCTTCCCCTACTTTGGTTTACAACTATGGGCAAAACGAAGCATTCTCCTTACTTGTACTCTAACTTGCAAGCAATTTTCTTTCCATGAAACTGCAAAAGAGAGAATGAGGTAAAAAAAAAAATAATATGTCTGGGATAAAGTTATTATTCAAAATCATCTTAATGTAACATCTTAATATATTTTTTGTCCATGATACCTTAAACTGCCATTGCTTTGAATTCTGTACAAAATTATCTCTCTTCAATGAGGAAATCTTCACTGAATGATTAGAAGGAAGATAATAAATTCCCGTTACCCTACCCTGAGTAAATACACAGAGCCTATGAAACCTCTCTTCATTTGTCGTTCTAAACACACATTGATTTCTCCTTCTCCTCTTTCTTAGACATGTTATTTTTTTTTAATTTTTAGTTTTCAACATTCACTTCTACAAGATTTTGAGTTGCAGATTTTCTCCCCATCTCACCCCTCCCTGTATCCCAAGGTGGCATGCATTCTGTATACCCCTTTCCCTAATCTTCTTTCCCTTTTATCTCTCCCCCCTTATTTTATCCCCTCCCCCTTCTATTTTCCTATAGGGTGGGATAGATTTCTATACTCAGTTGAGAGTGTATGTTATTCCCTCCTTCAGCCAGAGAATAAGATTCACTCATTCTTTCTCACTTTCCCCCATTTCCCTTCACTGTAAAAGCCTTTTCTTGTCGTTTCATGTGAGATAATTTACCCCATTCTACTTCTCCCTTTCCCCTTCTACCAGTATAATCCTCTCTCACCCCTTAATTCTATTCTCCAAATATTACCCCTTCATCTTCAACTCACCCTGTGCCATCTATCTATCTATCTATCTATCTATCTATCTATCTATCTATCTATCTATCTATCTGTCTGTCTGTCTGTCTGTCTGTCTATCTATCTATCTATCTATCTATCTATGTATCTATGTATCTATGTATCTATCTATCTATCTACATACATATATTTTTTCCTCCAACTACCCTAATACTGACAAAGGTCTCATGAGTTACAAATATCATCTTTCCATGTCGGAATGTAAACAATTCAACCTTAATGAGTCTCTTTCCTGTTTACCTCTTCATGTTTCACTTGAGTCTTGTATTTGAAGGTCAAATTTTCTATTCAGCTCTGGTCTTTTCATAAGAATGCTTGAAAGTCCTCTATTTCAATGAATAACCATTTTTTCCCCTGAAAGATTATACTCAGTTTTGCTGGGTAGGTGATTTTTGGTTGTAATCCTATCTCCTTTGACCTCCATTCCATGCCCTGCGGTCCCTTAATATAGAAGCTGCAAAATCTTGTGTTGTCTTGATTGTGTTTCCACAATACTTGAATTGTTTCTTTCTGGCTGCTTGCAATATTTACTCCTTGATCTGGAAACTCTGGAATTTGGCTACAATATTCTTAGTAGTTTTCCTTTGGGAATCTCTTTCAGGAGGTGATCAGTGTATTCTTTCAATTTCTATTTTGACCTCCGGTTCTAATATATCAGAGCAGTTTTCCTTGATAATTTCTTGAAAGATGATGTCTAGGCTCTTTTTTTTTTATCATGGCTTTCAGATAGTCCAATAACTTTTAAATTCTCTCTCCTAGATCTATTTTCCAAGTCAGTTGTTTTTCCAATGAGATATTTCACATTGTCCTCTATTTTTTCATTCTTTTGGATTTGTTTTACAGTGTCTTGATTTCTCATAAAGTCACTGGATTCTATTTGCTCCATTCTAATTTTTAAGGAAGTATTTTCTTCAGTGAGCTTTTGGACTTCCTTTTCCATCTGGCCAGTTGTGCTTTTTAAGGCATTCTTCTCCTCATTGGCTTTTTGGACATCTTTTGCAATTTGGGTTAGGCTATTTTTTAGAGGTGTTAATTTCTTCAGTATTTTTTTGGGTCTCCTTTAGCAAGCTGTTGACTTTTTTTCATGATTTTCTTGCATCACTCTCATTTCTCTTCCCAGTTTTTCCTCTACTTTCTTACTTGCTTCTCAAAATCCTTTTTGAGCTCTTCCAGTGCCTGGGACCAGTTCATCTTTTTCTTGGAGGCTTTGGATGTAGGAGCTTTGACTTTGTTGTCTTCTTCTGGTTGTATGTTTTGATCTTCTTTGTTACCAAAGAAAGATTCTATGTCCTAACTTTTTTTGGACCTTTGTTTATTCATGATCTCAGCCAATTACTTGAGTTTTAAACTCTTTGTTAAGGTAGGGGTCTGCTTCCAGTGTGGAGAATGCACTCTCCCAAGCTTCGGGGGTTTTGTGTAGCTGTTTTCAGAGATACTTCTAGGAACCTGTAAATTTTCAATTCTTCCAAGGTGGTATGATAAGGGGCGAGGTGTTTACTCCTTTCCTGACCTGGGCTAGACCACAAGCACTATTTTCTGTCTTGGAACTATGAGGAGGATTTCCTCTTCACCACCACTACAAGCTCCACCAAGCCAGCACTCCTCCTCACCCCAGTACTGCCACCAAGAACTGTGATCCAGATCCAAGCACAGACAAAGCAAGAGAATCCTGCATGAGCAGAGAGATCTCTGCAATCCTCCTCTGATCAGCCACTTGATTCCCCCTCAGTCTGTGAGCCGGAAGCTCCAGAAGCAGCTGCCGCCTCAGTACAGAGCTCAGGGACTGGAGTCGGCACTCTGATTCTCTCTCTTACTCCAATCACAGACTTTTACAATTGACCTTCTAAGTTGTCTTTGGCATTTGTCAGTTGAGAAGGCTGCAAACCACCACAGCTACCCGTAATTCAGTCCTCTGAAGCCTGCCTTGCCTGTGCACCCATGCCGAACTGCATTCCTCTCCCTGCTTGCTGTGATATACCTTTCTGATCAACCATTCAGACTGTCTTGGGCTGTAAATTTGTTTCACTCAGTCTTTTTGTGGGCTCTGCTGCTTTAGAATTTGTTTAGAGCCATTTTTATAGGTATTTGGAGGGGTTTGTGGCTCTTAGACATATTATTATAGAATACAGTTCATCTCCCAGAATACTATACATTAGAGCTAGATAAGAACTGGTGCTTTTTATCTAGATGTCTTTGCATTCTCATTTGAAAACTGATGAAATTCTTTTCCAATCTTGACCATTTCAAAGGAAAAGGGATTTTGAACTTGAAGAAGTAGGAGAATGGCAATGATGAGTAACTAATTAGAAGCCTGAAAAAAGCTTAGCCAGTGTCTTTATGCAGAACTTTTCCAGCACAGGATTGAATTACTGACTGAGAGGTTTATTCCAAGTGTCCATGTTTCTTTCAAAACAACTTCCCCCAACCATGGCAAAGAGTCCCAGGAACCAGAACCTTGTGATATGAAAAGCTGAGGGTCTAGAGCCTAGCAGAACCTAATAGACATTAAGCCATGGGTGTCAGTAGTGAGACTAGCTTAGGAGGCACCAAAGAGGAGCAAAGAAGCAGTTCTTTTTTATCCACTTTAATCTACTTCTTCTTTGTTTATCCATCTTGACAGAGAATGGGATGGAGTGAAAAGAAAGAATGAGTTGATAGCAAAACTCTTTCGCCTTGAAGGGAAGAATTGAGTTTTGCAGGCATGAACTGTCTAGGGCTATAAAGTCAAGGGAATTGAGAGAGTGACAATCCAGCATTCCTTGTTTGACAGCACTACTTGTTGGTCTTTATGAGGGAATTACATTTGGGTATTTTTTAAACATTTCTTTTGCTTTCTTTTTCTTAAGTACCATGTACCCCCCAACCCCAACATTGTTTCAGGAATACTATTACTCTTAAAAAAAGTGTAGTTTTTCTTTCTTTTTGATGCTTTTGAGTTTATGGATAAATTTAGCTCAGCTTTTCATGCTATTTGGAGGAAAGGGAATTTTTATTTTCATTTATACTTTTGATGGGCATTTTTGAAAAACTTTCTTGATATTTTCACTGAAGTTTTATAACCTGATTTGAAAAAGTATTTGTTTCATTTTTATTTTGTTCCATTTTCTTTTAGTTGCTGTGGGGATTTTCCTCTATTACAATCAATCTGTTACATTCATATGGCAAATACACAAAGTCCAGGATTTGATCCTGTTAACAATGCAAAACCACCATATTTTTATGAGATTAAGTAAAGGGCTGATAATCCTAATTTGGGTGCTATGCTTAGTGATAGGTCAATACTATGAATGTGGTTTTATACCTATTTATTACATATGTTTTTAGTGTTAATTTCCTGATCTCCCTATTTTAATGCATTGTTTTATGCTTAATGATACAATATGTTTAATACTTAAAGTAATAATACTTTTTTAGTATGTTAATTATGAATCAATCTTTTGAAAATAAGATTACATGTAATATGTTTTATAATATAATGAGTATTGTGACACTAAGAAGTCTACTACTATTACCACCAATAATAATGATAAAACAATAGTAGCTAGCATTTACATCATGCTTTAATGTTTACAAGTGCTTTATATATGTTTTCTCATTTGGTAATAGGACTAGAGTCTAGGTATGAAACTCAGGATATTATGAGAGTATTTTATGAAAATGATGTATAAAATATATTGGAGACTATAGTAGCATTAGGCCATGAGAATCCACTAAGCATATGATCTGTGAACTCCCAGACATTGTTAATAGTTAAGAAATTCCTAAAAAAAATAAATCCCAACATTCCATTAGGAAATAGTTACTTGTAACCATCTTCTAAATCTCTATTGGAGAGGAATTCTTTAGGAAATGTGCAGCTTTAATAAGTAAAGAAACAAAGTTACAGACTTGTCAGAAACAGAAGAATATAAGGAAGAAGCATAAACTAGAAACTCTATTTCAGAAATAGACTTCTTATCTGTGGGTGAAGCAGAATCCACATTACCTGTTAGAAATAAAATCCCCACCTGTGTTTGACACAAGAGCTAGGTCTGAGTCGTATAGAAAAGCAGTGCCTATGAACAAAACTTAGGTTAGGTATCTCATAACAAAGGAATGTTAGTAGCTGAAGTTAGGCATCTACTCTGGATTGAAACTAGCATGTTAAGCTTGAGTGACCAGTGTATAAGAATCATTAGAGAATTGGTAGACATCTGAGTTAGAAAAGAGGAATAGATTAAGGGAGAAGACAAGTTTTGGAATTTGTACAGAGACTGAAAGCTACTAAATCTGAAATCACATTGTAAAACTCTTTGCACACTAGAGAGGCAATGTTGTGGTGGTGAAATAACAAAGTAAGCACAGATTAAATTAATAAAATCCACAATTCACTGAAAAGAGGATATGTCTTCTGAATTTTGTGATTCATGGGAGCATGAAGTTTCAGAAAGTAAGACAGAGGAAGAGTTAAAACTTAAAGAAGAAAATAATGACTAGAAAAAGAACATGGTGCTTTGATATATAACTAAGTGATAAAATCTTCATCAGCCAATCATAAGCCTCAAAATAGTCCATTAGATTTTGAATAGCAGATAGAAATAGTATACATGTTAGAGGAATATCTAAACTTGAAGAAAAAAAATCCCACTAGGAAAGCTCAACTTCAAATAACTCTGGAATATCTTATGAATGGGCTGCAAAAACATATTGAAATAGTTTACATATAGATAACCAGTTCAAAGACAGTACTTAGTTCTATTATTTCTGTTTATCTCATAGATTCATTGAGTTCTGTTTTTCAGAGTTTACTACTTACATTCGACTATCTGTTCTAAGAGAAGTAGTCTCTCTCTAGAGAGAGAGACTATTGTGCAATTACTCTTTTCTTCTGGATTTTCCTCTCTTAGTTCATAGTCTTTCTTTTTACTTTGAATTCCAGGGTCACACTCTTTGATAGAATTGACAGGTCCTGTTTGGTGCTGTCCTCTATGTAGACCAGATACTATTGCTGCTGCTGCTAATTTTCTGAATATTGTGTCCGAAACTTAAAATCCTTGTCTTCTGCAGGTACTGTCCTAGGCCACATCTTTCATATCCCTTTCTCCTTGGCAATAAACAATTACATGTTGCCTTTATCCATTGTTGAACCCCTAGCAGTATCCACTGAGGTTTCAAGCTTTCTGGTATGACTCTTCCCCTGGTGTTTGGCTTTCAAGAATAACAGAAGCATAGACTTTAGGCCTCTTTAACGGCCCCATGCATACTTGTTTTTGTCCTTCATTTCTAAGAAGACCAATGACATCATGGGGTGATATCTTGACTCATTCATGAATTGGATTTAAGTAGGCAGAGTCTGACAAAGACATCAGCCTTAGCCTGTCTTCCAAAGTTATCTAAGTCCAATGGCAAGACAAAAGTCAGGACTACTGACAATGGCCTTGAATGCAGTGGATGACCTTGGTGTCTTCAATATTTTATTAACCTCTTAGTACTCCATAGCACCTGCTTTAGCTATTGTGATAGCCATTGAAACAAATTGTTCTCATCCATCTATTCCCCTGGAGAAGTCTTCACATGCTTGGTATAGACACCTGTCCCTCAACTCATTGATGGGTTTGAGTCTGTTGGTTACTTTCAACCTGGTTTAGCCAAGATGGTAGGGTGTGGCTACTAAGCATGCTATAGCTTCTTGCAGCCACAGGTGGGAGTTGGATTGAAGATGGGAACCAAACATGAACAGCCTTGGAAAGGGCTCAAGAGGCAAGACCTCACACTAGAGGGCCTCCTTAAACACCTCTTACATTCTACCCATACATAGAGGCACTGTCTGGCCTCATCATCCTTTACAACAATAAAATAGGACCTGTTTGGGTTCTGTGTTGTAGCTCTGGTGGGCCAGGGTCATAATCCTGTGATTTCTGGCCCTATTGACTAGAATACTTCTTTCTATCATCCCTTCCTCCCATGTGCTCAGTCCAGAGCCTGAAGGCTGGCTATCTTTTTGAATAGTCCTGAATTGGATGGAGGAATTTCTTTTTTGTTCTTTTTGGGTTTTTTGGTCTTCTTGAGTATTGTTTTATCTAATGTGCTTTTGCACTTTTTCTAGGCAAGGGGTAAGGAACCTGTGGCCTTGAAGCCACATGTGGCCTTCTAGGTCCTTGGGTACTGCCTTTTGACTGAGTCCAAATTTTACGGAACAAATCCTTTTATCAAGGGGATTTATTCTGGGAAATTTGGATTCAGTCAAAGGGCTGCACTTGAGGACCTAGAGCATGTGGCCTCAAGGCTGCTGGTTCTCTACCCCTGTTTTAGATTATTTGTTGGGATAGCTCAACTCCTCTAGGAAATTTCATGTCACCCTCTTAGACACTAGCCCAGAACATTTCTCAAAAGCTTTGTTTCTGTTATCACTAATATGATCATATCTAAAACTAGGGAAATCATTTCAGCAAGTTCTTTAAGTATCTATTTTTATTTTAGTTGCTCAAGCTGTCTTTTCATTTAGATAGGAGTTATGTGTGTGTGTGTGTGTGTGTGTGTGTGTGTTATACACCTTGAATAGAGAAGCCATTAGTGGTTATTTGTAAATTTTTTTAAAAAGTGTACTTTTCACAGAGATAGATAGCTGCTTCCTGAGAAAATAAATCAGGTGATGATTTTGAGAAATATGCAGTTCCAAGTGATTTTAAGGAAGTTGGGAGTGTGCAGAATAAACTAAGGAAATTGCTAATAGTCTACTTTGATTGGAATTAGGTTCTGTGGAGAGGACTAGTATGTAGCCTAAGACTTCCTGTAGGAAGGGAAAACTAAACTCAAAAAACCCTGGGCCTAATTATATTTTTATATTTCCTTTTAGGCTCACAACTGTGCTCAACTAACACAGTTGTTATGATTCAGAGTTTCTTTTTCCAACCATGCTCACTAGAAGTCCCCTAGGGATGACACCCCCCATAATTAGATTGTGGTGAGTAAATTACTTTCCAGGGACATGTAAATTACCTTGAAGCTTCCATAAACCTCAATGAATCACTTAACAGTACTGTAGGGAAAGAGTTTGGCCTGGTTATCATTACCCCACCATTCCTGACACTTCACTCTAAACTCTTCTCCTCTCTACACTCTAAAATCTTAATACTTTTTCTCCTTGGAATACCCCTTCATGGCAGCATTGTTGTTGTTGTTGTTTTAAAGAAATTAAATGTTTGGTTGCTGCTTATTTTACTTGATTGTTTGTTGAAAGCACCCTTTGAGGTTTTCCTAAGAGTTTGAATGGGCATAAGAAATGGATGCCTGATGATTAGTGCAAAAATCTACGTTTCATCATGACCCAGTGACTTGATATCAAGACTTTCTGAGAGACTACTCACTCTTCTGTTAAGGGAGAAATATCTCCCCTCTGATTTCATGCAGGGGATAACTGCTGCCATATACATATTCACCACAACTCTGAAATTATAAAGTTGAAAACTTGGGTTTTACTATTATGTTCAAGTATAGTATTAGACCTCAGAGATAACCTGAACAATTATGAGGATTCTAACAAGGCTTTTTATATTCAAAATTACACCAGAGTGACTGAGGCATAATTCATTTACATATTGCAATCTTGCACATTCCTCTTTGGCCACAAAAGTTAAAGAGAAAATAAATCCCATACTTTCTTCAATTTTGTAAAAGTTGAGCAAATGTAGTTAAAGAGAGTCAAAATCCCATACATCCCCTAGGAAACAAACTTTGACAAGTGAACTATAGGTAAAGTAAGTCAGGTTACAGATTACACTATGTTTAGAGGATTAACAGTGTAGCTAGGTGATGTAGTACATAGAGCACCAGGCCTAGAATCAGAAAGACTCATCTGCCTCAGTACAAACCTGGCCTCAGATATCCACCTACTAGCTTGTGACCCTCAGCAAGTCACTTAACTCTTTTTAGCTCAATTTCACTATCTGTAAAATGATCTGAAGGACATGGCAAACCACTCCAGAATCTGTTCCAAGAAACCCTCCAACAGGGTCATGAAAAATCAGACATGACTGAAAAATGACTGAACAACAACACAAGAGGATTAAAAATAGGCTGATTAAAGAAGAGGATTTACACATAACCAAGGAGTAAGGTGTAGTTAAGGTATAGTTAAGATATTTCTTGGGCTTCTTATCTAATGAATATTTAAATCTCTTAAATTCATTTTTATATCCCATGGGACAGCTTTTGCTCAGGTGAGGTTAATACTTTATTTAGTGAGCTTAATACTTTTAGTTAGCCAAAAATTGCAAGAGGAATGACCTGACTACCAAATAATAAAAAAAGAAATTAAAAATTCCCTTAGCATTTCCATGATAAAGTAAGGGGATAGAGAAGATGCCTCCTGAGAGATGAAAGAAATGCTAGAGTAGAGAGAGGGACTGGTGGGAAGGAGGCAGGGACACTCTAGGCTTTTGTGCCAGTGACCTAGGAGATATGAGTGGGTGTGGATTGGGCAGAAGAGAAGCTGGCATTGATACTGCAAGGCAGCTGCTGTCACTCCAGCAGTCACTGCTGTTGTGAACCTGAGCTGGGCCATTGCCAGGGCAGAAAGGCAGAGTATCCGTCAGCATCAGTGCAAGTGCTGCAACGTGAGAGAGATGACTCACCATTGAATGAGGAACAGAAAATAACGTGGAGCCAAATTGTGGCTGATCACACATCAGAGGAGATTCTGAGTGCTGTACCCATATTATTCCTGAAAAAGAAATGATGTCTCCTCCCCCATCCTTTTGATACATTAGATTGCAAAGTCTTTGAAGACTGGAGCAGTATTTTGTCCCTCCCCCCTTTTTAATCTCCAGCACTTAGCACAGTGTCTGGCACATGGTAGGCACTTTAAAAATGATTGATTAATCCTCTGCTTCCCTTTCACTGTCTCATTCTCTCAAGAGAGAGATGAGCTTGCTTTCCTAATTTTTGTTAAAGTTTTTTTTGCTTTTTTTTTGCCATTTTAACACAATGGTTTCTCTAAGATAATGTGGTCATTCCTTATATTGCTGATCTGTGTGAGTTCTTTGCCAAGAGACTGGTAGTTGTGGTGAGGTACACAGGAGAAAAATCCGATAGATCTTGTTGTTTCTGGGGCCTTTCCTGACAAATCTGGAGGCTTGGACTGAACAAAAAGGATTTTATTGGCATATTTTTATAGCTTCACAAAAGCAGAGAAAGATCATTTAAATTTGGCCCAATATTTAGACATGACTGATTAAGACATCCTAGTGGAGGAATGTTTACAAATTGAGCTATAAATAGTCTTTCTAATGCGGGTACCTCCTATTCCCATTGTTCTTCCTTAGCTTTTTTAAAGGAAAGTCATTCCCCCCCCCCAAAGAGTGTAATGAAGGGCTTTAACTTCATTGAAAATCATGCCTGAAAGGAAGTTCTGAGGAAGTAGGTAGGTACCAGCCAAGAGGTTCTGGCCCTTCACACCATTAGTAGCTTATATCATGCCTATGATATACCTACTAGATCCTCCTCCCTCCCATTTCTATCTTCCTGCATGGTGGACAAAAGCCTCAATCTGCATCTTCGCTCTTTATTTCACATGAACTAGAAAGAGGTCTCCCACACGGGGAAAGAAAGAAAGAAAGAAAGAAAGAAAGAAAGAAAGAAAGAAAGAAAGAAAGAAAGAAAGAAAGAAAGAAAGAAAGAAAGAAAGAAAGAAAGAAAGAAAGAAAGAAAGAAAGAAAGAGGAAGGAAGGAAGGAAGGAAGGAAGGAAGGAAGGAAGGAAGGAAGGAAGGAAGGAAGGAAGGAAGAAAGAGAGAAAGAGAGAGGAAAAGAAAGAAAGAGAAAGAAAGAGAGAGAGGGAAAGAAAGAAAGAGAGAAAGAAGAAAGAAAGAAAGAAAGAAAGAAAGAAAGAAAGAAAGAAGGAAAGAAAGAAAGAAAGAAGGGACAATGGTGCCAGAGCAGACCCAAGAAGCTTTAGATCACATACTTCATGGTGAGGTGCTTTGGAGTGAGGACGAAAAAAAAAAAAAAGAAAATTCTCAGGCATGCTCCACCATCATCTTTTCTTCCATCATTTAGCTGTCATTTTTTTTTCAGGCACTAGAACGAATGAATATGCTTTTAAAATAAAATAAGCAAACTGTAACATAAGATAGGTAAAACTGCTATGAGAGGACTTGTATTGAGACAGCTCTACTATGTGGCAATTGAGTGTACTTGGGCAAATCACTTCTTTGGACCTTGGTTTCCTCTTTTGTAAAAGGAAGGGGTTGGACTAGACGATCTCTAAAAGTCCCTTCTTTTTCTAGTTATATGGATTATCTTTTATTCTGGTATCTATTCTGTTAGTTTTCCTGCTTTATCTTTTCTAATCCTGATCCTGTGTTTAAAGGGTTGAACTATGTGTGTCAGACTCCTGTAATTACTGAAAAAAAAAGTTCACTGAGATTAAATTTACCTTAACAAACACACATGCACATAATGGTTTTGATATCTTATAAAATAAGTGGCATGATAAAACAGAAAAGAATCAAATGCACACAATTATGTGCTTAGAGTCATAGAAACATGGAATGATGGAATATCAGAATTGTTAGATTCCTCAGAAACCAAAGAGCAAACTCCCTACTTGCTCAAGATTGCCTTCTACAGTATACCCAACCAATGGTCATCTAGCTTTCGCATGAAGACTTCCAGTGAGATGAAAGATAAAAGGATTTGTGAGATTTACTAGCTAATTTGACAATATAGAATATCAATGAAATTGAAGAAATTTAATCTTATGAGCTAGTAATGACATAATTAATGTAGGAGATAAGGTTAATTGGTCATACGACCTGAGTATGAAGCAGATACATAAAAATGGGATAGAATAACTGATTATTTTTAATCAGCATTCTTGATTATATACATGTTTTTTCTATCAGTAAGAAAAAAATATTGAATGTGTATTGTTTACATATATAATATATGCTTATTTATAAATTCTATACTAATTACATATATTATGAAACATATAAAATAGATATTAAAGAGGATGAGATAAAGATTAAACATTTTGAAATAATCTTTAACTACTGACAGTTGATACTCTTGCTTTAGCTAAATTGTATTAATACATATATTTTGATGTTATTAAAATTATAATAAGGCAATAAAATTAAATAGATTTAGTAATTTTTAAAAAATCTTGGTGTAATACGTTGTGATATAGAAACTTTGTGTCTCAAAGTGCAGTTTACCTTAATATTAAGTTTTAATGACTTCCATAGCTGAAAATGATATCTAAGAAACATTTATAGCTCAAAATGGAAGTGTATCATTGGCTATACTTATTTAATGACACTCATTTTTTCGTCTTACCATCAGTTTTGCAAAAGTTGTTGTTGCAATTCAGTGAAAATATTTCCACTTTCTTTGACATCAAATATTTGCTCTTGTAAACTAATTAGAAAATGTTGCATTTTTATATTTTTAAGAAATGTGTTCAAAACACACTGAAACTTCATTTGGGAGATTTTTAAACAAGTTAGATGATTTTATTTATAATTTTATTTAATGAAAACTTTTAGAGGTTTCATATATGTATATAATTTTCAGTAATTTAGAGAGTAGAAAATACATTCACAGAAGAAGTCAAAAAGGATAAGGACTACAAAAGTTACCAGATTTGGCAATTAAATGATGATTTTCCTTTTGCATAAAGATATGGATGATTTTATTATAAATCAAACTGTTATAAAAGACGTGTAACACAAAATTTGGAAACAACAAAATACGTTATACTATTTATTGTAAATTTCCTTAAACCAAATGATTTTCAAAGATGCTTTTGATTTTTTCTTTTTTTGTTCACCTCATATGCCAACCTGTAGCTGTACCAGGATTTGAGAATAAATTTCCATCTGAATCCATTACTCATTTTTCCCCCAAATCTGTCAATAAATCTGATGTGATTTACTGCTAAATTATTTATCACCCTTGTACAAATTATATTCACAAAACTGAAACATCTTTCAACTTTCCTACTGACTTGCAACAGAATTCTTTAGATTTCTGTATAGTTGCAGGGATTGGAGCATTGTCTAATTCTATGTCTACAAGATTCCAGAAGTTGTTAAAATCAGTTTCCTATTTTCAAAGCTCACCTTTTTTTTTTCCAACAACTATTCATGCTGAAGTTTTTCTAATAGTTCTAATAAATAAAAAATAATTAAAAGTGTTTTTATCATTTCTGTTCAGTAAAATATTAAACTCACCTGTTGAATTATGTTCAAGTAACATTACTAGGAAAGCATTATATTTGTTATGTTTATGAAGTTAAAATGATTATTTTTATGAAAATGTCTTTAAAACTTATCTGACTTAAGTCTTCAATCTGAGATTCATGCTTTTTGGTACCAATTTTCACATTTTCCAAAGTTCTTATGGTGCATATTAATTTTTGCACTTTCTGAATGCAACTACAATGCAGTTGAAAGTAATAAAAAATTGCTCAAGAATATCACTTATTGGGGCAGGTAGGTGGTGCAGTGGAGACAGCACTGGCCCTGGAGTCAGGAGGACCTGAGCTCAAATCCGGCCTCAGACATATAACACTCACTAGCTGTGTGACCGTGGGTAAGTCACTTAATCCCATTGCCTAGCCAAAAAAAGAAAGTCACTTATTAAAGCAAGATATTGCAACAAATTAATGTTAGATAATTGATCTAATAAAAATCAAATTTATAATTTAAAAAATTGAAATTATTATGGTTGGGGAATTATGGGAATAATAAGAGAAAAGTAAAATGTAGTATGTGTTCATGATGTAGCAGTAGCTAGGAAACTACATGCTGCCCATCATGGTCCCATAATTTCCTTAATCTTAATAATTTCAATTTTTTAAATTATAAGTTATCTACTTTAAAGGAGTATGGCTTTAATGTTGATAGAAATTCCTTTAAAACAGCAAATAACATCTGTGCAAGAGATAACTGAATTGATTACTGGAAATAAAATTCCTTCAGTGCTTTTCTTTGAAATTTTGTCTCATCAATTATGATATAGATTTTTTTTGGTGTTTTTTCTATAATATTCTTAGTTCTATCTTAATTTCTTTTATATTTATATTATTTGATCTTCACAATGACCCTTGGAAGTAGATGTCAGAGATATCTTCATTTTACAGATGAGGAGACAGAAACCAAATAATTTGCCTGGGATTACACAGCTAGTTAAGTGTCTAGGGTGGGATTTGAATTCAGATCTTCCTGATTCAAGGCCCAGTGCTCTATCCAGTGTAGCAATTCTCTATTCTTGTTGTATTATATTATGCAGATAAATATTTGCTGTATCTATTATATTTTTTCTTACAATTATTCAATTGTTCCCTCAATATTCAAGATCTATTACATTTTAGAACATTGTAAATAGTACTAAAAATTTGATAGAATCTTTTCACAAATATTTTACTATGGGATTTAGAAATATTGTATTCCTTTCTTTTTCCACACAGAGAAGCTTGCCTTATTAATTTTGTCTTTTGGAATTGCTAAATACACACTCCATTCCTTGGATACATTTAGCTGTCACTCCTAAATGTTGAACTGTTGAACAAGCCTTACATCTTAATTTACCTTCTTTTATTTCAAGGCTTTATACTTTTTTGAAAACATAAATGCTTCTTTTTCATTTCAACTATCTCAAAGTTCAAGATTATCTTTTTTTTTTTCATTTAAAAAATGATGATTTTCTTCATTGATTGCTCATTCAGCAGATTCAAAATTTGGTTCTGTTGGCTTTGATGCTCCACCATAATTTCTCTTCTTACAGTTTTCTGTTTTCATGTTCTTCATGTTAAAAAAAAAAGCTCCCAGTTGTTTTGGAATTTTTGGGAATAGAATCTTTGCAACAATGTTGAATGACTTTCTGAAGTTCACCCAATCTATAGATCCTTACAGTAAAACCAGGATGGAAGGTGAGCACCTAGTCCATGAGAATGAATGAGAGCTATTTTCACTGTTGCTGAGACAAAATGTTGCTGAGAGCCAATTAAATGATAATTGATAGTTTTGAGGAGGGCAGTTTCTATGGGGTAAGAAATTAGGATTGACAGGAGTTTGAAAGAATGGAGAGAATGAATGGATAGGGATAGATACCCTCAAGGGAAATAAAGAAGTTTGGAATATGAGTGGGTTTGGGTAAAAACATAATAGAATATTTTCAATTCAGATACTAGCTTCCATACCTTTGGAGTATGTTACAGACACTTGAGGTTATGCATTAGAGTGCTGTTGGTCTCATTATTGGGGACCATTGAAATAAAGAAAAAAGGATAAACGAAAAAAAAAATGTTACCTAGGAAGATGCTGTAGAAATAGCGAAAAAAAAAATGCACGCCTGCTGCTTTTACTCCTCTTGGCATAATAACCAACAGAGCAGGAAAAAGTAATGAAACTGTGAGGACTAGGTCCTTTGCATACTTATGTTACATAATATCAACTGTGTCCTCATTGCAGTAAGGTGATCCTTTTATAACTTCCTAATCAATTCATTATCCCATTCAATAGATTCTTTTCAAAAACTTTCTTTTTATCTCTCTTCAATCCTTTTATGGCTTCTCCAATTCCCTCCCCCCCCCTTTTATTTCTTCTCCTTTTGACTCACTTCATTCAGATACCTTTCCCTACTGTCTTCTCCTTCACTTTTGTCTCACTGGCTCAGAGGGCAGTTAGTTAATAAACAATTATTAAGGGCCTACTAAATACTGCGAATACAAAGACATAGAAAAGACTGTCCCTCCTCTCAAGGAGTTCATAATCTAATCAAGGAAACAATATTCAAACAACCAGGTACAATCAAGCTATACAAAGGATAAACTGGGAATAATCAACTAAGTGAGGACCCTAAATTTAAGAGATATTAATGTCATTCTTGTCCCAAAACCCATTAATATGTTATTATCTCCTCATTGGTGGAGATGAATGCCCTATCCTATGTGAAGGTCAGGGCAGATTTGGAGAGAGACAAGAGAGCTCCAGCCTTTGATTTCCCATTCATGACTCTTCAGAATTGGTCAGTTGCCTTTGAGACTGTTCAAGCTTTAAGTTTTCTTCAAGTATTGACTTGATTTGGGCATTTCTGGCTTCCATATTTAAGAGAGAAAATGGAAGAGTCCAACCTTACTTTAGGTTGCTGAAGGAAAAGACTCTGGAAAGACATAAGAGGAACTGACAGTATCTTTCATGTCTCTATATCCAGCTTGCTACTCCAGAGACTTCAGAGAGTTTCCCTTTGGGTGAAATCTAGGACAGTCTTGCTTGGTTGAGCTGAGTTGCCTCATTCTCATTAGGAGAGCTCCTTCACTCTGTATTGTCTAGTGTATATTCTTCTATACACACCTGCTCTGATTTTGGTTATGTTATGATTTAGACAGCTGAGTTCTTTGCTGTTTTCTATGGGCGTTCATTGTGAAACTGGTATTAGATGGGGAAAGGATCAAACTTTGGACATAGAACTTGGACCTCCCTCTCCCCTCAAAATGACAAAGAGATCAGGAGTTAGACGTAACTGTATAATATCTCCTAGATTAAAAAAATATTTAAGAGAACAAATAGATAGACTTCTAGCCTGGTACTCTCTCTTTCTGAGGAGAGCAGGGTGGTGGCCTCTGACCCCAACCTTCTATTTTCTTTCTCAGCAGGAATAAAAATATCTGCTTTGGAGAAGGGTGGAGGGGGAAGAGGCTAGAGATTTCTATTCTGTTTTCTTTTGAGCTATGTACAACAGCTCCTTGCTACATGACTACCTCTCTACACATGTGGGGCCCAGTTCTCTATACATCAGAAAAAGCTTCCTGTAAAAGTGGCCTTTTTCTTTACCCAGGCAAATCCCTCTGTGCTCAAGTAATCTTATTCCATCCTATCTTTTTCAATAGATTGTCCCTTTTGTCATCCACACTTTCTCACTGATCTTCAATTTTTCTCTCTGTTTCTAGACTTCCCTGCAATGTACAAACATGCAAAAATCTCCCAAATCCTAAAATCAAAACAAAATAAAAACCAATCTTCTTTTGATTCATACTTGTCATTATTCAGTCATTCAGTCATGTCTGACTCTTCATGGCCCCATGGACCATAGCACGTCAGGCCTTTTTATCTTCCACCAACTCCTGAAGTCTGTCCAACCTCATGTTCATTTCTTCCATGACACTAGCTATCCATCTTACCCTCTGCCACCTCTTTCTCATTTTGCTTTCAGTATTTCCCAACATCAAGGTATTTTTCAATGAGTTCTGTCTTCTCATTATGTAGCCAAAGTATTTTAGCTTCAGCTTCAGTATTTGACCTTCCAATGAATAGTCTGATTTTTTTTTAACATATTGACTTATTTGATCTTGCTGTCCAAGGGACTCTCAAAAGTCTTCTCCAGCACCAAAATTCAAAAGCATTGATTCTGTGGCACTCAGCTTTCCTTATAGTTCAATTTTCACAAACACATAATGCTACTGAAAAACCATAGTGTTGACTATATGAACCTTTGTAAGCAAGGTGGTGTCTCTGCTTTTTAGCATGCTGTCCAGATTTGACATAGCTTTCCTTCCAAGGAGCAAGTTTTTTTTTTAATTGCATGACTGCAATCACCATCTGCAGTGAACTTTGAACTAAAGAATATAAATTTGGATGATACTTTTATTTCTTCTACCTCTATTTGTAAGGAAGTGATGGGCCTAGTTATCGTGATCTTTGTGTGTTTTATTTATGTTAAGGTTAAAGCCAACTTTTACATTTTCATCTTTTACCCTCATCAAGAGGCTTTGTAATTCTTCTTGAATTTCTGCCATCAGAACGGTATCCTCTGCATATTTGAAATTGTTGATATTTTTCCCAGAAACCTAAATTCTGTCTTTTGATTCATCCAGCTTGGAATTTCACATAATGTTCCAGGCATATATGTTATGTAAATAGGGTGACTATATAAAGCCTTTTTGTACTTCTCCAGTCTTAAACCAATGAATTATTTTGTGTTCAGTTTAAATTGTTGCTTCTTGGCCTGCATACAGGTTCCTTAGGAGACAAGTAAGATGATCTGGCATTTCTATTTCTTTGAGGACTTGCCACATGTTGTTTTGATCCAAATAGTCAAAGGCTTTGTGTAGTCAATGAAGCAGAAGTTTATTTTTTTCTGGAATTTTCTTGCTACCTCCATAATCCAGTGAATATTGACAATTTGGTCTCTAGTTCCTCTGCCTCTTTGAAAGTTGGCCTGTTTTTCTGGTAATTCTTGGTTCCCATATTGCTGAAGGCTAGCTCAAAGAATCTCAAGCACAACCTTGCTGACATGTGAAATGAATGCAACTGCTCAGTAACTGGAACATTATTTGGCATTGCCCTTCTTTAGGATTGGGAATTAGAATTTAAATTGGTCTTTTCTAATCCCCCTATTATATTCTGACACTGTTACCATTGCAGTGTAGGTCCTTATCACCTCAGACTGGGACCTTTGAAAATTCTTCAGTTGTTCTCTCCTTCAATTCTCTCACCACTCTAGTTCCTCCTCCACTTAGCAGCTGAAGTGATCTTTCTAAAGCACAGCTCTGACCATGTTGCTCTTATTTCCCATAACAAACTACAGTGGTTCCTGTTGCCTCTAAGATCCTCCAAGAAGGTATTTTAAAGCCCTTCACGATCTGGTCTCATCTTACCTTTCCAGTGTTTTTATACTTTATTCCCCTTTATATACTTTATATATATGTTATGTGTGTATATATATATATATATATATATATATATATATATATATATATATATATATATATATATATATATATATATATATATGTATGTATATATATATATATGTATGTATATATATATAGGGGCAGTTATGCTGCCCCTAACACAAGACACTCCATCTTCCACACTCCAAGTACATAGTAGACACTTAACAAATATTAATTGATGGATTGTCAGTGAGCATGGAGGACTCCAATTATGAGGAGTAGTATGATAGGCATATTAAGAAAATAATTCCTGTAGTGATTAAAGAAATGAGGAATAGAATTACAGGGGAAAGTCAAAGGTTTTTATCCAAATCAGGTGGAACTTGAAATGGATGTTAGGAATACAAATATATTTGTACATTAAAACATTTGTTTAGGGGGAAGTTAGGTGGCACAGTGGATAGAGCACCAGACCTGGATTAAGGAGGACCTGAGTTCAAATCCGGACTCAGACACAAAACACTTACTAGCTGTGTGACCCTGAGCAAGTCACCTAACCACATTGTCTAGCGAAAAAAACAAACAAATAACACAAACATTTGTTTGTACATCAGTAAAATAGCTTATTTTCCCCCATCTTCAGTAGCTATGACTAAAAAAAAAATGACAATTTCCCATTGTCAAATGTAATCTTCTCAAGGGCAAGAACCTGTGTGAGTGTGCATGCATGCATGTGTGTGTGTGTGTGTGTGTGTGTGTGTGTGTGTGTGTGTGCATGGTTTGTGTGTATGTGCACATCGGTGTGCATCATCAGTGGTGCATGGTATGTAGTGGGTTATTAATAATCACGTATGGAATTGAATTCAATTAAATTAGGCCAAACCTTCAGATGCCTACTACAATGTTATATGAAGTATAATCAGAATCTAAACTGCATAGAAGGAAAGAAAATAACCCATTTCAGGATGGAAAGAAATATTTCACAGCCTTCCTTGTATTTCTCCTCTCTTTCTTTACTTACTTTTAGTGTTGAAAGATTTCATCAATATTGGGATACCATCCGCCGAAGGAAATCACTGCTTTATCACATCCCAGCAGATGATGTATGTGAACTGCTGTGACAAGAAAAAAATCATCCTCCAATGATGTTTATGAATGATGGGTTTCTCCTATCCATATATAGTCTAATCCTCAGAAAACAGAAATTTGGGCCTGTCCTCAAAGCCATTCCAAAGCTTATAAACTGCTGATGTACATTTCAAGAACCCAGAGCTGTCTCAACTCCATAATGAGGCACTGAAGGAGGACTTTAATAAAGGAACACATGATATACCTGTTCAGCAAATAGGTTCTGGTATAATTGCTTCTAAAGGTTGTTGTACCCCATAACTGTACATTCTTTTAAAAGAGAAGTGTTCCATTTTATTGTGTTCCAAAACACAGGCTTTTTCCCCCCAAAGCCAGTTGTGTTTTTAAGTCCTTTTTTTAAAAGCCAAACATGTATGTTAATGGTGATTTTTTTTTTTACACTGAGAAAATTGATCCATTAGAGAAACATATCTACTTAATGGTCTGTGTTGTCTGTGTCAGAGAAAAGCATGGCAGATCCTACTGCTTTTAGCTTTCATAGTACAATGGAAATTGTTTGTAGTTCTTGCCAGAACAGTAAGGTTTTGTAACTTTGAATTTGGCAGGGACACAGTCTAGTACATATCATTGTCCAAAGGTGGCTGGAAGGAAAATCTGGGAGCTTTTTTAGAAGCTTGGAAAAAGATTGAGTGTAATAGAAACCAATCAGTGGTCATTAGGAGTAATTCTACTTTCATTCTCAAGAGTGAATATAGGAGAATAAACAGCAAGCCATGCCTGGCCTAGCACCTCAGTTCTCTCAGTGTGTCTTGTAGGTAATATTGGTACAAACAACAGCATCTGGCTTTGGGGGTGGGTCTTGCATTTTGAACTGCTTGCGGCATTTCTCCACATTACACTAAATTGAATGCTTCATTGCTCTTTGTCGACAGCACTGAGAAACATAGAAATACCCAAGAGATCATTTAAAGTCTAATTTTTTTTTCTAGTAAGTAGCCTTTCCAGGCAAGAATAGTGTTTTGTATTTTAAGTCCTGTCATCACCTGTGGGGGGGAAATAGTGTATTTCCATTTCTGAATTCAAGCTTAAATTTTTGAGGTCTTTTTTTTTTAAATAATCACTGGGCATGGTCCATTTTTGTAACTCTCTAAGTTTCTACAAATTCCTTTGTAAAGATATAACACATTAAGCAAATGCTGGGATTTGCAATTTTTTTTTCTAGATGTAAGGTAAATGGTCAACATATTAAACAGATATTCCTTTATAGAAAACCATTTGAGGATTTTTAAATTTCTGAATGAGATCACGGAAAGTTCTTTGAAAAGTAAGTTTTAAAGCCTCAGAACATAGTTTATATCAAATTACAAAGAAAAAGGAGACAAGGGCTTTAAGTGACCAGAGAAGAGGACTTGGCCTTATTTTTCTTACTAGGTTTCAGTCTCTTCCATAGATCTATTTAAAAAAAATGGTTTGAAGTGGCATACTCTATGGGAATGCTTTGAGACGAGATGAGTGACCCACTTAGTTGATCATGAGGTAATGGCTATAGCCAATTTCAGTTCTATGTCTTTCTTCTTTATTATTTCACTCATTTAAAGATAATTAGAATTACAGCAGTTCTCAGAATTATAGCCCCTATTTGCCTTTCTTTTGCTCCATTGATGTTATTAATGGATTATAATGAAGAAACAAATTTTGCTCAAAAAAGGAGATTTCTTCCCAAGGGATTCCCAATAAATCTTTAGCTCAGTTACTACATGTGGACCATAATGTGTGGGTTGGGCTGAATCAATTAATCAATAATCATTAACTCAATGGCTACTATCTGCCAGTGGGTGCTTCTCTGCTGACTTGTACTGGTGGAGGAACCTGACCACTGGTCTGTCCCTAAGGTGAGCTCTCACTGCTGGCCCACCCCAAGGGTTGGGTCTTGCTATTGGCTAGCAATGAGTACAGGGCATTGCTGGCAGCCAGCACTGGGATTGGTGCCTTGCTGTGCTGCTGGTCTGCATGGACTTCTGGCTTACAGGAGAAGGTATAGCCTTGCTGGTGGCTTTCCCCAGGGTGAGGCTTCCTTACAGGTCCCCTGGAGTGTGGCCTGGCATTGATGCTCTCTGACCCCATTCTTCTCCCAACCCAGTGAGACAGATCTTTCCCTTCTAACCCTCTAAACTGCTTCCTCATTCCAAAATATCATCAGAGAAGCTTTTGTAATACTGGTTGGAGGGGAATTTGGGAAGGTTCCAGTGAGTTCTTCTCTCACTGTGCCATCTTGGCACCAGAAGAACTCTGTTGTACCTTTTATCAAAATGAAGTTTCCCTGATTGTTTCTCTTAACCAGGTTTATTTTTTCTTTTGCTGTACTTGAGATCATGATTGCTACTCCTGCCTTTTTTACTTCAGTTGAAGCACAATAGATTCTCCTCCAGTCCTTTATTTTAGCTCTGTAGGTATATCTGTTTCAAGTGTGTCTCTTATAGACTACATATTATTGGATTCTAATTTCTAATCTATTCAGCTATTTACTTCCATTTTTTGGGGTGAGTTCATCCCATTTATATTCCTATTTATGATTACTAACTGTGGAATTCATTCATCCCATTTTCTTCTGTTTATTACTCTCTCTTTTTTTTAATCATGTCCCTCCTCAAAAGTCTGTTTTTGAACACTACCTCCTTAGTGCTCCCTCCCTTTTATCATCCCTCCTTGTTTCTCTTATCCCTTTCACCTCCTATTTCCTTTTGGATAAGATACATTTCTATACCTAAATGAATATGTGTGTATACATATATACATACATACACATATATATTTTTCCTTCTTTCTTTGAACCAATTCCAATGAGAATGACGTTCTGACATTACCAACCCACCCCATTTCTCCCTCCAATGTAAAAGTTCTTGCATGACTTTCTTTCTTGTGTTTTCTTTAATTAATTAATTTTTAGTTTTCAACATTCACTTTTATAAGATTTTGAGTTCTAAATTTTCCTTCTTCCCTCCCCTTCCCCCTTCCTAAGATAGCATGCAATATAACATAGGTTGTACATGGACAAACATGCCTCTTTTATGTGAGAAAATTACCCCCATTCTCTCTCCCTCCCTTCCCCTTTCTCCCAGTGCATGCCTCTTTCTCACCCCATTTTTTGAGCTTATCCTAACATAATGAACTCACACCCATGCCCTCTGTCTATTTAGACTCCTCCTAACTGCCCTACTAATAATAAAGTTCTTAGGAGCTACATGTATTATCATCCCATATAGGAATATAGAGTTTAACTCCTTTGATTCCCTCATAATTTCACTTTCACATTTACCCTTTTTTATGTTTCTTTTGAGTCTTGTGTATGAATCTCAAATTTCTTTTCAGCTCTGGTCTTTTCATCAAGAATACTTAAAAGTTATCTATTTTTTTAAAAAATATTCATTTCCCCCCCAGAAGGATTGTAATTAGTTTTGCTAAATAGGTTATTTTTGGTTGTAACCCTAGCTCCTTTGCCTTAATGGAAAATCATATTCCAAGTCCTCTGCTCTTTTAACATGGAAGCCGCTAAATCTTGTGTGATCCTGACTGAGGCTCCGTTGATATTTGAATTGTTTCCTTCTACCTGCTTGCAATATTTTCTCCTTGACATGACAGCTCTGAAATTTTGCTATACTGTTGGTGGGAGTATTCATT
Source organism: Phascolarctos cinereus (assembly GCF_003287225.1). Taxonomy (NCBI): domain Eukaryota; kingdom Metazoa; phylum Chordata; class Mammalia; order Diprotodontia; family Phascolarctidae; genus Phascolarctos; species Phascolarctos cinereus. Next base: position 280,566,119 of record NW_027555958.1, read on the forward strand.
TTGGGATCACTTTTAGAAGGTAATTAATGGATTCTTTCAATTTCTATCTTACCCTCTGATTATAAAATATTGGAATGGTTTTCCTTCATAATTTTTGATATGATGTGTAGGGTCCCCCCCCCCAGTTTCTTTTATTTTTTAAATCATGGCTTTCAGGTAGTCCAATTTTTTTTTTTAGCTTTTTTGGTGAGGCAATCGGGGTTAAGTGACTTGCCCAGGGTCACACAGCTAGGAAGTGTCAAGTGTCTGGTCTGAGGCCAGATATGAATTCGTGTCCTCCTGACTCCAAGGCTGGAACTCTATCAATTGTGCTACCTAGCTGCCCCTATTCTAATAATTCTTAAATCATCTCTCCTCCTATTTTTCAGGTCTGTTGCTTTTCCAATGATATATTTCACATTTACTTATATCTTTTTTTCATTCTTTTGACTTTGTTTTATTGCTTCTTGATGTCTTATGGAGTCAGCTTACAATTGCCCAATATTACTTTTTAAGAAGTTATTTTCTTTTACTTTTTTTTGTCAGTGAGATTTAGTTTCTCTTTTACCATTAGTCCAATTCTGTTTTTTCTAAGGTGTGATTTTCTTCAGTATTTTTCCTGCCTCTTTTACCATGCCATTAATTTTCTTTTCACAATTTTTTTGCATCACTCTTATTTCTTTTCCCAATTCTTCTGTGCCACTCTTATCTCTTCCTTTAACTCTTCTAGGAATTCTCCTAAGGCTTGTATTCAATTAGTGTTTTTCTCTGAGACTTCCTTAGTAGCTGTTTTCACACTGTTCTCTTCTTCTGAGTTTGTGTCTTGGTTTTTCCTGCAACCACAGTCGGTTTTTATAGTCAAATTCTTCTTTTGGTGTATGTCCATTTTTCCACCCACTTTCTTGACTTTGAACTTTATGTTAGAGTTGGCCTCTGCTCACCTTGGAATGGGGAGTCAGTATCCCAAACTTCATTTTTTGTATGCTGCTATTTTCAGAGCCATTTGTGGGGTCTGCATGTTTTTGGCGCTTCCAAGGTGATGTGATCAGGGGACAATGTGGTCATTGATCTCCTGGTTCACATCCAGATATATGCTCTAGTCTTTACCCAGGAAGGCCTCTGCTCCCCTGCTGCGGCCAGTACTAGTATTCCTCCAGGTCTTCTTGTTATGCTGCAGCTGCATATTGCATATCAGTTCCAAGGTGGAAAGGAGCATTTCTGTTCTGCCACAACAGAGAAAGAGCCCTGGTCAGAGTTCTAAGACAGAGAGGAATGTTAGTTCCTGTAAGTATCTTCAGCATAACAGGAGATATGATTACAGTTTTATTTTGTTTTTAAAGAGTAGGACTTTTGGGCAATTGTTTTTGGTAAGCTGCTGAGGTAAGAAAAAAAGTTAAAAACTTTCAGAGACACTTGGAGCCATTTTTTTTTAGCAATAGCTTTGCTTGTAAATTAGTTGTGAATGGCTTCCCATGAAGTTCTTACAGATAAGACAGAGTTTTATTAATCTCATTTTAAATGTTTTCATTGCTTCCAGTTCTGATTATTATCTGTTCTATGAAAAAGAAAGTCATTACTCACCAATATGGTCTGTGTATTCATACTTCAATGCACTGAATTATTTTTAAGCACTGACAGAAACCAAATAAATTGAAAATATAATGAATATTTTAAACTCAGTACTGAATCATCAGATTTCTACATCTATGAATAATTTCCAATTTATATTTTATTTTCCATAAGCCTTCAACAATTGTTTGATAAAAGTTTGTTTTTGTGAAAGGGGACATTTTTGTTTGTTGGTTTTGATTCTGGTAAATATTTTTATTAAGTGAACTGAGATCTACATAGGCTCAATAAAGCTATATGTGACAGAAAATTTGAATTAGTGTTATTGGCTTTGGCCAAATTCCTCAATGAAACCCAAAGCACTGAGAAGTAACTGCCTGCTCTGCACAGAAATGTCTTTACCAAAGATTAGACTCAATCTCTTTTTCCCCCTTCCTCTTGTCATCTTTTATTTCTTACATGATTATAGGTATACTAGGTATCTCTTCCTCTACCCTCCCAGAGAGCCATCCCATATAATAAATGGCATTTTTTAGAGAAAGAAAAAAATCACCACAACCGATGGATACATTTTTAAAAAGTGCAAAAAACATCTTTAATATATAACATATATGGGCCTCCTATGTTGACAAAAGGGATTAAAGGGTATTTTACTTTGTTCAAGAATTGCTGGATCTTTATGTTTTTAATTTTAATTCACTTTTGATTTTTTGGTATATCATTGTTCTTTCTACTTACATTGTAGTAGTTACTGGGTATATTTTCTTTGTTTTTGTTTTTGCTTCTTCTGTTTGCTTCATTTTGCATCAGTTCATGCAATCTTGCTATGCTTCTCTTTATTCATCACACACATCATTTCTTATAGCACAATAATATTCCATAAGATTTGTGTATTACAATTTTTTAGCCATTACTGAATTGATGGTTATCTACTTTATTTCCAATTCTCAATTTTCACAAAGAGGTGCTGCTATAAACATTCTGGAGAACATAGGAGAACATAGCTTCTTTTTTTTTTGAGTATAAGCCCAGTTATGGAGTCTTTGGTTCTAAGGGTATGGATATTTTAGTCACTTTACATGCATAATTCAAAATTGCCTTCCAAAATGGTTGTACCATTTTATAGCAACATTAAAAAAAATCTTCCAACATTCACTGTTGCTATTTTTTTGGTAATTTTTGCCAATTTGTATGGGAAGAGGTGAAACCCTCAAGGTTGTTTTGATGTATATTTATCTCATTATTTGTGATTTGGAACATTCTTTCATGTGGTTATGAATACTTTGCAAGTCTTTTGAGAATTGTCCATATACTTGGCTTTATCAAGGAATGGCAAATTTAATATGATATGATATAACATAACATAATATATGCAGGTATGTTGTTCATATATATTGAATAACAGACCCTTATCAGATAATTTTGATACAAAGATTTTTTTCCCCAACTGATCACTTCCTTTATATATAATGTACCATATACTAGGGGCATTAACTTTGTCTGTACAGAAGCTTTTAAGTATACAATTTAAAGTATTTAAGCCATCATTTTATCTTTTGCAATTGTCTATATCTCATGTTTGGTTAAGAATATATCTTCTACTTATATCTCTAAGAGGTATGTGATCTTTTTCTCTACCTTCCTTTTTTAACATATTATGATCTTTAATATTAGGGGTGTGTATCAATTTATAGGGTAGCTAAGTGGCAAAGTGGATAGAACAGCAGGCCTAGAATCAGGAAGATCTGGGTTCAAGTCCAACCTCAGACAATTACTAGATGTGCTACTCTAGACAAGTCATTTACCCAATTTGTCTCAGTTTCCTTATCTGTAAAATGAGCAAAATAAGGAAATAGCAAACTACTCCAGCGTCTCTGTCAAGAAAACTCCAAATGGGGTCATGAAGAGTCAAATATGACTGAAACAATAGATTATCAACTAAATCATTTTAGAATGTATTATTGAGTATGGTACAAGATGGTAGTCTAAGTCTAATTTCTGTCAAACCACTTTCCAATTTTCCCTGTTTTAAAAACCAAATATAGATTTTTTCCTGGTAATTTATATTTTCTACTTTATCAGATTTCTATTGAGTTTTATTGTTTTTGATTCTCCCTTACCTATTGTCTTCTACTGATTTTATACCTTATTTCTTTTAAATAATACCAGATATTTTTCATGACGAAAGGAGGGATAGCACTTCCAGATTTGAAGTCTGGAAGTGCTATCCTTCGTTTTCTCTATTTCTTTAGATCTTTCCCCTGAAAAATTAATTTGATATTATTTTCTTAAGGTCAATAAAATATACCTTTTGACTGGTACAACATAAAAAATATAAATTGATTTTTGTAGTATTGTCATTTTCATTGTATTGGCGTGGCCTAGGCATAAATACTACATATTCTTCCAACTTTTTATGTTGTTCTTTATTTAAGCAACATGTTATAATTTAATCCATATAAAGTTTTTGTTCTTTGTTAAGTTGATCATTTTATGCATTTTATAGTTATTTGGAATGGGATTCCTCCTGCTATTGCTTCTTATTATTACATAGAATTATATCTATATATCTATATATAAAACAATGTATGTATTATGTAGAATCTTATTATTTTATAGAAATGCTATTGCATTTTAGAAATTAATTTTGTAGCCTTTAAATTTGCTGAAGTTATTTATTATCTCAATTAATATTTTTGCTAGTTTTTCCAAGATTTTCCATCACAACAGCAGCAACTAAGGGTAATTTTACTTCTCCTTTACCAATATTTATTACTTTAGTTACATTTTCTTATCTTATTGTTGTTGATAGAATTTCCAGAACCATATCAAGTAAGAAAGGAGAGAGTGGGCATCTTGCTCCAATCATGTATTTATGGAAAATGTTCTAATGTATTTCCCTTGCATATTAAGCTTTCTTTTGGGATTAGATGGATGATTTTTTTTTATCATATTAAAAAGTCATCTATGCTATAATTTGTAAATTTTTTTTTAATTAAGGAATATAATATTTTGTCATAAGCTTTTTTTGCATCAAGTGAGATGATTACCTGGTGTTGGATGTTTTCGTTATCAGTATAATTAATTGTGTTTATTGCTTCCCGGATGTTTGATTTCTCGATGTTTAACCATTCTTGTGTCATTGGTATAAATACCATTTGGTAATAAAGAATAATTTTTTAGATAAATTGCTATCTGTTTGACAGGATTTTGTTTAAAATTTTTGGGCCAATATTCATTAATTATATTAGCTTATAATCTTCTTTGTATTTTTTTAAATCTTTCCCTCATTTAGGTATTAGGAGTATATTTGTCTCCTAAAAGGATTCTGGGAGGGGGCTTTCTTTATCAGCTTTTAAGAATAATTTGTGAAATATGAGTATTAACTATTCCTGACGAGTTTGGTAGAATTCTCCTATGAATCCATCAGGACAGGGTTTTCTTTTCTTTTTTCTATTCATTCTTTCTTTACTAATTCCTTTACAACTAGATCCATTTCATTTTCTGAAATGGGGTATTTAAAATCTCAATCAGGTTGGTTTTTTTTTTAATAGTTTGGGTATTTTATATTTTGTAGGGTATTTCTTTATAACTTTTCTATTCTCAGTTTTGTTAGCATGTTATTTACAAGAATATGTTTTGATTATTCATTTTATTTCCTTTGGTGTTGCTGTCATTTCACCTTGTTCATTGGCAGTTTTTAAGTTGATTTTCTGCTTTCCATTTTTAAATTACATTAGCTAATGATTTATTGATTTTGTTAGTCATTTCAAAGAACCAAATTTTACTTTCATTTATCATTTCTATGTTTTTTCTTTGTTTCCAATTTATCTATTCCCTCTCTAATTTTTTATATCTCTCATTTTGTGCTTATTTATGGTTTCTTCATTTGTTGACTTTCTAAATTTTTAAATGCATTTCAGTTCATTAATCCTCTCTTTTTCTACTTTGTTAGTATATGTCGTTAAAGGAATGATTTTTCCCCTGAGAAATGGGCACTTTAGCTATATTCCAGGAAATTTTGTAAAGTTATTTCATCATTATCATTTTCTTTTGCATAATTTGTAATTATTTTTATGATTTATTCGTTCAGTTGCTCATCATTCATGATTTCATTGATGTCTCCATTTTGGTCTGTATCTTTTTTTTTGTGGTCTCTGAAACAATTACTTTTATATATAAAAGATTGATTATATCTGCTTTTTAAATTTTTTTGAATCATCCTTGTGCCCTAGTAGATGGTCAATTTTTGTAAAAGTTCCCCATGATTCAAAGACATATGTGTATTCTCTTGAAGTTCCATTTATAAAAATCAGTAAGTCTTTGAAATACTTTATCCATTAATATATTCAGGTTCATATTTTCCTTTTTGTTTATTTTTGTATTTGAATTATCCAAATCAGAAAGAGGAATATTGATGTCTCCAGTAACTATTATATTACTCTCTCTCTTCTTGTGCCTCCAAAGATTACTTTGTCACTTTGGATGCTAAAGTCTTTGGAGTTTATGTTTATTACTGATATTGTTATATTGTCTATGGTTCCTTTCAATATAACAGTTTTCTTGTTTACTTCTTTTTAATTTTTGAGTGTTGGTTTTTGCTTTGTCAGATAGCATGATTGTAATTCCTTCTTTTCTATTTACTTGATGTATAATATATTTTTTGGACTGACTTTTATTTTTTGTATATCTTTGCTTTTAAAATGTGTTTCTTGTAAACAATAGATCGTAGGGGTCTGTTTTCTTATTTAGTCTGTCACTCTTTTTTTTTGGATTATTTGATGCATTCATGTATAAAGTTATGAAAGTTAGACTTATATTTTTCATTTTCTGTTTCTAATCTTATGGGGGTAAGTTATGATTTTTTTTTATTCTTTGCAAAGTATTATGATCTTATAACTATTTTATCTTAACCTTTTTTTTAAAGTTGTCACTTTATTCTTATAATCCTGGTCCCCTCTTCTCCTTTGTTGACCCATTCACTGTGAGGTTGAGATATATGGGTGTTCAGGGAAGATTAGTACCTCTCGTGTGAAGTTTGCCAAACCTTTTTTCAGGGGTGCTTCCCACTTTTGGTGTCCATCTGTCACCCAACTCTTACTTGTGACTCCAAGAAGCTGCAGCATGTACAGCAATCACACTCCAGTAAATTGTTTTGGCAGATGGGCTAAACCAGGGTGAGGTTCATTGAAATGAGGGTGAAGGTGAGGCCTCAAAAACCCTTCCATGAAGGTTCCTAGAAGTCTCTCTGAAAGCAGCTGTACAAAACCCCCCAAAGCTTGGGACAGTACATTCTCTACACTGGAAATAGACCCCTACCTTAACAAAGAGTTTATAATTCAATAATTGGCTGGGATCATAAGCAAGCTTAGAAAAAAAAGTCAGACCATAGAATCTTTCTTTGGTGACAAAGAAGATCAAAACATACAAGCAGAAGAAGACAACAAAGTTAAAGCTCCTATATCCAGAACCTCCAAGAAAAATATGAATTGGTCTCAGGCCATGAAAGAGCTCAAAAAGGATTTTGAGAAGGAAGTAAGAGAAGTAGAGGAAAAACTGGGAAGACAGATGAGAATGATGCAAGAAAATCATGAAGAACAAGTCAATAGTTTGCTAAAGAAGACCCAAAAAAATACTAAAGAAAATAACACCTTAAAAAATAGCCTAACCCAAATGGCAAAAGAGGTCCAAAAACTCAATGAAGAGAAGAATGCCTTAAAAAGCAAAATTGGCCAGATGGAAAAGGAAGTGCAAAAGCTCAGTGAAGAAAATACTTCCTTAAAAATTAGAATGGAGCAAATAGAATCTAGTGACTTTATGAAAAATCAAGATGCTGTAAAAACAAAACCAAAAGAATGAAGAAAATAGAAAACAACATGAAATATCTCATTGGAAAAATGACTGACCTGGAAATAATTTTAAAATTATTGGACTATCTAAAAGCCATGATAAAAAAAAAAGCTTAGACATCATCTTTCAAAAGTTATCAAGGAAAACTTCCCTGATATTTTAGAACCAGAGGACAAAATAGAAATTAAAAGAATCAACTAATCACCTCCTGAAAGACATCCCCAAAGGAAAAATCCTAGGAATGTTGTAGCCAAATTCTGGAGTTCCCAGGTCAAGGAGAAAATATTGCAAGCAGACAGAAAGAAACAGTTCAAGTATTGTGGAAACACAATCAGGATAACACAAGATTTAGCAGCTTCTACATTAAGGGACTGGAAGGCTTGGAATATAATATTCTGGAAGTCAAAGGAGATAGGATTACAACCAAGAATCACCTACCCAGCAAAACTGAGTATAATCCTTCAGTGGAATTAAAGGATATTCAGTGAAATAGAGGACTTTCAAGCATTCTTGATGAAAAGACCAGAGCTGAATAGAAAATTTGACTTTCAAATACAAGCCTCAAGAGAAGCATGAAGAGGCAAACAGAAAAGAAAAATCATAATGGACTTATTAAGGTTGAATTGTTTACATTCCTGCATGGAAAGATGATATTTGAAGATGTAGGGGTGATATCTGGAGAATAAAATTAAGGGGTAAGAGAGGATTATACTAGGAGAAGGAGAAAAGGAGACGTAGAATGGGGTAAATTATCTCATATAAAAACAGACAAAAAAAAGGCTTTTACAGTGGAGGAAAAGTGGGGGAAGGTGAGAGAGAATGAGTGTATCTTATTCTCATCAGATTTGGCTTAAGGAGGGAATACTATACACACTCCATTAGGTAAGGAGATCTATCTTACCCTACAGGAAAATAGGGTGGAAGGGGATAAGAGAGCAGAGGGACAATAGAGGGGTGAGCAGATTGGGGGAGGGGGTAATCAGAAGCAAACACTTCTAAGGAGGGACATGGTCAAAAGAGATAATAGAATAAATGAGGGAGGCAGGATAGGATGAAGGGAAATATAGTTAGTTTTTTGCAATATGACTACTATGGAAGTGTTTTGCATGACTATACATATATAAACTATTGTGTTGCTTGCTTTCTCAATGAGGGTGGGTGGGGAGGGAGGAAAAGAGAAAATTTGGAACCCAAAGTTTTAAAAACACATGTGAAAAACATTGTTTCCACATGTAACTGGGAAATAAGACATACAGGCAATGGGGTATAGAAATCTATCCTGCCCTATAGTAAAATAGAAGGGGAAGGGAGATAGAAGGGAGGGCAGATTAGGAGAAGGGTTATTCAGAATGCAGGTCATCTTGGGGTAGGAGAAGGGATGAGGTGGGGAGAAAATTTGGAACTCAAAATCATGTGGAAGTGAATGTTGAAAATGAAAACTAAACTAATTAATTAAAAAAAACAAAACAAAACAGGAGTTCTAACTCCAGGGTGGGGGGAGCCAAAATGGTGGAGCGAAAACAGCTATTTGCTTGAGCCAAAAATTGGAACTCAAAATCTTGTAGAAGTGAATGTTGAAAACTAAAAATAAATTAATCATTCTTTTTAAAAAGAGTTCTAACTCCACCCCATCCCAAGGTAGAACAAGTAGATTTTTCAAATACTGAAACCCTCAAAATATATCCTTGAAAGATACCTTTCTCCTTTCATGAAACATCTCTCTTCATTCATAGCATCATTCATCAGTGTAATCCCTTCTGATCACCAAAGCAAAGCCTCCTTCCATTCTTTTCCCCTTTTCAATCTTTCTCTCTCTTCACTATCCACTTTTTTTTGTATAGACTCTTCCCTTTTTGAGACCATATGGATCACATTTCCTTCATCAACAACCCTTGTTTTGATCCTGACAATGAAGCATGTCTCTCTTCCCCCTACTCCTTTCTTCTTCTTTCATGTGCCCTTTCATATTATAAGACATTACTCTACCTTTAAAAAACAAACCAAAAAACATTGATTCACCTGCAGCCAGTGTATCAGTAGGTTTTGTCCATAATGTCCCAAACCTACCACTTCACTGTTACCTGGCCAGACATCCACTTTCATTACTGTCTTTTTATATACATTCAGAAAGATGTTTCTCATGGGTCTTTCTACTGCCACTGTGTTACTGCTGTTATTGGCTACTGCATCACTATCCTGAATTTATGTTGTTGTGTTATTTCAGATTCAAATTCTCTTCAGGTCTGGCTTTGACTCTAAAGGATGTTTCAAATGCCTCTTTAATATTGAATTTCATCTTTTCATTTATGGTTAAGCTAATATTTGCAGGGCAGATCACCCTTGGTTTCATACTGAGCTCAATTGTTCTTCAGAACACATTATTCCATTCCTTCCCACATTTTCTGGTGGGTGCAGAATAGTCTTGCATTATTCTAATTTCCTTTCCATTTGAAGGTCTTTTGATTGCTTGCAGAACATGTTGTTTTTGAATTAAACTGTTCAATTTGACCACTGTGTGTCTTTGAGTTTGCAGCCTTAAAGTTTTTCTTTTTTCCTGGGTGATCTACAAATAATTTTATATATTTAGAAGTTCTAGACAGATCACTTAAAACAAAATCCTGCCTTGTAGTTAGTTTTTTTTTTCCTGTTGCGTTTTTCTGGGAGACCTATGAAACCATAGCTGTGTTTATGCACTCTGTCTTTAAGATCAATATGTGTTGCTTGAATAGGGGACATATTTTCTCTTAATGTTGTTGTATTTTGTTTCTTTTCTTCTAAATTGTCTTTTACTTTTGCGTATTTACATTCCTAGATTATTTTCCTCTTTTTTTGTTTATTTGTTGAGACCATTACAGATTCCAGTTTTTCTGTTCTGCCCATTATTTTTGTTGTGCAGGGAATAAATTCTGCTCTTATATCTCTCATTTCTCTTTCAAATGATTCAGGAATAGCATTTTGTGGTCCCACGATCTCCTTATATTCCACAAGTTCCTCTGTCTTATCAAGTGTTTGATCATTTTTCTTCATTTTGCAGCATTTATTCACAGATGCCAAACTCATTTACCTGAACCTGGAGGACTTATTTCCTTTTGTTGTTAATAATTTATCTGATTATCTTCAAGGTATTTGAGATTTCTTCTTCCTGAGATGTTTGGCAATTCCAGTCTTATTTTTTCCTGATTTTCCCTTATTCTCTTTGTGATTCTGAATTCTCTGATGGTAGGTAGTTGGTTTTCTTTTTCAATTTAATTTCAATTGGGGTGGGGGGGTGTTAATATTAAAATCTTTCAGCCTCCTTCTATGCCATACACTTCATGGTCACCAACCTCAATGTCTGCCCCAGGTGATTTTGGGACATATAGAACTGGCCTCAAATGGATGCTAAACTCTTTCTCTTAGTGGAGGCCATCAATAAATGCTTGTTGATTGATTAATTTGATTGACTGTGACCTTTAGGAAGAAATCTCATCAAAAACTGGATTATAGTAATGCGTGGAAGTTGTAGTGGACCCTTTGTAGAAATTTATAAAAAGGAATAGAAAAAATATGTTCATGACAACTATATTGATCAAACTGTGGTATCCTTTTTGTTGTTTGGAATATGAGACAATTGGGGTTAAGTAACTTGCCCAGAATCACATAGCTAGTGAGTGTTATGTGTCTGAGGCCAGATATCAACTCAGGTCCTCCTGATTCCAGGGCTGGTGCTCTATCCACCATGCCATCTAGCTGCCCCTAAACTATGATATTCTTTTAGGCCTAGCTCCCGGTATTACAGGCTTCCAATACCAAGATGGATTAGAAATTGCTCTTGTCCATTCTTATATGTCTTTGTTAAAATATGACCTTTATACACAATAAATCACAAGAAATGTTCTTTGCTTGTTTCATCCAATCAATCAATCAATCATTCAACAAGTATTTATTAACTAGCTATTATTTTCCAGTCACTGTACTGAATGATGAGGATTCAAAGACAAAAAGAAATAAAAAGGAAGAAAAGAAGGATGAAAAAAGAGAAAGAAGGAAGAAAGAAAGATAGAAAGGAAACAAAAAAATGAGAAAAGACCCATGTTATGAAGCAGTTTATATTAAATTGAGAGACAGTATGTCTAGGAAGAATAAATACATTGGTGAAATACAAGGTAATTAAGAAGGGAGGGGCTCTAGCAGCTCAGCAGGATAACAAAAGACTTCATATCAAAGACAGTGCTTGAGGTATATCCTGAAGCAAGTGAGGGATTCTATGAGATAGAGGTTAGGAGAGTGCCATGTGTGAGAAAGACTTAGTTGTAGCGTGAAGAAAAAGTAATAACATAAAATAAAGCTAGAAAGAGAAGTTGAAGCTAGTTTATAAATGATTTTAACAAGTATACAATATTTATTTTTATCCTAGAGGAAATAGAGAACTGCTTAATTTTAATGAATAGGGGAGTTCTACGGACAAACCTGTACTTAAGGAAAACCTGGCTATGAGCTGTATGATTAGATTGCAATTGAGACAGGGAAATCAATTAGAAGGCAATATTCCAGGTGAGAGCCAATGAGGGTCTAAACTAAGGTTGTGATTATATGAGATATGTTAGAGTGACATATGTGAGAGGTTGTGAAGGCAGAAGTGGAAATATTTGGCAAATGATGAGATATAGAAGGTTGATGTACAGTGAGAAGTCTACAATAGTAGAAAGGATGGAAATTTGACAGATTTCGAGGATACTGGTGCCTTAGAAATAAATAAATCCCACAAGTACTCTGTGGCCTCACTCTTCCAGAGGAAGGCCAGCTACATCCCCTCCTCAGGGATCTAGGGGTACACTGAAATGTTTAGAATATCACTTCTCTAATACTATTAGCTCAAACTCCAACCAATTGTGTCCCTCCCATCCCTGACAGATGTTAGGTGCCAATCACTAGTGCCCAATTCCACTCAACCAGTTAACATTAATTAGCTTTTAGAAAGGGATATTTACTCTGAAGATATAATAAGAACAAAAATACAAACATTTTCTCCCAGTACTTCAAACACACACTCTCTTCTATCTCCTCTCAATCTCTAAGGAGGTTGGGTTAAGATGTAGCTCACTTTTTACTTAACTTTTATCCCACCAAGTTCACATCCAAATGTAGTATTATTGCCAGATAAGTCCTTGCCTCAGTTACTGGATCCCAAAGGCCATTCCTCATAGTCATTTCCTGTGTCATTAATCCTGGGAAGGCTATAAAACTCACATACTAGGATACCAAGAAGCTCACATGCTAGTTTCCTCACTCTCCTGACCTTTTGAAACTGATATGGTTGTAGTCCCCAATCTCTTCATCTAAAAACCAAACAAACAAGAAGTACAGAGGTAAACGAAAATGCCTTTTTTCATGGCTCCACATGCTGGCTTCAGTGGTAAGGGACTACTGCCTTTATCTCTCTCCTTTTATATTATTTCTCACCAGAGGCTATCAACTAAGGGGTCAAAACAAGAGAACAATGCTGATGATAAAATGTCCAAGGTTCCAATTGCTAGAACCTTTTGAAAACTTCCCAATTTCAGCTTCATAGTGCATAGAAAAGGCTTTCCTTAAACACTTTTTTAGGAGTCCAGAAGCAGTTACAAAATGTCTTTGAATGCTCAAGAATTTCGAAGTCCCTCACATTGGACAACATTGGGACTTCCCCAGAAATAGGATCCTTAGGCTTCTCCACACATGGAGATGCTGTCAGAGGCACTCTACCTTTGCTAAATTCCATGACATAGGAAAGTGCAATATATGGGTGCATTTACAAGTGGAAGATGTGTTCTATTTCAAGTGATGAATTTGGGATACATGTGGTACATGCACTTTGAAATGTCTAGAAGGCAATTGGTGATGGGATACTGGAGTCATGGGGCTAGATATGTGTATAAGGGAGCTATCTGTGTTGTTGTTGTTAAGTTGTTTTTCAGTTGTTTCTGACTCTTTTCTCTTTTGTAGTTTTCTTGGGAAAAATAATGGAATGGTTTGCCATTTTCCTCTACAGCTCATTTTACAGATAAGGATACTGAGGCAAACAGGGTTAAGTGACTTGATCAGGGTCACATAGCTAGTAAGTATCTGAAATTGGATTTTGATGCAGGTCTTCTTGACTCCTGGTATTTTATCCATTGTGCTACCTGGCTACCCTATCTTTGTAGAGATGATAATAAAGTCCATGTAAACTGATACGGTAAATAAATGAGATAATATAGAGATAGATGATCACTAGACTCATGTCAGAGTATAAGGATACACCCTCAATAATGAAATTAATGACTAGATAAAATAAGGATCCCAGTAAAGGAGAATAAAACTAGGATATAAAAAAGTCCCTATGGAGAAAAATGAGGGAAATGAGGCTAATGTATATTAGTTCAAGGGGTACCTCAAATATAATCATCATCTATGTGAAGCATTCTTAAGAAAGAGTTAATAAATAATAAAAAAAGAAATCACATGAAATGTAGACATTCCTGGCCACATTTACTGCTATTTATAGCCACTGGAGTATTTAATCAAGTTACAGTAAAGGATATGTTTAACTCAGCCCTCACTGTATCATTGTAATCCTTTCCCTTTTACACATGATTTCCCATTTATTTTCCTAGATTTTTCTTCTCTCCTGAAACTTCTCATACTTCCCCTTGGATCTAACCTATCAACTGAGGAGCTGATCTCTTATTCTAAAAAATACTTATTATTGTTGGAATAGCTGTTGATTTTAAAATGAGCAATATAATACCATGTGGGATCAACATGAGGGAAGGGCTTTATTTTATACATACATAGATGCATGCATGCATGCATACACACAAATATACATACACACATATACATATATATGTACATACACACATGCGCACACATGCACACACATATGTATATGTTATGTATATGTATATGTGTATGTATATGTATATGTATATGTATGTATGTGTATGTGTATGTGTATGTGTATGTGTATGTGTATGTGTTTGTGTACGTGTACGTGTACGTGTACGTGTACGTGTACGTGTACGTGTACGTGTACATGTATATGTATATGTATATGTATATGTATATGTATATGTATATGTATATGTATATGTATATGTATATGTATATGTATATGTATATGTATATGTATATGTATATGTATATGTATATGTATATGTATATGTATATGTATATGTATAACTTTTGGCAAAATACCTCAGAGAATTTCAGTAGCTGTGTATTTGATTTGGAGTCCTGGAGTCATAGATCTACAGAGCCAGAAGGACTTCATAAATCATCTGATCCAATGGCATCCTTTTGCAAATGAGCAAATTGAGATATTGAGAGAAGAAATGACTTGCTCAATGTCATACAAGTTATTTTACTCCTTTGCTTATACATATGGGGTTATTTTAGCTTGTTTTCCTTCGACCTTTCCTCCATAAGATCAGTAAAAGTAAGGAAGCCACAGTTGAATCTGGTTAGTGAGCTTAACATTCCAATTTTATCTTAATAACACAAGAGAGATTTATAGACGTCATTAACAAACAGACCAGAAGTCCCTGTACGATCTAAGATTATGAGTTGCCCTTTTTAAAAATAGGTCCTTTAATAAATGGGAACACTGAATTCCATTCCTACCCATTATTCTTGTGCCTGAATAATTGCATCCATTCTTTGGATCTGTCTAGGATAGGTGGCAATTTGCAATGTAGGTTCCTTGGAGTAGTCAATAGAAAGTTGTCGTCTAAGTCATGAAGAGTCAACTTTAGACACATAGTGACCTGCACAAGTCTCTTATGCTCTCATCTTCTTACTCAATTCTCTAAAAATCTAAGTTGCAATGGATATCTGTTTGCCTCAGGAGAGAAAAGTTCCTACGAGCTCTCTACACTCACGAAATCACAGACCCTGTCCCTATTCCCTGTCTTAGGACAGCAAAATTATTTATGGATTGATGCAAAAAGACTTTACTTCCATCATTAAAACAGCAATAAGCACATTGTCATTTTTGTTAGTGCCATGTTCAGAGGATAAAATTTATTTGGTCCAAGTTTTTTTTTAATGAGTAAAGAATAAGCATCATTTCCCTCTCAGTCCTTTGGGAAAAGTTTAATTTTGTGAGATTCCATACCATTTAATATTATGAAATATTAAATATCTTTAAAAATGGCAAACCTACTGCATTTCATCTTCATGCTAAATGAATATACTTTAGAATTAAATGCACTTCTGAAACAATCTTGAGTTAAGAGAAACAATATAAGATTTGTAACTCAATCCTAACTGAAAAGATGAAATTCCTGGATATTCTAATATAAATAATATTATTTAAGAAAAGTCAAAGTTTATCTTTTCTTGATCAAGGTTGTGTCTAAGTGATGCCAGGCATCTGGATGAAAATTAAATAATTCAGCAATATAGAAATAATTGTTTGAAATGATGTTTAGTTCAGTTTTTTGTTTTATTTTGTTTTTGGTAAAAGTAGTTGCACTGTACTTTTCTACTTACACATTTAATTATCTCCTTATCAGTGCTTTTTGTCTATGTTGTCTCCATCTTTACATAAAAGCCTATTGAGCACAAAGTCTGAGTAATTAGTAAGTCAGTCAATAATTTGTCTTGACATCTATTATAAGACAGGTACTGTGCTGAGCACTGGAAAAGGTGAGACAAAAAAAAGATTCTCTCACTGTCTCAAAGAGCTCACAGTCTATTGGAGGAGACAATACAAAAACAATTATGTACAAAGAAAGGTATATACAGGACAATAAGGAGATAATCAATGGAAGGAAGGAACTGGCATTAAGAAGGATAAGAAAAGGTATCTCCAGAGGGTAGGATTTTAGCTGGGACTTTAATGATGCCAAGGAAGCCAAGAGGCAGAAATGAGGAGGGGAAGAATTCCAGACATGGTAAACAGTCAGTGAAAATGCCTGGAATCTAGAACTGAAGTGTCTTGTGTGAGACCAGTATCACAGGATCACAGAGTATATAGTGGTTTGTAAGGTATGAAAAGACTAGAGAATTAGGGGAAAGGACAGGTTATGGAGAGTTTTGAACATTAACAGATTTTATGTTTGATCTGGGCAGTAACAGGGAAACACTGGAATTTATTCAGGAGGAGGCAACATGGTCAGATCTGAGCTTTAGAAAAAAATGACAGATGAGTGGAAGATACGCTAGAGTGTCATGAGACTCAAGGCAAAGAGATTAAAAATCAGGCTATTATAATACTCTAGGTTGGCAATGATAAGACCCTAGACCAAGGTGGTGGCAGCATAAGAAGGTAAGAAAGATAGACTTAGCCTTCAAGGAGCTTGCAGCCTAATGGTGAACAATAACACACAAAAAGAAGCTGAAAAGTTGGAGCAAGTGTCATCATGGAAGAAAGGTACCTAACATAGGCATGATGGAGAGTTCCAAAGAAGTCTGAAAGCACTGCAGCTGGCAGGAAATGGGGAGAAAAGCCTACCCCTTATGTAGAGGCTCTGCAACCCATAGCTCTGCCCTCCGTTTAGAAGGGTAGTGGTAGGAGTACAAACAGGATAGAACAATATTGGAAAAACTTGAAAAGAAGAAGACTTTCAGAGGAAAGAAGGTAATTGAGCATCAAATGTACAGAGGTCAATAAGGATGAGAATTTTAAAATGGCCGTTAGATCATTGGTAACTTTGGAAAGAGAGAAGACATGATAGAAGAGTATCATTTTTGCATGTAGAGGAATTTGCCTTGGGAAGTAGAAGGACCACCTCTTAACATGAAAGGGGCAAAGCAGAAATAGTGGAAGATGGTATTTGGGAGATGTGAGATGAGGAAGAAAGGAGAACCAGAATTTATCAGTGAATGGCTTAGTCCCTCCTACCCAAAGGAATATCAAACTAGATTTCTAGCTGAGAGAATAGGGGGTGGAGAATTTATAGGAGATTTGAAAAGAGATGAAAACATTTGGAAAAGCTGCTCTGGTAAATGGGGTAATGAGACAATTAACAAAATGTAGAAGGATTGCCTTGTAGCAGCGAGAGCCTAGTTGAGATTACACAATGTAATTTGTAGTAAAGCCAGGGAGCACAGTTCATGATTTTCTCCAGCCTTCTTTGACAGTAGGAGCATGGTGGGAACATTCAGGACTTAGCCTTGGCAGGACAAAATTAGTGATAGAATAAGGAGGCAAAGAATGAAAAAGAAAGGGGGGTAGTCTAACATTAAACGTGTTCACCAAGGGGGTGGGCTGATGGAATGACATTTGTCTTTGATTTCTGCAGGTAGCAAAGACCAGAAAACAGGCAGAGTGAGCAAAATGAATGGCATGTCTCTGTTCCCTGGAGTCAGGAAGGGTGTTCTGTAAGCAGAAAGAGGTCAGCCCTAGAAATTGACAAATGATGGAATGATGTGCTGTAAATCTTCATTGTGCCTCATGTAGTCTTCTCTTAAATTCTTATCTTTGCTAATCAGCTTCTCCCTGAGGCCCTCTTCCCTGTCTATATTTCCTTTCCTCTCTTCCTGACTTCATCAGCTCATACAGATTTAATAATCATCTCTATTCAAGATGATTCCCAGATTTATATGCCCATCCCTACTCTTGCTGGGGAACACTAGTTCCATGGCAGCAATTACCTATTGGAAATGTTGAAAATCACTTCTTAAACTCAACATGTCTAAAACAGAACTCACTAATTTTGCCCATACACCCACCATTCCTTTAAACACCACAATTTCTGTCGAGGGTACATCACTCTCCTTCCAGTCATATACTGTTTCCAATCACTCCGTGACTCCTCACTCTCAATCACTCTACATATCCAATTCATTGCTAAATTTTGGTATTTCTCCCAACTCATCTCCTACATCTGTCTTCTTCTCTCCATTCACATAGTCATCACCTTAGTTTAATTTGACATCACATCTCTCTTGTTGATTGGGCAAGTTCTTGATTAGGAGGAAGAGAACAACCTTAGGTAATTTTCAGTCACAGCTCACCTAATCCAGTAAGAGACCTAAGATAATAAAAGTAAGTACTAGTAAGTATTGTAGAGCTCTGAGATCTAAACCTAGTGAAATGTTGATATGTCCTCAAGCTAAATTCTTTGGCATATACCAAAAATATGTAAGATAGTTAAGCCTTATACCCTATTGTATGTAGAATACATTGAAGAAAAAGTAAACTTAATAGAGATTCTATCTGTTATGCATATGAATGTATGATACATTGTATGATGTGTCAGAGGTGGGGAACCTGTGACCTCGAGGCCACCCTACCTCTGGATATACATTTGTTGTATATGTATGTGTATATACAACAACAAAATCTGTACTAACTGCATAGTACCTTTAGTGAAGTAGCATGTGATACTGAATAGGGGCCTGGATTTTGGAGTCTGGAGACCTAGGTTCATATTCTACATTTGATACTTACTAGCTATGGGAGTTTAGGCAAGATAATTAATCTTTTCAAAGTTTCTTATTTATAAAAGTGAGAATAATAATATCTATAGGAACTTGCTTTACTCAATTCTTGTAAGCATTTCATGAGAAAATGGACATAAAATAGTATAAACGTGGCAGTTGTTCAAATAACAGAACTGTTAGAATAAAACCTAGTACAGTAGATTTCTATTCTATCTCTATTAAAATTGAATTTGCAAAATGAGTCATGGATTTGCATTCATATAAGCACAGCATTCACAATGCAAGAGATGAGATAAGATTTTATGGTACCAAAACCCTAGAGTTACTCTTATTTTCCTAAGTTCCCAAATACATTCTTGAGAATTTTTATTTCATTAGCTGATATGCTGAAATGATTTCCTAATTATACCTAAGATAATATCTATCCGTAAGTTTTTAGTAGAAGACAAACATGTTTTCATGGTATTTGAGTATCTCCAGTTGCCATTTATAAACCAAACAAAATTTGTGTCATCTTGAAATGGGACCATGAAACATAGCACTTTCTCAATAAGTGTGTCTCCATGCCTAAGTGACACTTGCTTATACTTTTCCAGAATTGTCTTTGTAAGAGTTTTTGGGTGTCTTCAATTCCTTTGAAATTTTTGCCATATCTATTCATGTATATTAGCCTTTTTATGGATTTTCCTAAGTTAGTTTTAAATTCCATGTTGGTTTTGTCTTGCAGTCCACGAAGCTCCTGAGATATTTCAGCTGGCCAATTGTTGGAGCATACTCTGGGGATATATAGCAAATTGCCTGAGAAAACTTAATTACTAAGATAAGCTGGTTACCATGAAATAATAGGGTTCAAGTACACAGTAGCCTGAATATACATCATTTAGATCTAAGATGAGAGCTTTCTGAAAGGATCGCTCACACATGTGTATACATGTCACTCCATCCCTCTAAACATAGATATATGTGCATATGTGTATGTTTGTCTGTATACACACATGTACACACAGTCTATGCATATACCTAAGCATTTTATGTGGGTATATAATACATGCATGTATTTATAAGTGTAAGTATATATGTAACTGTGCATGCATACATGTATCCTTACATGCATGCATATATTGTGTATATGTTGTAAGCATGGCTCTAAAGCCAGGGCCGTCTTAGTTCAGGTTTGATAGTGGGGCAAAATAAAGCATTCATGCGTTATTGAACATTTAACAAAGGAGATTTATTTTGCCCTAGCACAGCAAGGATATGAAACAAGGATACATGGTGGTTCTTAGCTTCTTTGGAAGTATTTCCCTTAGCATCTATCTGAAAAGGCAATTGTACATGGTATCAGGTTGGGATCTTTTATGTGCCTAGACCAGGGAGCAAATATGTGTATATATGTAATAATCTATGGAATCTAGGTAATCTATACACATATATGCCCATGCATGTATAAATATGTGTGCAGCACACCAATATATGCACAAGCACACATGTGTAAACATACATGTACACCTGTATGTACAGGACAATCGACACACATACATTTGTGTGTATTTATGTGTGTTCATATTTACATGTGCATATGTGTTTTTGCTGTTTTATGTCTGTGTGTATATGCAAATTCAATGCATCATTATCTGTTATAGGATATTGACACATTGAAGTACCTGATATATTTTAGCATACATGCTTTCACTTGTGCAGGTGTTCCTTCCACCATATTTACACTGAGTGTATCAACTGTATTTTGGTCAAAGATCTTTGTACTAGATGATGATCCTTTCAGTAGGGTCAGAGGTATAAAGGTAGATGAATTTTTGTTTGCCAGTTTAAAAAAAAGTGCTTCAGAGTGGACTGGCTGTTCAGTACCTTTCTGTGTGAGTACATTACATGATTTAAAAAAAAATTCTTTGCGGTATTTATAGGCTTTTTGACTTCTAAGGGATGTCAATTTTGTTTCTAAATGAATGCTGGCAAAATGACAAAGAACTTATAAATGGACATTTTCTTAAAATGCATTAACAAAAAGTTAATACTATTTTCTCAAGCAACATTCTTATCATCACTGAGATTTCAAATACATCTTCACATTTTAAGATACTAGCAATACACACATACTCCCTCATAAACATGTTCACAATTTTAAAAATGTGTAAAATAAATATATTCCTACATCATGTATATATGTATGTATACATATATATATATATGTATATATATATCACGTGGATCTCTTTCTCCCACGAGTATATGTAATTTTAAATTATACATTTATATATGTTCATGAAAGGTATATTCCTCATTACATGACAGTTAACCTAAGAAGAAGATATTCTTTGCTGTTCCATGTGTTGTGCTTCATAGTGGCATCCCTCCTTGAGGTATGTTTGGTAGTTATTCCAATCAAACATGTAATACTAATACTATCATTAATACTATTACAAAACACTTTATATATGTTATCTCATTTTATCTTTATAACATCTCATTTTACAGATGAGGAAATTGTAAGACAGAGATTAAATGACTTTTTCAGGGTCACACAGCTAGTAAATGTCTGAGGCTAGATTTGAACTTAGATTTTCTTGACTCCACTGTATCCACTTTCTTGACTGGGACTCTATCCACTGTACTACCCTTTCAAATAATGTACAATTATCCCTTGACCACTTTCTGTTGACGACTATGATTCAGGGGATTATACTACGTGATGCTAAAAATTATTTTCATTGTTCGTACAGTGTATACCATTTTGTCACTACTTTTCCCCACTCTTTCTGGGAGTGGGGAATGAGCTAATAATTAATTTCTATGATTAAGAACTTTATAAATAGCAACTTACTCTGGAGTAATCATGTATGAACAGTCAATGAATGAGAGAATTGGGAGGCTTACCCCTCCTATCAAGAAATCATGTATCTCCAGAGCAGTCATTGAATCCAGGATAAACTACAATGCGAGGTAAAGGGCAAGGTAAAGGGTTCAAGTCACAGGCCCCTGTGGCCTCAGCCTAGTGGTGCCTAGGTAAGCCACTATTTGTTCTAGATGTATGTTTGCTGGGGGCAGGTAGGTGGTGCAATGGATAGAGCACCGGCCCTGAAGTCAGGAGGACCTGAGTTCAAATCTGGCCTCAGGCCAAACACTTGACACTTACTAGCTGTGTGACCCTGGACAAGTCACTTAACCCCAACTGCCTTTAAAAAAAAAGAAAGAAAAAAACACGTATATTTATTTCAGAATTGACAGATCCTTTTAAACAGTGGCTATAAACCTTCTCAGAAGATATTGCATCATGTGACCATGGCATAATGATATACAACTTCTGAAAATTTTGAAGCCATAGGAAAAATATTTTCCTTGCCAGGAAAAAAAAATATATATATATATATACACACACACACACACACACACACACACACATATATATATATATATATATATAGGCAGAATTTAACCCTTTCTTCTAACATCATTTTACTATGTGGAGGACCAACAGCAACAAAGTACAAAGAAGCAATGTAGTTTTGATGTGCAGCTTTGCAATTTAGTGTATTAAATGTAAAACTATAGTTTAATTAGACAATATTTACTCATTTACCCACTTAATTTTCTTTTAAGTGTTTTAAATTTTTGTCTGAAAGTTCAGTATGAATTTTGTTTGAGAGTTCAGTATGATGAATTTCAAAGAATACAGATTAACTCAGCATTTTAGTGACTCAGAAATATAATTACCATGTGCAGCCAGAGATTTGTCCTAGGGCACCAGTTAGAAATATAATTATCATGAAGCACAAATGCTTTGTCCCAGGGCATTCTCATCTTGGAGGAGCTCCTCTGGACTACCATTCCTCTGCTATGTGGAGGACCACACGACCTAGCTTGACCCTCATTCCTTCAATCATTTTAGAGCATGACTCCCTAGTCTCCAGTTACCTTAACATGATTCCCTCAGGGCCTGCCTCCCTCATTGCCTGCCCCTTAAAATACCTGTCAATACTCACTTCTCTATATTCTCCTAGAGGTAGTGGTATGTGACATATACTTCCTGGGGGATAGGCTTCTCCTCTTGTTTTTTTTTTTTGACACAACCTGTCACCTACCCCACCATACTCTCTGTCCTTTAACTACATTTTCCCAGGTTTAGGAATTCTTAATTTTATAACTGTGTAGTCAGCTTATGAGGAGGCCAAAATATAAAAACTGAAGAAATCATGAACATTATTATAAGACACACAAAAAAGTCCTCTTTTTGAAATAAAAAGTCTCTAATACGAGGTGAAAAAACCACCTTTTCAGAAAAGAAACTGGAGAAAGAAATTAATAAAAACCCTCTAACCTATTGTGCACTAAGATATTATTGTGGCTTCTTTTCAACACTGATTTTCCCATCTGGATTCAAATCAATATTCATACTCTCCATCTCAGGGAAATTTTCCTTTAGTGAATGTCATATAAGAAATGTGATGATTATAATTACTTATCTCATTTTCTTTTAGCATTCATGTTCATTTATTCATATCGATGCTTTCCAAGTATGTTTCCACATGCTGGAAATTGTTCTTATAGTTCTGTTTACGGAACAAAGAAAAAATGCATAATTTAATAGCTGATTTGCACAGAAACATTAAGCTACAGTGTATACCAATAGTACTTCCTCAGAGTTCATAGAATCATAGATGTCATGCTACCCATGCCCCAAAGTTACTAAATTGTACGTACATTTTGACATACCCTCTACCTTCCCAGACCATTACCAAATACCAAAGGAGGGAAAAGATCTACATGAACAAAATACTTTAGCATCACTTTTTGTTGTATCAAATAATGGGAGAAAAAGTGAGTGGCCCTCCATTGGGAGATATCTGAACAAAATGTAGTAAAGAAATGAATTCGATGGAATATTAGTATAATATTTTAGTAATTTTTCAGTCAAGGACTCTTTGTGACCTCATTTGGGATTTTCTTAGCAAAGATACTGAAGTCTTTCGCCATGAGGAAATTGAGGAAAATGGGGGTAAATGATTTGCCCAGGGTCACATAGCTAGCAAGTCTCTGAGATAGTCTTCCTGACTCCAGACCTGGCCTCTATTCCTTGCACCACGTGGCTACCCCATTATTATACTATAAGAAAGGATAAATATGACAGATTCAGAGAAACTAAGGAAGAGTAGTTTGAAGTGATACAGAACAAAACCAGGTAATTTTTTTTTCACAATGAGAGTTATAATGATAATGATGATGATGATGTAATAATGGTTAGCATTTATATAACACTTTAAGGTTTGGCAAGCATTTTACATGTGCTATCTCCTTTGATTCTCACAACAACACTTTGAGGTAGATGTAATTATTATTTCCACTTTATAGATGAGGAAAGTGATGCACAGAGAGGATACGTGACTTGCCTGGGGTCCCACACTTGAGAACTGTCTGAGGCAAAATTGGAACTCAGATCCCTCTGATTCAAAGTCCCATCCTCTTTCCCCTGCCTCATGAAGATGGCTAGGGGAAAATGAATTTGAAACATTAGAGGACTTTTATCAGTGCAGTACCCAATCATGACTTTAGGAAACTGACGAAAAAATGGTTTTTTCACAGAGAGGTGATGAACTAAAGGTACAAAAAGAGACATGAATTTTCAGACGTAGCCAGTGTACTGATTAGTTAACTACACTTATTTGTTATAATAAAAGGCTTCTCTTGGTTGGGAAGGGGACGGATGGGTGCTTAAAAAAGGAAAAGAGCCATTGCCAAAACATTTTGAAATACGGAAGAAAACAGTAATGTTCAGAAGGGTACACAAACAAGCAAGGAAATTTTGTTACTAGTATGGCTGGTGACTTTGCATAGACATGCTGGTCTTAAACCCAATTCACTTGCAAGTCAAGACATCACCTTTTTCATGTCATTGGTCCTCTTTGAGAATGAAGGAAAAACAACAATCTGTGAGTGGCAGTAGCTGCCCCACTGGGGACCCAACTGGTCAGTTCTAGTTGCTTCCTTCCTTCCTTCTTTCCTTCCTTCCTTCCTTCCCCCTCTCCCTCTGCCCACATAGGGAATCATATTGTTACCTTTGCTTTGTCCAAAGGAATATAAATTTTGGTTGCTATAATCTTGCCAGATATCTTGGGGTTTACAGGCTCTATTTCTTTCGTATCTTCCCTACTTATTCATTGTACCATTTAAACAAACAAACAAACAAAACAAAACAAAACAAAACAAAACAAAACAAAAACCTTGGGAAATGAACTCTTTTTCCCCACGTAGTTTCGTTTATGATTTCTTGAGAGCATTGGAAAACCAAGCTTTGACAAAACTCGTTGGGATTCAAACTGAGCTACCTGATCACACCTTAAACCCAAGTCACTCTGGCTCTCATTGACTGGCCAACAATAGGTCTCACCAAGTGCCTCACTTGTTCATTGTTTGGGCTTTGATGCCTCAGAGTTAGTGCAAATAGTAATTGTTTCTGTTTTGGCCAGAAACCTTGATGGTCTTCCCCTCCCATATTGTTTTTTTTTTTTTAAGAGATAAAAGTGGTCATTTTTGCCTCATTTCTTACCTAGCCTTAATCAATGAATGGGCATTGCCTCAGAAAAAATGAGACTTGGGAAAGACATTTAAAAAAGCTAAAGTGTCACACCAGGGCCATCTCCACTCAATTTGATCTATATCTTGCCACTGGACCCAGATGGCTCCAAAGCAGAGAATGAGGCTGGTAACTTTGCATAGCCCTGTCTCAAATAAATCCAATTCACTTTCAAGTCAAGAACTAACTTTTCTGATGTCACTGGTCCTCTTCAAAAATGGACAAACAACAATATGTAAGTGCAAATATATATGTATGTACATATATACTCATATGGACATATATCTATTTGTATATATAATAGATGTATAACATAATACTATTATACTATATAATAGATATATAGTATATATCATATTAGCATATACACTTCATATACATATACGGGGGGAAAGAGAAAATTTCATGTACAATTGCAATTTCATATACAATCTTCTTTTTGGTTCTTTGTATACTGACATTTGTTGCTGTTTTGTCATTGTTGTTGTTGATTCATTCAGTTGTGTCTGACTTTTTGTGGCCCCATGAGTCACAGTATGCCAGATCCTTCTATCCTCCACTATCTATAAAAGTCTTTCCAAGTTCATGGTCAGTGTTTTCGTGACACTACGTATCCATCTCATCCTCTGCTATTCCCTTTTCTTTTTGCTTCAATCTTTCCCAACATCATCATCCTTTTCAATGAGTCTTGTCTTCTCACCATTCAATGAGTCTTGTCTTCTCACCATGAGGCCAAAGTATTTAAGCTTCAGCTTCAGTACTCGAGCTTCCAGTGAATAACTTGAATTAATTTCTTTAAATATTGACTTATTTGATCTCCTTGCTATCCAAAGGACTCTCAAAATTTTTCTCCAGAACAGTATATCAAAAGTATCAATTCTCTAATTCCAATACTATATAAACTATTTGGAAAAATAGGTGAAGAAGGAGTCCTGCTAAATTCTTTTCATGACACAAATATGGTGCTGATACTTAAACCTGGAAGAGCCAAAACAGAGAAAGAAAATTATACCAATTTCCCTAATGAATATAGATGCAAATTTTTAAAATAAAATAGCAAAGAGATTACATCAACTTATCATGAGGACTATACACTATGACCAGGTGAGATTTATACCAGCAGTGCAGGGCTTGTTCAATACTAGGAAAACTACCAACACAATTGACTATATCAATAACAAAATTAACAGAAATTATGTGATCATCTCAATAGATACGGAATAAGCTTTTGAAAAAA
Source organism: Phascolarctos cinereus (assembly GCF_003287225.1). Taxonomy (NCBI): domain Eukaryota; kingdom Metazoa; phylum Chordata; class Mammalia; order Diprotodontia; family Phascolarctidae; genus Phascolarctos; species Phascolarctos cinereus. The sequence continues at coordinate 280,592,731 of NW_027555958.1, forward strand.
TACCGCACCCATTCCTATTAAAAACACTAGAAAGCATAGGAATCAATGGAGTTTTTCTTAAAATAGTAAGCAGCAGCAAGCATTATATATAATGGGGATAAGCTAGAAACATTTCCAGTAATGATCAGGGATGAAACAAGAATGTCTATTATCACCACTGTCATTCCATATTATAACTAGAAATGCTAGCTTTAGCAATAAGAGAAGAAAAATAAATTGAAAGAATTTGAATAGGCAATGAAAAAATACAGTTATCATTCTTTGCAGATAATATAATGGTAGACTTAGAGAATCCTAAAGAATCAACTAAAAATCTACTTGAAATAATTAATGACATTAGCGAAGATGTAAAATTAACTCACATAAACCATTGGCATTTTTATATGTTACTAACAAAGCCCAGAAGTAAGACATAGAAAGAGAAATTCCATTTAAAGTAATTATAGTCAGTACAAAATATTTGGGAGTCTACCTGCCAAAACAAATCCAGGAACTATATGAACACAATTACAAAACACTTCTCACAAATAAATTCACATTTAAATAATTGGAAAAGTATCAGTTGCTCATGGGTAGGCCAAACTAATATAATAAAAATGACAATTCTACCTAAATTGATTTACTTATTCAATGCTATACCAATGAGGCTGCCAAAAATTATTTTATAGAGCTAGAAAAAATAATAGCAAAATTTATCTGGAAAAACAAATGTTCCAAAATATCAAGGGAATTGATGAAAAGAAAGGCAAGGGAAGGTGGCCTACCCCTACCACATCTTAAATTGTATTATAAAGCAGCAATCATCAAACCTACTTGGTACTGGCTAAGAAATAGAGTGATGGATCAGTGGAATAGATTAGGTACACAAGACACAGTAGGTAATGACTATAGTAATCTACTGTTTGATAAACCCAAAACTCCAACTTCTGGGATAAGAACTTATTATCTGACAAATACTCCTAGAAAAACCAGAAAATAATAGCACAGCAGAAACTAGGCATGAACCAACTTCTTACACCATATACCAAAATAAGGTCAAAATGGTTACACAATTTAGATACAAAGGCTGATACTATAAGCAAACTGGGAGAGCAAGGAATAGTTTATCTGTCAAATTTGTGGAGAACAGAATCCTATACCAATTATATCTATGTTTTGTGATTAAGATCCTACTAAACAGACAACTTAAAAAAGAACATTGTTATGACTCCCTGGTTCATTTGGTTTTCCAATAAACAGATGTCATTTTATGACATGAAGCCATTTAATGACATGAACTCTTTTCATGACATGATGTTTGCTTGTTTGTTACATATGGCTGTTTTCAGTATTTGGCTGATTGAGGACATTAACGGAGCCACTCTTTTTTTTAATTTTATTTTAATTTATGTAATAAAACAAGCATTTCCAAAACATAGTAAAAAAAAATACGATTACATATGAAACTGCAATCTGCTATGCACAACTTGCTTTCCTTTAAAATATACAATAGAATTATCATGTAATCTTTTCTTCCCTCCCACCCATCCCCCATCCCCATCCTAGAGAAATGTATACACACACACACACACACATATGCATACATACATACACATTTATAAATACATCCATATAGATACACACACACATATATATAAAATTATTCTGTAATACTTTGATTTATCAGTTCTTTCTCTGGATACAGCTATCATCTTTATTCATATGTCCTTTATAATTAATTTGGATATTTATAATTGTCAAAATGACTTATTTTGCTCAAAGTCATTCTTAAAACAATATTGCTGTTACTATATACAATGTTCTCTTCATTCTGCTCATTTCGCTCTTCATTAATTCATGCAAGTCTTTCCATGTTTTTCTAAGAGCACTCATCTCATCATTTCTTATACTATAGTGGTATTCCATCACAATCATATAACACAACTAGTTCAGCCACTCTCTGTGACAATGTTATCCTTCCAGAAGCAGAAAGAGGACTTTTCTATGGAGAATGTCCAAAAGAGACCCTTGTACTCTCTTCTTCCTGGTCTTCTTCACGTGAAAAAAGGAACATTTTTTTAAAGTTTTGCAGAAAATTTCATGCGTTCTAGGGACATTTGTAAATGAATATGTTTAGGAAGGTTTTCATATCATTCACCCCTCCCACAGCTATATTTCTGATAGTAAGAAAATGCTTCCACATGCTAGAAATTGTTCTCACCATTTTGCTTAGGGAACAAAGAAGAAATGTGTAATTTAGTGGCTGATTTGCACAAAAACATTAAGCTACAGCATGTACCAATTGTACCTCCTTAGAGTTTACAGTCATAGTAAAGCTTGAAGGAATCCCAGTTAATCCTAAACTTTTCAATCCTACTTTCCTTCAATTCCACTCCCTGATAAGTTTAAGTTGTTGTTGTTTTCATGAATATTTAGACATTATAAAGACACAAAAAAGTTGTAATGGTGCTTGCCATCAGAGTACTCATGTGAAACCTTCAAATTCATATCTATTACATTTTGCTTTACATAGGAAAATAAGTCTTACATATAGGTTGGGGTTATGGCCTGGATCTAAAATTTTATCAGTTAGGGAACTCCCAGTGTAAAAACTCTTTCTACTGAAGCAAGTCAATAGTTCCTATGCAGTTTAGAGAGCTGCCTAGGGCACTGAAAATTTGTTACTTGTCCATGGTCACATAAGTAACATGTAACAAAACAATATTTTAATCTGTCTCCCTTACTTCAAGATCAGCTCTCAGTTCCCTTGACTGCACTACTTTTCTATAGAATTCTGAATTAAGATAAAATTAAACTTTCAATTTTTAGTATAAATGTAGACTCTCAGCTTCTTTGTTGGTCTCCAAATTATAAGTCTAAGAGATTCCAATTTTGTTCCAACATTTTACACTTATTGTATGTAAATATATATGTGTAAAGACACACTTTTAAGTTTAATCTATATTATCAACATTTTTTTACGTCTAGATCAGGAGTGGGGAACCTGTGGCCTTGAGGCCACACGTAACCTTCTAGGTCCTTGGGTGTGGTCTTTTGAATGAGTCCAAGTTTTACCAAACAAATCTCTCAAGGCCACAGGTTTCCCACCCCTGGTCTAGACAATCAACACGACAATTATTCAAGCTCTAATTTACGGGGATTGTGGGTTCTGAGGTTCTCACACAGAAAATTTAACAATCAGCTTAACAAGCCAATTAGAACTGACTCCAGTTCATCTCTGCCTATGTATATCTTGTCTATACACACTTGTTTTCATACATGTGGGTCCCATAGTAGACTGTAGGATCTTGAGAACAGGGATTGCTTTTTGCCTTTCTTTGTATTGCCAGAATTTAGCATAGTTCATGGCACATAGTAGGTGCTTAATAAAAGCTTATTGGCTGATGGATTAGGGAATAGCTAAACAAATTGAGGTTACATAAAAGTAAAAAAGAAACAATTATTAAACTATGAGAAATGACTATGAAGAATGCATTGACTTGTGTGAACTGATCCAGGGTAAAATTATCAGAATCTCTTTACGTATATATGACTATAATAATATATGCAAAAAGTAAGAACTCTAAAAGAAAGCTAAATGTTATGCAATCATAACGACCGATATTGGCTGTGTAGAAATCATGAAATGCATCTCTCTTTTTTCTTTGGAGAGGTAGTGGATTATGTAGGGTTTTGTGCTGTCAGATGTGATTAGTTACTTATTTGGTTTTGTTTGAACTTTTTAAAAACTCTTTTTTATTATTATTACAAGAGAATGGTCACTGCATGAGGCAAGGAGATATATTTAGAAACAACTATGATATAAAAACTAAAGGCATCAACAAATTTTTTTTCAATTATCCATGTCTACCCATGTATTATCCATGCTGTAGCAAGCATGCTTCTCCCTCAAAAGGCTTGGCTGCATGTGTCAGATTTAGTCTCATGGGTCTAAAATTTTACGTCTATTATCCCAGGATCAGCTCATCTAAACATTTAATTTTGTGAGAGTCTAATTGAAAGAGAGGGAATTTAGGCTCTTCTCACACTTTCTGGATCATTATGCTCATACCCTAGAGTCTTGGGGGAAGAATACCTACAACACAGCTTAAGTGTATCTAATGTCTAGGATGTCCCCAAAAGAGATTAATAGAATTCTTTCCCTAAAAAGTATTCACTGTTCAAAATCAAACACACACATACATGCATGCATATATACACATGTACATACACATATAATTTATAATTATGTATACACATGCATGCATGCATACACACACACTATATATATGTATATATATACACATACACACACACATATATACACATGCATATATATGATTAAAATTGGGAGCTGGACATCTTTGAAATCAAGTAAATAATCTTCCGTTTTTCAGATAAAGAGATAAGGAAACAGATAGATGTCAAGCATCTAAAGTAGGAAAGCAATTTTTCTTGGTCCTTCAATACAGAAACAAACAAAAACAAAGACGCAAAAACCACACACACATAAACATTAAAACACAAATGATTTATAAAGTATAACCTAAGCTTATTTGAGCATACACAGTTTCCATGACACGGAGGCTGTTGCATCCCCTACCACGTGATTAGTTGTCTGGCAGCCCATTTTCCTCTCTTTCTGTAGCTACTCTTTTTGGCCACTCATCTGCTGTGTCCAGAGAGTAAAGATTCCAGTTCACCCACAGCATGGGCACTAGGAATTGAAGTGGTGAGAAGTAAAGCCAGTCTGGCATAAAAACCCAGAAAAGCTAGAGTGCCTGCGACTCAAGCCTGAGGGCAGATCTGGACTTGTACTCTATAGATATCTAAGCTAAGTTAAACTGCTTACCTTCTCAAGAGACTAAAGTGGTACAAGGAAGAATGAGGAGTGTGAAGGGGGAGAAAATTTGTATATTGTTTTCTCTGTTAGACCTTTTAAAGTAAGCATTTCTCTATAAAAGTTAATCTGTTAGTTACTAATGGAACTAGGATGCAGGAAATCACCCCTTAAATTTGGGGAGGCAGTCATTGGTGGGTTCTGGAGCTATTTGCAGTGAACTTTGACATTCCTAATCCTCTTAAGGGTGCTGGAGAACCCTGTTTGTGGGAGAGGGGAGGAAGGAGTGAAATCTGACCTACCAAAAATTACTGCTGCTGACATGGGGAGGGAAAAGAACCCCTGAATCCCTTCCCTTTCACTAGAATTTTAAAGAAGACACTCAAAAAGAGAGAACTTTTTTTCTCTTTTGTTTTCTTCACTTCCTCTTATATCCCATTGAGTGGGTAGCTCTTTTTAGCTCACTTGACAATCACTGCCAACACAGTCGCAAAGTCATGAGGACCAACACATCATTCCAAAGTCCAAATCCTTAAGCAAAAGGCAGAGCACATGTGATCTACTAAAAGTGGTCAGAGTGCAGGTCCATCCTGTTACATGATTGATGGAATGACCTTCACTACACATGGGATTAAGAAACTGCCCTCAGCAATTTAGGAGAGCTATTGTAATGTTTTCAATTGAAAGGGAATAACAGCTGTAGCATTTTTGAAAAGATCTGCTAGCGTCCTGATAGAAACTAGAACTAGAAGGGAAAGGTTTTTGCCAAAATTAGTTAGTTTAAAAAGGAGCAAAACACAATCCCTAGAAATATTGACACACCATGATGAATCCAGCCAGTGGAAATGAAGAGTAGTATTTTTCCTCACAAGGGCCCTGTGTGAGAGATGCATGATTATCTCCATTTGCAAGGTGGGTAATGAGCCAAAGAGGTTTAATGCTGAATCCAAGATGCCAGAGAGAATCATTGTCAAAGCAGGAGTTTTAACTAAGCCATGGTTTGAACTTAGACATGAAATACTATTCTTCATTTGAACTTGGGTCCTTTCAGCTCCCAGCTCTCAGTACTTCATATGGAAAGAAGCTATGTAAAGTCTAATGGTCCTGGCTTTGGATTATATAATTGGAAGCAGGACAGTACGTAATGAAATCTATATTCATTAAAAAGTTTAGATATTTAGTTTATTAATCTGTGTAGCAGGAAGATAGAGGAGAAAGAAAGGATAGATTCCAGTTCAGGATATGAGTGAGCATGGGTATCTTGATAACTTTTTCCCATTGAGGGCTATCTATAAATCTGGAAAGTTAATTTGAATGAAACTGTGTTCTCTAGCAATCTAACTGCCATGCTCTCATCCCTTTATCACGTCTGTGACCTTAATGTATTCAATCTCCCTCTCCTTTGTCTTCCCATCCTGGATAGATGGTAAAATACACTATCTGCCACAAGTCTTTTCTTTCTCATCATGTGAAATGCATATGGTAAGCCAATCAAATGAAATAAACCTGCCTGTTCTTTCGACTTTATAATGAGTCTTTCAATGGAACTTTCCATTTACCACAGTGAAATAGTTGACTTCTGGGTTGTTAATCAGAGGAATGTACATCACTTAAAAGTCTATGCACATATCTCATTATACTTTGGCAGCTCCTAATCTTCTCCAGCTGTGATAGCTTAGGTTTATTGGGCTTTGATAGGTTATACCACTTCTGGGAACTCACAACTGCTGTAGTTTGGAGTATGAATCAGCTGCTTATAAATGGCAATTCAACAGAGATCAAGGACAGAAATGCATGGCAAAATCTAAAGTTCTAAACATCAAGAATGGGGGAAGGCAGTTTGATGAGGAATACTCTTCATTCTGGGCTAGAGGAAGGCCCTTCAGTTGTTATGTATAGTGATGTTATTGTTTGCCATCATTTGAACTCTGATGATAATTGTAGAAGTTGAATCTTGCTAGTCTTCTGTGTTACATACATACACACATGTGGATACACACATTTATAACTTTTCATGCAATTTAATTGATGTGTCCTGAGTCTTCTAAGTGAGTCACAAGCATAAAAATGGAAAAGTGCATTTTAAGGAAGAATTAATATTGGTAAAGCTCTTCAGGAATCTCAGATGCAAGTTGTACCATAAAAAAAGAGGGCACAGGTATCATTTAGATGTAAGTAGAAGTGATTCTTTGGGCATCTTCTCTCTTCAATTGTCTTAAAAGTAGCACATTCTCTAACCTTTTGAAAAGGGCAAAGCTTTCCCTTACACAGTAGGTTAAATGTCTACCCAATTGGAGAGGAATTACATTCTGTAATCCTTTGTGGAATTATTTGGCTGGAAAAATACAAAGCTTCTGCCTTCGTTTTGAAAGTAATAAAAGAATGTACAATGCTTGGAAAATATGTGCTTAAGAGTATTGGTTTTGGGTTCCCCCATCCTCTTTGCTAACAATGCAAGTAATTTGGTTAAAGCTAACATCCTTTCAAAAGTACTTGCTACTAGATTAAATTATTTTTATTATAATAAAATAAGGCAGTTGTGGTATAGTAGGGGAAAAAAAGCATTAAGCTTGGAGTCATAAGATTCAAGTTTTCAAACTGGCATTGACATTAATGATCCTCTGGTCATTTAACCTGGATATACATCAATTTCCTCATCTGTAAAATGAAGATCATGAAACTTGCACATATCCCATAGGGTTGTTGTGATGAAAATGTTCTGTAAACTATAAAAAAAAGATACAAATATTAACTTTTGTGATTATCTCTCTTAGTCTCTTAGTGGTTACACAGAAGTAGCAGTTAGACAAAGTCGAGTTCCCTTCAAAGAACAGAGAAAATTCTTGCCCAGTGATTCACAAGTTTTTTCTATCTCACCACCCCATTGCCTCTCTCCTGTCCCTTACCTCCCACAAAAGGGAAAAAAAAAAGATAGCCAGGACCACATAAGGGCAGTGGTTTTTTTACTTAATTAACAAATTCTGCTAGGGAATGCTTCTCCTCTGTTTGACATTTAAATCCCTTCACAATCTGAATCCCGTCTGCTTTTCCAGGCTAATGACGCATTACTCTTCATGAGCTCCTGACTTTTTCTCATTCTCATACACATCTCCTATCTCTGGGCCTTTGTATATGTTGTCCCTTCATACTTAGAATGCAATCCATCCTCTACAGCACCTCATTGACTGCCAAATCTTCTCTACTCTATCTTTATTACATATTTTTCATTTGCCCCATGTTATCTACCCATATAATCACCATCTTTAGTTCATGTATTCATCATCTGATTGTAGCAACAGCCTCCTAATTTGTCTCCTTGCCTCAATTCTCTCCATCTTCTGGTATACCCTTTGTTGAGTATTGCAAATTTATATTGAATGTAACCTATCTGTATGTAGTTGTTTACATATTGTCTCCTCCATTAGACTGAGTTCCTTGAGAGAAGGGATTGTATTTTATCTTTCTTTATATCTCCAGAGCCTAGAACTGTGCCCAGCACATAGAAGACACTTAATAAATATTTGCTAAATAACTTACTAGTCTTTTCTTGATGCTACTGACAAATGGTTTTCCTTAAATGTAGATATAACCATTCCTTTAGCCTGCTCAATAAACTCCATCTACTATCTCCATGACTTTACCCTGGCTGTCTCTCATACCTGAAATATTTTCTATCCCATAAAATCTATGTGAAGGGTTCTTAATCTAGAATCCTTGAACTTTTTAAAATAATATTTTGATATCTGTTTTTCAATAAAATTGTTTCCATTTGTAATCCTATACATTTTATGTATTAAAAACATTATTATATAAAGACATCCAAAGATTCTCCAGATTGCCAAATGAATTCATGACATATCACAAAATATTCAGAACCCTTGCCCTATTTACTCAAGACAAAGCTCAAATATGACATGTTATATGAATCCTTCTTTTATTCCCCTACCTACTAATGGATCCTCATACCTAAATTACCTTTCATATAACTTTGTATCTACTTACATTTATAAATGTTTAATGTGATAGAATATATGCTTCTTAAGGTCAGAAACTATTTTAGGTTTGCATATCCCAAGAACTTAGCACAATTTCTGGATTATAGGCCATTAATAACAATTGATTGATGCTCTAGAATAAATAAATAGAAATGTCTTCATCTTCTGAATTAATGTAAGGAAACTCTTTTAGAAAGGGATCAAAAATTTACTGGTAATAAAAGACTGGAATATTTTGCCATTTCCTTCTCCAGCTTATTTTACAGATGAGCAAATTGAAGCAAACAGGGTTAAGTGACTTGCCCAGGGTCACAAAGCTACTAAGTGTCTGAGACTGGATCTGAAATTAGGTCTTCTTGACTAGATTCCACTGTGCCACCTAGCAGCCTAATTGTGAATAATTTGTTCAATTTTTTTCCCCTGGTTTTGCTGTGATTTCACCTTGTTCATTTGCTATTTCATTGATTGGATTTTTTTTTGTCCTCTACTTTTTAATTAGACTAGATAAGTGGTTATCAATTTTCATTAATTTTTCCAAAGAATTAGCTTCTGGTTTTATCATTTCCGGTTTTTCTTTTTTGTTTGTTTCCAATTTATCTATTTTCCTCTGGTATTTAACATCTTGACTCTGTGCTTATTATATTTTTTTTATTTGTTGCCTTTCACATTCTTTAAATATACATTCATTTACTTCATCGATCTGTTCTTTTTATTTTTTGTTAGTAGATGTTTGTAAGGGTATGAGTTTTCCCTTGAGGACTTGCTTTAACTGCAACTCAGAAATTTTAGTATGTTGTTTATATGTTATTTTTTCTTTGATCCATTGATTATTTAGGATTTCATTTTTAAGTCTCCATTTGTGTTTGTGCCTTTTGTTTCTGTTCCTTGAACCAATGCATATTTTTATTAGATTATGGTCTATAAGAAATGTTTATATTTTCTTCCTTTTTACATTTGTTTGCTATATCTCTGTACCATAGTATATGGTCAATTTTGTAAAATTCTCCTGTGGTGCTGAAAATATTCTTTTGCATATTCTTTTGCAGTCTCATGTAGAAGATGCCATAAGTCTTATAACTCTATTTTCTCCCAGTAACTTGCTCAGTTCAATATTTTCCCTTTTGCTTATCTTTCTACTAACTTATACAAAATTGAGAGAGGAATATTGACATCTGTCACTGTTTTCTTAACATTGTAACTTCTTATAGCTCAGTGTTTCCTTTGTAAATTAGGTACTATGGAATTTGAAGGTTATAAGTTTATTACCAATATTGATTTGTTGTCTATGGTTCCTTTCAGCATAATATAGTTTCTTTGTCAATCCACTTAGGAAAAAAAAATGATTTTTGCTTTGTCAGATAGCACAATTGCAGCTCTTGCTTTTTTAAATACACCTAATGGATTGTGATTCCCTTCCTTCCCCTCCTCCCCCATTCTCTCAATTCTCTTTGGAGTTTTGCTTATTAACTGTTTTTTTTTCTTTGCTTCCTTTATGCAGCGATTTAATGATACCCCCTGTTTCTCTCCCTCTCAGCCAAGTAGATTCCCCCTTCTTATCTTCCCCTTCAATTAGTTCTATTCATATGTTTTTTTAAAATTTTGCTTCTTGCACCCATTTCCAGAGATGATTTCTCTCATTTTCTTCATTATCTATCCTCTCTTTCCATTTACTCTAATCTCTCATTCTCTGGTTCATGACCTCTATAATTACCTAGTCCCTCTCTATTCTCGGTATTCCTCATGGATTCAAAATTTCTGAGGTACCCATTCTGAATTCTCCCCTCTAATCTTTTTCTTTTACTGCCTTGCAGAGCTTGCCCCATTGATTACCCCTTTCAATTATGCCTCACTCCCAGAAGAGTTTCAACTCTCCAGCTGACAGAGAAGACACTAACTCCTGGCAGGACTTCTACCCTACCAAAGCCCTGATTTTTCAGCCCACCACTGATCTACACCCTATTCCTGATTACCTTCTTTTCCCATTTACCTTAAAATGTCTGCCCTGAGTCCATGCCTTTTCAAACCTCCAGGTCTGAGTTGTACCAAGATTTTCATCTCCTCTTCTTAAGGTAAGATGAATGATTATTTCAAGCACTGGATTCCCCCAGACCATTCTTGGCACAAGATCTCCCTTGCTCTTTCACAGACCATCTCTCTTCACTCATAGGAGCACTCATCAATAGAATTCCCTTCCACCACAAAAGCAAGGCCTCCTTTCTTCTCTCCCGTCCTTTTAATCCTTTCTCCTTCTCCTTACCCAATCTCCTATAGGCTCTTTTCTTGCTGAGAAACCACAAGTATCAACTTCTCCTCACTAGGCTTGAATTTTACCTGTGTACATCACACACTCCCCTCTGTCACTTTCATGGATTTTCCTATTCTGTAATGTAGTTCCACAGTGTACGTGCTCTCTGTCTCTGTCTCTGTCTCTGTCTCTCTCTCTCTCTCTCTCTCTCTCTCTCTCTCTCTCTCTCTCCCTCACACACACACACATACACACATGTACACTGATTCTTCTATAGATAGGGGATTTTAAGATTCTGTCCATAATGCCCCAGACCCTCCTCTCCACCATTACAACCAGCTGACCTTTACCTTCACCCCTGTCTCTTTGTGTAGAGTCTCTTACTGGTCTTCTGTTGTCACTCTGTTGCTTTTGCAGTTCTTGGCTGTTGCATGCATTGACCCCTCCTAGATGTTTGTTCTTTTCAGTGATCAAGAAAAAATCATCTCTTCATGTCTGATTTTCTTTCTAAGAATATTTCAAACATCTCTTTGTTATTGAATAAACTTACCTTTTTTTTTTTCATTTATGATTAAGCTTCAGATTGCAGATTAAGTCACCCTTGACTGCATTCTAACATCCATTGCTCTTTGGAGCACATTATGCCATTTCTTCCTGTATTTTTTTTTGTGGGTACAGAAGAATCTTGCATTACTTGAATTAACTTCATTGGTATTTGTACCTTTCCTGATTGCTTGCAGAACTTATTATTTCTGAATTTAATGCTTAAATTCAATCATTGTATATGTTGGAGTTTACAGCCTTGGGAATTTTTTCCAGAGGTGATCTATTAATCCATTCACTTGGTATTCCATTTTCTGTGTTCAGAAGTTCTAGGAAGTTTTCTTGCATTAATTCTTATATTACCATGTTCAAATGTTGTGACTTCCATTCCTCAATTGGTAAATGGTCAAAGGATATGAACAGGCTGTTCTCAGATGAAGGAATTAAAGCCATCTATAGTCACATAAAAAAATGCTTTAAATCACTATTGATTAAAGAAATACAAATCAAAACAACTGTGAGGTACCACATCACACCTATCAGATTGGCCAACATGACAAAACAGGAAAATGATAAATGTTGAAGAAGATGTGGGAAAATTGGAACACTGATGGATTGTTGGTGGAGTTGTGAACTGATCCAATCATTTTGGAGAGCAAGTTAGAACTATGCCCAAAGGGCTATAAAAATGTGCATACCCTTTGACCCAGCAATAGCACTTCTAGGGCTGTATCCTAAAGAGATCATACAAATGGGAAAAGGGCCAACATGCACAAAAATATTTATAGTAGCTCCTTTTGTGGTAGCAAAGAATTGGAAATTGAGAGGATGCCCATCAATTGGGGAATGGTTGACCAAGTTGTGGTATATGAATATAATGGAATACTATTGTGCTATAAGAAATGAACAGGCAGACTTCAGAAAAACCTGGGAAGACTTGTATGATCTGATGCTGAGTGAAGTGAGCAGAACTAGGAGAATGTTGTACACAGTAACAGACACATTGTGCGATGGCTAATATTGAGAGACTTAACCTTTTTCAGCAATACAAGGATCTAAGACATCTCCAAAAGCCTTATGAGAGAAAATACTATCCATGTCCAAAAAAAGAACTATGGAGTTTGAATGCAGATCGAAGCATATTATTTGCTATTTTTTTCCTTCTGTTGTGTTTTGTTTCCTCTTTCTGGTTATTCCTCCTATTGGTTCTAATTCTTCCTTACAACATCACTAATGTGAAAATATGTTTAATAGGAATGTATATGTAGAGCCTATATTAGATTTCGAACCATCTTGGGGAGGGAGGTGGGGAGAGAGGGGAAGAAAAATTTAAAGCTCAAAAGCTTATTGAAGTGATTGTTGATAAATCAAAATAAATTAATTTTTAAAATGTTGTGACTCCTTGTATTCTTCTGGGATATTTCCAGTCCTTAATTTATCTCTAGGTATCCTGTCTTCAAGACCAGTATGCTTCAGTTAGACAGAGAGTTTTTATTTTCTTTTAAGGTTATTTTTGTTTGTTTCTCTTTTTCTAGATTGTCCTTTACTTCCAAGCATTTGCATTCCCAATCCATGGTTCTCTCTTTTTTGTTTCTTTGGGACTTCAAGTTTTCCTATTCTGCAAAATATTTTTGCTATTCAGGCTCTAAATTTTGCTCTCATAATTCTCATTTCTTCCTTAAACCACTCTGGACCAGTGTTATTGTGGTCCCATTCTCTCAAATTTGAGAGTACTCTGTCTCATCTATTATCAGTCATTTTCCTTTGTTCTCCAGTATTTTTTAATAGATTCTTGAACTCATTCACTTAATGATATGGCCTCCAGGCCATAGTTCCTCCTCCCATTTGCTTATCGGCTTATGTTCAAGTTTTTTTTTTCTTTTTCCTGCAATCACTGGTAATTTCAGTCTCTTCCCCTCCCCCCACCTTATTTTCCCCTATTGATCACTTTCTGACTCTTTTCCTTCTAATGATGGTTTCCCTGGAGACCAGATCTCAATGTAGGATCTTTCCCCACATGGAGCAACTCAGCATTTACCACCCTAGGTCTCTATGTTCTGACTTTTTTTTTGGGGGGGGGAACAAGACTGTCCCCAGCTGGTGAGCTCTTTCCCTCAAACTTCATAGAGTGCTATACCCCACAGAGACATATTATCCTATGCCATTCCCTCTGTTACTTTTTTCCCCCCCCAGCACAGGAGTTCAGACTGTCACATTGGTACCATTGCAGCTGGGGGTGATTTTTGGAATTCAGAGTTTGGATCTTTGAGGCTCTTGGAGAAGGGGGTGTTATGTGAGGTTGAGATGTATTTTAAACCTGAACAGGTGCTTTCCCCCTTTTTCTCAGTTCTTTTGCTCTTTTGAAGAAATCTTTTATAACACAGAATGCTGCTGTGGAGCTGGCCACAAGACCTCAGCAAAATTCTGAAATCTGGAGCCTAGATCTCAATGACAGTGGAAAGATATTGGGGGTGGGGGAGTTGACTGAGTCACTGGGTTTATTTTCATTTTATGCTTGGAGGTGTGATGGGTTAATTCTATTAGTTGGATTAGCTATCTTTCTTCAGTAAGAAGGTAAGTATTGGGAGAAGAGTGATGAGTGAGCTCAAGGTAGGCATCAGTTGATTTTTTTTAACCTTCCTTTTGTTCCATATGTCCTAAACCATATTGACACCTAAAGGTGTTTATCTTTGGTGAACAATTTATGTCTTGCAGTGGCTTGAGAGTGAGGGAAATCAGAGTTTAGCCCTGTATATTGTTGGTCATATAAACTAGAAGTTTCTCATCCAGGAAGATGAACTCTTTGTAGCAACTCGCAATTATCAGTCTTGATGACTTAGACGCTTGAAATCCAACTTTGACTGACAGTTTCAGGTTCTAGCATTGACTACGAGATAACTTATATATTAGGAAATAATATCATGCCTGTTACAATCTGATATTTTAAATATATTTCATAAAATAGGAAGAATGGAACAAAGTAATTTAACACTTCCATGGTTCCATAAATTATCCTCTTTGCTTTCAAAAGATAAAATCAGCTAAAATTGTCACCAACAGATATTATCTGGGGGAAAAAAGACTAATTACCATTAATTGTAAATAAAATATTCAATTTTGGAATGTTCTGCTTATATATTACATTGAAAAATGATTCATGAATGTTAGCAGCACTGACAGGTAGAATTACTTTAACCTTTAACAGGGCATGAAAAAGTGAATGAATATAGAGAAGTCATGCCTATGAAACTTTATCTGTGAGAAACCAAATCTCTAGGTATTTTTTTATTTTAACATTTGATTTTTTCTATCCTTTTTTTTTTGTAATGCTTTATCCTGTGCCAGGATGAAGGGCTATTTTGCTTATTTTGCTATATTTTGTTCATTCAGGTCCATTTTCATAAGTTTAGAGCAATTTTGGAATAAAATGGGTAATTAATTTTTGTTCTTATGAATGATAGACACATTTAAATAAAAACAATTGTATTTTTTTCACAGTTTGTAGACCTAACTCAAATTTTCAGAAATAAATGTGCTTTTTCGGTGGTGGGGCTTTTTCTTCATTTGTCCTTTTTCCATTCACTATTCCAGGATTTCTTTCCAAAAATATCTTGTGAACTCTGAATGCTAGCCAGCATTCTGTCACTGGTTAGTTAGTGTGTGTATTACTCAATCCAACACTTTTCTCTCTCTTGAAAATATGTGTGTATGTCTGTGTGAACACACACAATGCACAAGTGATTGTAATGGAAGGGTTCCACCCTTTGTGGGGTAAGCTAGAAATCCATTCCCACCCCTACCCCCTGCTTCCATTGGACCGCAGACAGATGGAGTCCTAATGTCAAGGAGTAGATTCATCTATCATTTATGATGTTAAGCTGGTGAGCTTGCCAGCTAAATGCCTTAGATTTCTATGTGTCATTTGAAAAATCATTTTTATTCATTTGTAAATATAAGTTAGTAGTAAAAAGTTGTTAAATCAGAGCATCTGTGTTTGAATATTGGCTCTGCCCCAATAACTTGTAAGACCTTGGGCAAATCATGTCTCTTCTGTGGCAATAACTTTCCCAATCTGTAAAATAAGAGTTAAACTAGATGACTTCTAAGGTCCCATCCAGGTCTAAATCTATAAACCTAAAATCCTATAGGGTTCAGGATTCCTACTTTACAAATATCACAGTGAAGAAGCAGCTTGCTTTTCTCCATTTGTTGAAATACCATTAATTTCCCCTGCTTTATCTCCCCATTTTTTTTAACAATGAGCTCCCCAGGATTAAGAAATATTATTATAAGGTTACCTTGAACTCCTGAGGTACCATTAGTGTTTGTTAAATAAACTTGATTAGATCATCATATGCACAAGTGAGACTCAATAAACCTTCCTTTTATGGAAACAAATCAACATTTACACTTCTATGACAAATTTTAAGAGCATGGTGATCAACCGATCAATAAGTATTTTAAAGCAGCCACTATGTGACAAGAACAGTGATAGAAGTTAGGCATATGAAGAAAAAAAAATGAAATTGTCCCTTCCCTCACTAAGCTTCCTGGAAGCATCTGGCAACACAGTGGGTAGATTCCTAGGCCTAAAATCAGGGAGACCTCAGGGGTCTCAGACATTTATTAGCTGTGTGAACCAAGGCAAGTCACTCTTTCCACAACTATGAAATATTGATAATAATAGCACCTACTTTGCAGGTTTGTTGTGAGAATCAAATTATTAGTGCTTAATAAAATGTTTGTTTATTCCCTCCCCTTTCTTGTATGAACTGGTGCAAAGTGAAGTAAATAGAACCAGGATAACTGTTATAGCATAACAACAACATTATAAAGATAAATAACTTTGAAAGAGTTAAGAGCTCTGATCAACACAACAATGAACCATGATTCCAGAGGATCCACGATAAAGGAACCTCATGACAGAGAAGTGATGGACTCAAGCAGAAGACTGTAACATGTATTTTTTAATATAAGCAGCACAGGAATTTACTTTGCTTGACTATTCATATTTGTTACAAGAGTTTCTCTCTCTCTCTTTTTTTCTTCTCCTTTTGGAAGAAGATAAGAGGGAAAGAAAATAGATTTTTGTTAGTTGAAGAAAATAAAAACCAAACAAGAAAAAGACTACTCCTTGCTTCACATTGCTGTTTATAGACTCTTGCTCTTCTATCACCATTCAGCAGCTATTTGTTCTCTGAGGTTCCCTTTGCATAAATACATCATCCAATCCAAATCCTGGTGGCTACTATCCACCAACCATCAGACCATTTTTGCTCCTTTCTCAGTGGATTCAATGCCTGACTCACAGTATTTCCATCTAACTTCTTTCTGATGTCATATTTGGGGATATCATTATCAAAACAGATATCAGTCTACTGAATTCCTATAATTTATTACATGTAACCTGTGCTTTAAAGAACATTTGAATGGGAGACTTCTCACTAGTGGTGATTGATTACTAAATATTCCACACCTGCAGGAATGGTGGAATTAGTGAAAACTGAGAGAAGAGAGATCCTGGTCTTCTACCTTTAAGAGAAAAACAAACAAATAAATATGCAGTTCCAGGTTATCTTCAGTTCCCTGAAGGGAGAGTAAGACTCTGGGAAGAAGATTTCATATTAACAAGCCAGCACATGCCATGTCACTATCTCAAGCTTACTACACTAAATAATTTGGGGAATTTCACCTCGGGTGAAATCTGAGTTTCTCTTAGTTGAGTTGATATAGCTTACTCTCAGTGAGAAACTTCATTCATTCTGCAGATTGTAGGTATCTGCATACTTCTGGGTTTTTTCCCTGTCAGCTCTAATAAATGGTTTTATCTGCTATTTGCTATGTGTGTTCATTGTGGGACTTGTATTTGGCAAGAAAGAAGTCAATTCTTGGGAGTCAAGCAGTGTGACACACCTTTGCCATTAAGTAATAGTGATTAGAAGCTCAGTTTGAACATAAAATTAGGGTGGTAGATAAACATAATTCTAGCCTAGTGTCTTTTCTCTGAGGAGAGCAAAGTGGCCAGGCTCTAGCCTGGGAATGGAGGAGATTCTAGAAATACTAGAAATGTGAGCCACATTTAAACAAACTAATGTAGTTACACATGACTTAAATGGTCAAAACACAGTATATCAATCTATGATTCTATTTTCCACTCCACATCATTTATCACCCACTATGTCCTCCTTTACTCCAATGTCTGATGAAGAGGTGCCCCTTTTTCATTAATAAAGCCATCCTTTTACAAATACTTTGATTATATCTTCTCTCATCTTCTTTAATAGATTTTCCCCACCATCATCATCATGCTATCTGATGCTAAATCTTTCCCTATCTACTGGTTTCCTCTTTGCTGCCCACAACATAACCAAGTCTCCCCACCCTTAAATAACTTTCATTAAATTCTGCCATCCCCACTAATTATCATTCTATATTATATCTCCCTCTTTTCACCTAAACTCAATTGGCATAGCTTCTTGTTGCTCTAAGTACAAAGGTCATGTCACAAGTAAATATGTGACTCTTCTCTCAAGTTTCTGACTGGCAAATCATTATGACCAATGGCTTCTCAACTTCCATGTTACTGTTGACAACATTACCATTCTCCTAGTTGTCTATGCTTACAAAATCCAAATCATTCTCAATTCCTCACTTTCATTCTCTTCTATCCAATCTGTTGTCTTCTTGTCATTCCTTCTTTCATACATCTTATAGTCATCCCCTTCCTTCCACTCATACCTTCACAACATTGTTATGGGTCTTTACTACCTCATACCTTCTAATTGGTCTCCCTACTTCCAGTCTCTTCATCCTATACTCATCTGCCAAAGTAATTTTACTAAAGCAATTTGTGAAAATATCACTCTTTTCCTCTACTCTGTGAATTATGGTGACTCCCTATTACCTCCAGGATCAATTATAAAATCCCCTTTTTGGCATATAAAATGCATCACACTATGACCCCTTCTTAACTTCCCATCCTTCCTAGACTTTATTCCTATTCATATACTTTTTAATCCAGCTATACTACCCTACTTAATATTTTTCACTCACATCATTCTCATTTCGGACTATATGCCTTTTTTATTTGCTGTCCCACATGTCTGGATCCTTTCCCTTCTCACCAATGCCTCCTGCCTTCTTTGTCTTCCTTTAAGACTCAGACCAAATTTCACCTGCAGGAGGCTTTTTGTGGTATGACTCCTGACTCCTGACCCTCCACTACTAGTGTATCCTTTCTGAGATTGCCTTCAATTTGCATTATATATCTCATATGAACTTAATTACTTGCGTATTTTCTCTCCCATTAGTATGTTAATCCCTTGAGGATAGGAACATGTTCTACTTTCTCTTCCATCTTCAGCTCTTAACATTGTGTCTAGCTCATAGCAAGCTTAATAAGTGTTTGATGAATGACTGATTCATTAGACAATGAAGGTTCAATAAAAAGGGACTGAATGTTTAGTAGACCCAAAGTATGTTTGCTTCTGGGAAGATTCTATGAAGGCTGATACTATTATTCTGAGAAATCTTTTCTAAACTTTTTGGGGGACTGGGGTTCTAACAAAATGTTAAAGGCTTGCCCCAGTGGTAACACCTAGTTCAGTTCCTTTCTCATGTGAGCTGATGGGTTATTTGATTGTTTTAAATTTTTTTGTGTATCTATTTATGAGCTCCAAGGAGTCCTTCGAATCTTGTACATTTCCCAAGAGGTAAAACACATGCTGATTTACACATGTGCATTGCTACCTTGACCCTAGTCATGTTCTTTTTTTTTTAATTTTAAAAATTTTTTTTTTCCATATGCTTTTGAGTTGAAAATTTTTCTCCCCCTTTCTCCCCCCCACCCTTCCCAAGACAGTGCACAATCTGCTATAGGCTTTACATTTGCATACCCATTAAACATATTTTGACATTAGTGAAGTTGAAAGTAAAAATTAAAACCAATAGGAGGAACCACCAGAAAGATGAAACAAAACTCAACAGAAGGCAAAAATAAGTGAGAGCGATTCAACTACCATAGTTCTTTCTTTGGATGTGGACAGCATTTTCCATCCTGAGGTCTCTGGAGATGTCTCAGATCCTTGTATTACTGAGAAGGGTTCAGTTTAACATTGTTAGTCATTGCATAACATTGCTGTTATTGTGTACAAAGTCCTCTTGGTTCTGCTCACTTCACTCAACATCAGGATATATAAGTCTTTCCAGGTTTTTCTGAAGTCAGCCTGTTCATCATTTCTTACAGCACAATAGTATTCCATTACATTCATATACCACAACTTGCTCAGCCATTCCTCAATTGATGGGCATCCTCTCAATTTCCAATTCTTTGCCACCACAAAAAGAGCTGCTATGAATATTTTTGTACGTGTGAGTCCTTTTCCCATTTTTTTGATCTCTTTGGGATATAGTCCTTAGAAGTGCTATTGCTGGATCAAAGGGTATGCACATTTTTGTAGCCCTTTGGGCATAGTTCCATATTGTTCTCCAAAATGGTTGGATCATTTCACAACTCCACCAACAATGTATTAGTGTTCCAATTTTCCCACATCCTCTCCAACATTTATCATTTTCCTGTTTTGTCATGTTGGCTAATCTGATAGCTGTGATGTGGTAACTCAGAGTTGTTTTGATTTGCATTTCTCTAATAAATAATGATTTAGAGCATCCTAGTCATGTTCTACCCCACATATTAGATGATCTTCAGGGCTCAGAGTAATTTTCTTCTAATCAACTCCAAGTACCTAATCTCATTGTGAGAGCTCCACACCATTTTTGTGGTTCAAAAATGTTTTATTTTATTTATTTGAAGATCTAGGCTGCTTGTCCTAGCATGAATCTAGAAAATTCTTATAGGTTACCTGACCACCAAAGTCTCTTCCTATTTGGTTTCAACTCATTTGTCCTGGCTTCCCGTACTCCTCCCAATTGCTTTTCAGCTTCCTTTTGTGTTTGATCTTGCCTCATTAGAGTATAAGCTCCTGAAGGGAAGAGACTGTCTTTCTTTTTCTTATTTGTATCCACAGCACTGAGCACATACAAGTCATTTAATAAATGTTTATTAAATTTAATTAAATTTCAACTCTAAATCATAGGTCTAATAAAATCGGAATCTGTGATCTAGTGAAATTTTGATTCAAAAAATGATTCATGTTTAATATATTTATCAAATATAGTATGCTGATTTCAAGTGGAATAAGAATTTCTTGTCAAAGAAGTGAGCTTCTACTTTCAACTGAAATATGTGGAAGTAAATAAAAATTTGAATGTAGTGATTAATAATGACAGCCTTTCATAAACTATTTTGCTCATTGATTGGATGTCCTACAAGCACTTTTGACCATGTAAGGAAAAAAAAAGGATCTCACTTATGACCTGGGTTTATAGGGTTTTTTTAAAAAAAAATTATCACTTAGCCTCTTAAGTATAGTTAAGGGACACAGGGAGATTAACTTCTTTGTGTTTGCATTCCTTGGCTTCTAATTCTCTCTTGTGAGTCTAAGAGACTACAGATTTTATGCTAAGCCAAACATCTTTGTTTCAAGGAAAATAATAAAGAAAAACATTCTCCTCTCTCTCACTCTCTCTCTCTCTCTCTCTCTCTCTTTCTCTCTCTCTCTCTCTCTTTCTCTCTTTCTCTTTCTTTCTCTTTCTCTCTAAGAGTGACTCCTGTTTTCCCTGGAAATATAGTTTCCCCCCCCTTTGTTTTAATCAGCTCTTGCTCCTTTTAAGAAAGGCTCTTAAATCATAGAGCCAAGCCATTTCCTTCAAAGCACAGATACTTCTGGAATAAAAATGCCCCACAATTTTTCACTTAAACATCTGAACAAGACAGTTTTCAAACTGAATGAAATAAAAGGAATTTATTTAAATGATAATGATGACCAAGACCAGTAAAAAGAAGGTCTGAAATTATTTAAATAGGCAGGGTGTATTTTTTAAAAATTGTTCCTTGTGAATTAAAAAGAAAAGAATTTACTTACTTGTTTAAAACAATTCTCCCTCCACCTCCAATTGGTTTATATATTTAATTTGCTTTTTTCCTTTATGAAGAAAAAGTAAATACATAAATGAAAGAAAATATCCAGGTTACCTGGAAGATATTATGAACACAAAACAAACAAATAAAGGAAAAACTGCTTCTTTTTCAAGATCCTCATTGGTAGCCAACAGTGACCTGGTTAATTAGAAAAGGTCTCACCTCTACATGTGTAGACATGGGGATATAATTTGTTGAACTTAAAAGTGTACTGAACATTTGTATCAGTTCTATGGAGTTCAAATAGAGTTCCACAAAACAACAGTATCCAGTTTCTAATGTTCTTTCCCAAAACATATATGCAAAGAATGAATTATGATTTGTTATTTTTAGAAACATCATTACTCTCAAGTTGGAATTCTGTATAAAATAGTGCATATCTTTGTGTGTACAATGTATAAAATATACTCTGCATTTTCCAAGCTTCATGCTCAAGTGATTAATCAACAAGGTATTTATTACGAGCACTATGCTAAGTGTTTGAGATATAAAGGAGTTTTAAGGAGTTTACATACAAATGAGGGAAACAATGTATGTAAATGATTTGGTATATTCATGACATTTGCAAAGTAGATACATGATAAAGAGTAAAGGGTGTGATCACTGGGTATTGAAAAAGGCCTTCTATAGAAGAAAGCCCTTGAGCTGAGTCTTACATGAAACAAGGAATCCTAAGTGATGGCAGGAAGGAGGTAAAACATTCTAAGCATGGGGACCAACCAGCGTAAAAGCAAGGAAATGGAAGATAGAGTGCTATGTGTTAGGAATATCAAATCAACCAGTACATTTAGATAAGTGTGTGGTGTGTGTGTGTGTGTGTGTGTGTGTGTGTGTGTGTGTGCGCGGTGGTGATGGTGGTGGTGGTGGTGGTGGTGGGGATAGTATGAAAGAAAAGTGGAAAGGAAAGAAGGGACCAAAGGGTGAGGAGCTTTAAATGTCAAATAGTGGAATTAATATTTGATCCTAAAAGTAATAATGAACACTGGAGTTTACTGAGTAGAAGAAGAGTCAAACCTGGGCTTTAAGGAAATCATGTTGGCAACTATGTGGTTGGTGGATTGAATCGGTAAGAAAGTTAAGGCAGGAGGGTAATCATGAAGCCATTGCAATAGTACATATAGGAGGGAGTAAGAATTTAAACTAGGGAGTGGAAAGAAGGGAACATACATAAGGCATTTCAGTTTATTAGATATGTAGGGTGAGTGACAGTGAGTAGTTGAAAATGTCATCCAGTGAGTAAACCTGGGTGACTTGAAGGATTGTGCTGCCTTTGGTAATAATAGGAAAGTTTAAGAGAACAATGACTTTTTGAGACAAGATGGTAATTTTTCTTTGACCAAACTGAGTTTGGGATGCCTACAAGATATCTAATACATAGTTGGTGATGTGAGATTGGACCTCAGAAGAGACAGTTGTTGGATAAATAGATTTTGATTCCTTTGCAGAGGGGACATTTCAACCCATGGGAGCTGATGAGTTCTTCAAATGAGAAAATTTGTGATGGCTCACAGCGGAGACTTGGGGTTTGCCCACAATTAGTGGGCATGGCATATCATTCAATCAACCAACTATCAAGTATTTGTTAAGTATATTTTATGTGCCTATCACTGTGTTAGGCCCTGCTGATATAAATCCAAAGAATGAAATAAACCCTATTCACCAAGGGTCTTATATTCTAATGAGAGAAATGAAGATCTGGAAAGAGACTGAGGAGGAATAATCAGAGAGGTAGAAAGAGAACCAAGAGAGCACCATCATGGAAATATATAGAGGAAAAAATAATAGGAGAAGGTTGTCAACAGTTTCAAAGGTTTCAGAAAGCTAAAGGATAAAAACTGAGAAAAGTCTACTAAAATGGGAAATTGAGAAAGCATTAGTAACATTGAAAAGAGCAGTTTCTGTTGAATGTTTAAGTCAAAAGCCACATTTCCAAGGCTTTGAAAGAGAACAAGGATGAAACACACCTAGTACAGAAGGATTTTGCAAGGTATTTGGTGAGATGTAGGAAGGGTGAGAGAGGAACACCAGTAGGGCTGATCTTAGCATCTAGGTATTTTTTTCTTTGTTATGTATGGGGAAAAAATAGGCATGTTTGAAGGTAGTAGGGAAGGAACCTGTAGTTAAGGAGAGGTTGAAGAGTAGAGACGGTTGTAGGGATGATTGGGGTTTTATATTTAATCAAAATGGAAGGAGATGGAATCAGGAGAAGGCACATGCATAACAGTTAAACTTGACAAAGAGAAAATTCACTTTTTCAAAATTGACTAGAGTGAAGGAGGAAATAGTGAAAGATGATCTTTGAGGGATATGTGAAAGGAAAAGGGGTAGAGAAGAGGGAGCTCTTGGCTACAAAGCTCTTATTTTTAGTTAAATATTTAATGAGGTCACTGATCTTTTAAAATTCTCTATTATTGTCAATGGGAGCAGCTAGGTGATTCAGTGGGTAGAGTGCTAGACTGGAGTCAAGAAGACTCATTTTCCTGAGTTCTAATCTGACTTCATCAACTTAGTAGCTATGTGACCCTAGGAAGATCACTTACCCCTGTTTGCCTCAGTTCCTCATCTGTAAAATGAGCTGGGGAAGGACTTCGGTATCTTTGCCAAGAAAACCTCAAATGGGGTCATGAAGAATTGGACATGATTGAAAAATGACTGAATACATTATTGTCAAGGTTATCACCATCCTTCAAGTAGGAAGATGGAAAGTCTGTAGACTTGAGATAAGAAAAAGATTTAGAATTGTAATTATGTTAATGAGGAGAGAGAATCAGTAGGGAGAAGTAGAATGGTTGTTTTGTTTGAGTGGACTCTCATTTGAGATTAGATAAAACACATTTGTAAAGGACTCAACATAATCATATGACTTCTTTTAATTTGATTTAAAAATACATGAATTAGAGCAAAGGAGGTTGGCTAGATACTTTCACAGCTAGGAGAAGGTAACAAGAGAGCCTAGATTAGAAGCTATTATCAGGTTGAACTGGCTCATCCAAAGGTAGAGATTGGGAAAAGAAAATATACTCAGAGAAAAGACAATGGGCTTGAGAAAGTATAGAGTGGGAAGGGGGAGGAAGAAGAAGAAGAAGAAGAAGAAGAAGAAGAAGAAGAAGAAGAAGAAGAAGAAGAAGAAGAACGAGGAGGAGGAGGAGGAGAAAAGAAGGAAAGAAAGAAAGAAAGAAAGAAAGAAAGAAAGAAAGAAAGAAAGAAAGAAAGAAAGAAAGAAAGAAAGAAAGAAAAAAGAAAGAAAGAAAAAAGAGAAAGAAGGAAGGAAGGAAGAAGAAGAGGAAGAAGAAGGAGGAGAAGTGTTAGGTCCGATTAGTGATAAGATAATTTCTAGCTCACTATCTTAAGATTTCTAGCCCTACCTGAGTAGTCTAATGAAATTAACTGAAGCCTCCTGCAGCAAGTACCAGAGCTTTACACCTCTTCAGATTGTGAGATTTTCTTCCAGACAGAATTAGTGAGTAGGCTGTTCTATTGTTGAGTAATAGGCAGAATGAGGATAGTCTGTATCTGTACAACCTTATAACTGCTTCTTTGATCTCTAGGGTGTCCAAACTCCCAGGAGCTTCAATTTTGATATGGAAAAATTGCTGAAAGTTTCCATTAAATGGGTATGGCACTAATTTGCAAAGGACAGATTCAGTGGAATGAAGGAGAATAGATTTAAGATTTGATCGGAGCATAAATAAATATGAGGGATTAAGAAAGTAGTGAGAGTAAGTAAAGTGTTGAATAAGTTGATACGGCTTTAATCAAAGTCCATAGAAAGAAAAGAAGACAAAATAACAGGAGGTGATTTGGATCTCATTTTGAACAGAGGAGAATGGGAAGATGAAAATGCCTGTAAATTTGTGAATATGGTTTGGAAACATGCTTATTACAATTAATTTTGAATGTTTTTTTTTTATTTTGCAATTTCAGAGTTTTATTTCTACTATTTAGATATTCTTGTTGATATAGGAAAATAGCTGATAATCTAGCATGATTCAAAACTGGCAGAATTCCATTCAATTCCAACATTAACCAAATGAAGAAGTTAGAAAAGAATTTTCAGCATGAAATTGAGCATAGCATAGTAGAATAGCTAAAAAAAAAGTTTATTCTGTTGGAAAAAAATTATTATTTTTTTCTTTTTAAAAGCAAATAGAGCACTCTGGTAGACTTCAAACAGTTCCTGGAAACTTGTCCTTTTTCTTTATTCTCTGATAAAATAAAGTTGCAGACCATTATCAAATGTTGTTTGACATATAAAAAATGAATTGTTCTATTTTATCTATAGGAAATGGCTTTGCTAGTATTATCATTTAAGCATCTTTTCTTTTTGTTTGTTTAATAACTATCTTCTCCATTCTGTGTGTCCTTTTTGGCCTAAGTAAATATAAGCTTTGTAAGAAACCCTTCCTCTCTCTGGTTCATCAAGCTCTAGATGACAGAATATAAGTATTTCATTTTTGAAATTGATACACATATATTCATCTCCCACATATGGAATGTTTCTCACTTTACTTCAGCTTCAGTAGAAACTGTTTTCTTCGAAGTTACTGATAATCTCTTAATTTACAATTCTAATAGCCTCTTCTCACTTTTCATCCTTGAGCTCTCTGAAACATTTGAAATTGTTAGCAACCTTCTTCTAGATATTTTCTCTTCTTTTTATTTCCATGATTCTGGTCTGTCTTGGTTCTCTTCCTACCTCTTGAAACCTTAACAATTCTGCATGGAAATAAGGGTTTTGTATATTCTACCCTAAGACAGGAAGCAATTTGTGTCATCTTCTTGTATAGGTATGATTTATTTGTTGTTGTTGTTTGTCCTTTTTTTTCTTCAAGAGGACCATGACATCAGGTAGGTGATGCCATGATGTGCATGTGAATTGGTTTTAAGTGAGGAAGGGCTATGCAAAGTCTCTAGTCTCACTCTTTCCTCTAGAGCCATATAGGTCCAGTGGAAAGATATAGATCAGGATGACTGGAGATGGATGACTTGTTTGTTATTTATGTGTGAAATGTCTGACCTCTGGTTCTAAAATTTATGGAATTATATCTGGAATGGCATATACTAAAGTTACATCTTTAAGCTCATTTAGTTTTACCTCAATACCTTAATACATTCAAGCTAACAATGATCAATGTTTTTAATCATTGTTGTATTGTTTTCTTTGCTGTTGTATCCAGTGCTTTCCAGTACTTGTATTTGCTTTTGGAAATGCTTTTCATAAAACTTATGTTAAAATATTCAGAGAGATGTTTGGTAGGATGCACAAGAATATGATTGATGTTATGTGATCTATGACCAAAAGTGGGGATTGTGAAAAGATAATTCGTCTGCATTGCTTTATGATTGTCATTTCCTTAAGACATCAATCCATTTAACCAGCTGGAGCTTGAAGAATTTAGTTGACATCAAATTTTGCCTCCAGTGGTTAACTGGTCATTGATAAGAGAATTTCTGTTTCAGTTTTATTATCTTTAATTAATTAATATGAATGTGTCAGTGGTATAAGTATAGTTCTGGTGTTGTTAGTCTGCAAATTCCAGTTGAATCCCAAGTGTTTACTAACTAGTTTATTGTTTTACAATATATTGATCTTCCCCTCCTGCTATCTGTTCTTTATGTGTAAATCTTTATCTTCCCTTTCTATAAGTGTAAAATTCCATTCTATCTGCTCTGCCTTACAACTGAAACCCACATGAGGTTGCTGAAACTGAGATTTTAGGCCCACAGTTTTGTTTTGTTTTTTGGTAATATGGGTCTATGCTTTGAGTATATAATCAATCAGTTATCACAGGCCTACACAACCTACAGATGTTTTCCTCTTAATTTTTTGCAGGCCTCCCAAAAACCTTTGGCCAGCTGCAGGTTGTGCAAGCTTGACTCATTAAAATGTTTTAGTGTTGATAAGCATAATCGGCAGCAACACCTATCAAAGAATCCTCGGAAAATTTTTATGTCAATGGAATTTTGGAATTCTTGAACATGGAAATAGAGCAATATTGGGTGATGGCAAGTTTAAAATCATTACCACCCCTTTGTGTCATTGAAGTAGAGTGGTAGAGTTATAAAAGTTGAACATACTGATTAACTGGGAATTTATGGAATTTGAAGGACTATTTCTATGTATGCTGAAGTTCTCTGTAGTGTAAGACTTGAAGTTCGAGTGGAGGGAGAAATTTAACCTGGCACTGAATTCATTGACAAAGTGGGGGTGGGGATGTGGGGAGATGGTGATAGTACAGAATAGATTTATATTGAATAATAAGCTTGGAAAGATCTTATAGAGTGTTTCAAAGGAAGTGGTTGTGGGGAGCAAAAAGTATTTTGTTTCAGAGTTTATATGTTAATGTTACATGCCAACTTCTATTCTATATTTGTCTAAAGTGTAAATTCACATTTAAGGGAGGGTGTGCGTGTGCTTCAAATTTCTGCAAAAGCTGAAGTTCTTTAGAGGCTTACACATAGAGACATTGAAAGGTAATGAAAGAAGCCTTCAAATACAAAATAGGCATTCCTTACTCTAAAAAGGGTGGGAAATGGTGAATATCTTAATTGCATATGAAGTGGCTAGCAGCACCATGAATGTGATGCATCTGATTTCTAATCCATTTTGCTATTTACCTCCATTTTATAGGTGAATGCATAAGCACAATTCACAGCTTTGTCCCTAGCTACTCTTCTATTAAAAATTACCAAAAACATATTAGGGTGAAAATAACTAAACTGAAAATAATCATCCTAAGGCAATGAATGGCTTAGAGACAAGGATCTTTTGAATTAGGAAGAATTTGTAGAAAGGAGAAGAAAGTCTTTCTTATCATCTATCTGGAGGAGAGAAGTTTCTGCCAATCATGAACTGAGTTGTTGACCTACTAAACACTGAGAGTGTTCAATAATACTGCAGCTGAAGAGAGTACTACTACAACCCCTGAATCCTCCCTCAACCCAGCCAGGTTGTTGAAGGTAGAAAAACAGACTGCATTTGCCCACTGAAGAACAAGCCCTTCCAGCAGAGACATCACGCTCTGAGAAGAATGCAGAGGCTAAGCAACCTGTCTGTCAAATCACCGCAGTTTGGTAAAAAGCTAGCATAGGCACCAACTAAAACTAACTCAGCTAAAACTAACAACAAATTGGCCTAGCCAGGTAAGACACCAAAACCTTGGATGAAGAAAACCAAACCAAGTCATGGGTCCAATGGTGACCCAATGTTTTATGAACAGCCCTTTTAGCTGAATATCAGAACAATTCATAGCGAAATTTGTGAGAGAAGGGACATTAAAATCCTGCAGCTTCAGAATTGTAACTTGTTTGGTCTTGCGTTTTCCATATATATATATATATATGTATATATATATATATATATATGTTCCTCAGTACCATTGTACTTTAAGTTCATATTTACTCTTTCTCCCTTTCCAGAGTCTGGACACATTTATGGGAGAGTGTGAACCTGGTATTGGGGAAAATAATTTGCAATTACTGTTCTTTCTGTACCACTTGAGTAAATGCTAATTCAGTTTACTGGATGATTGTTAAAAGGAACCATACTAATGAAGCCTTGTGAATTAGTATTTGGAAGGAAAGTCATTTCTGTTTGTTCCTATTTATACTATATAATTGAAATTACAGATAAGGAAAGAAATAATAGATGACATGAGATCAGTAGCCAAACAAGGCATTGATTTTGTGAACCTAGTTATAGATATTCCGTGGTGGAAACTTACAAAGAGAAAAATTCCCAGAAAAATGGAGAATCAAATAATTCATTCTTTCTATTTGCAAAATGGAAATAATAATGTCATCATTGATCAAAAGCAGAGTGAGCAGCAGCATGATTCAATTTAAAAGAAACTTAAGTTTGAAATCACAGGAGCTTGATTTGAATTCTGGCTCTGAAACCGCCTTTGAGACCTTGGAAAAGCCACACAAACTCTATTAGGTTCAGTTTTATTATCTGTAAAAATGAGGGTATTTGACTGGGTGACTTTTAAAGCCCTTTCATTCAGAGTCAGAGGCCTAGATTCAAATCCTAGATCTTCCATTTACTGCCCAACTGAACTTCAGGGCAGTTATTTAACCTCTCTGGTCCTATTTCCTCATCTGACAAAGAAGAGATTGTTCTAGATGTCTACCAAACCTTCCTGAAGTTCTATGTCTATGATAATATGATCTCTAATATCCTTTTCCATTTTGTAGCTATGATAAAAAGGAACTCATGAATAAGAATGCTGTAAAACACCACAATAGTCACTATTACTCTCACAAGGATCCTTGATCTCCAGGAAACATTTTTTCCATGGTGTATAGACCAGATGAACTCAGTATAATTATGCAGAAAGAATCATTGATGTTATACTGTACTGAGAGCAGATTGCCAGAAGACCAAGCTGTGTGACATTTAGTAAAGCAAAGGGCTAAAAAAAATTTCCACCACTCCAAAAAAGATGCTACATTTCCAAAATATCTTCCATGGAAAGAAAAAGCAAGTTAATGAAAGTAAGACTTTCCATGTGTTGATGAAGGAACAATATGTTTCTGCCAGTAGAGCTGTTAGAACTCCCACCCCCACCACCCTCATGTCACCAAAACCTCAAACTTAGAACATTACCCTATAATTCATCTTTAATTTCTAGTAAATGACACCTGGAACATTACAAGGTTCTTTGAAGAGTTATGCATGTTTTACAGAGGAATTTTTCATAGATAGATAGATAAATCTAATCACCTGCTAGGACTAGATTGAAAGAATTGAATTTTATATACTTTCATTCATAAAGGAGTTAAACCATCTAAGGCAATTTTCTCAATCTCAAATAGAAACTAGATTGGGGGGGCACTAATCTGTACAAAAGGATCTCTGTTGGTAGTATATTGACTTAATTTTTAAACATGCTGTTATTTGTTCTTTGTTATACTGAAAAGAGGTGTACCATATCTAACTTTTCTAAGATTCTATTCATCTCCTTAATTTCTTTCTTATTTATTTTATGGTTAGATTTATCTAGCTCTGAGAAAGGAAAATTGAGGTTCCCCCACCAGTATACTTTTACTATTTCCTCCTGTTATTTATTTGATTTTTCCCTTAAGAATTTGAAAGCTACGCTGCTTGGTGCATGCATGTTTATTATTGATATTACTTCATTGTCTATGATGCCTTTTAGCATCTTTTAATTGGTCTTTTTTTGTTTTTGCTTTTCTGAAATCATGACTGCTACTCCTGCCTTTTTTTTTTTACCTCAAATGAAACAAAATGGACTCTGCTCCAGTCACTTATTTTAACTCTGTGGGTGTCTTTCTGTTTCAAATGTCTTTCTTGTACATGACTCTTGTTGGATTCTGATTTCTAATCTTTTCTGCTATTTACTTCCATTTTATGACTGAACTCATCACATTGAAATTTACAGTTATGATCACTAATTGTGCTTTTCCCTCCATTATATTGTCTTCTGGCTTTCCTTCTCTCTTTCTCTCTCTTTTTATCCTTCCCCTCCTCAGAAATCTATTTTACTTTTGACCATTGCCTTCCTTTATTTGCTGTTTTTTTAATCCTTTTTATTATCCCACTTTTCTCTTTTCCCCTTCCCCTCCTGCTTCTCTGTTGGGTGAGAAAGATCTCTATACTCAAATGAGTGTGTATGTATTCTCACTTTGAACCAATTCAATGAGAGTGAAGTTCAAGCATTTATAACCTCCCATACCATTTCCCCCTCCACTGCAAAAGCTCTTTCTTGTGGTATCCTTTTATGTGAGATGATTTTCCCCATTCTTCCTCTCCCTTCTTTCTTCTCCCAGAGCCTCTTTCTTTCTTGCCAATCTTTTTTTTTTTTAGATCATCCCAACATAATCAACTTACTCCTGTGCCCTCTGTGTAGTCTGTTCTAATCACAATAAAGTTCTTAGGAATAACATTTTCATATTCCAATATAGAATACAAACAGTTTAAACTTTTTGAATCTCTTATGATTTCTCTTTCCTGTTTACCTTTTACTGCTTCTCTTGATTCTTGTATTTTAAAGTCAAATTTTCTGTTTAGCTCTGATCTTTTCATCAAGAATACTTGAAAATCCTATATTTCTTTAAATATCCATTTTTGCCCCTGAATCATTGTATTCAGTTTTGCTGGGTACATCATTGTTGGTTGAAATCCTTGCTCCTTTGCCTTCTGGAATATCGTATTCCAAGACTTCTGTTCCTTTAATGTAGAAGCTGCTAATTCTTGTGTGATCCTGACTATGGCTCCATAATATTTAAAAGCTTTCTTTCTGGCTGCTTGAAGTATTTTCTTTTTGACCTGGGAGCTCTGAGATTTTACCCATTCCTATTCTTCACAGAGTGGGAAGAGGAAGAGAAGGCTTAAGTTGTGAGAAGAAGATAGGGCAATAGCCAATAGGAAGCAGGAAGACAGGGCGTCTTTGGCATTTGCTTATAATGCTGCTGCTTTAACTTTAGGTAACTGTTCCAACTCATACACCTAGGGCCCCTGGGAGCAAAGACAGTGATACAAAAGGAAATTAGGCCAGATGTGACAGTGAATACTGAGGCCAGAGCAAAAGTTTTTCTAACAATAGCCTCCCTACTGACTGAATGGAAAAGTGAGAAGTAAAGATCAGAGACTGAAGTTAATAGAAACAGTTGTCATGGAATAGAGGAGAAAATGTCAACAATGATACCAGCACCAAACTTTAGGACTAAGAAGAGTATTTGCCTCAATTCTGGTTTTGCTGAATTTGGTGGAGGCGTAAATTATTTGACAGAATTTTCATTTCCTTTTCTATTCACCCACCGTCACCTCCCTCCCCAAGTGGGATATATGTGTTTGGAAATTTATCTTTGTCTCTTGAAAATTTATTATTATAAACTATGTCTACTGACTCTCTAGCAAGCAGTGTTAAGATAAAACTATATTACCCTTGCATTACTGCATTACCATTATATTAATGGTCTGTATTTTTCATTTTATCAAAGGCAGTTGAGAAGGAGGTTCTGTTTGGCCAGGTACAGAGAAAGAAAGAAAGAAAGAAAGAAAGAAAGAAAGAAAGAAGAAAGAAAGAAAGAAAGAAAGAAAGAAAGACAGATAGAGACAGAAACAGAGAGAGAGACAGAGAGACAGAGACAGAGAAACACCGAGGATTTTTTCCCCCTAATCATTGGGGGTTTTCTTTGCTAGAATAAAATCTAGGCATAAAAGAAACATTGATATATACCTGATAACCTGAATACAGAGAACAAGCACATCTGAACCTTCATAAGTATAAAGAGTCTAGCAGCTTGTATAGGCTATCTAGTGTGCAAATTTGAAGCTCAGATAATTTTACCTTTTCCATTTTTCAATCCCTCTGGGCAGCTGCTATTAGGAAGTCCATCCCTCAATGGTGGGTAGCAACAAATGACAAGTCACTAACTCTCTTTTTCAGTCAGATACTTTTGCTCCACTCAGTGCTAGAAGTATTCCTCCAAAACTGCTAGTTGAGGACATCATCTCACTTGAAAGTCAGAAGCCTCTTTAAATAGCTATTCCTGTTATAAATTTCCCATTTGCATTAATAATAAAACTTTTGACATGGAGATTATATTACATAGGTGTATTAGTGAATCATAGTGTTAGAGGAAAAAAGCAATGATTATTAAATGGGGAGAAGTTGATAGATGTTAGGAAACAAACTTTGTTTTCTTTGTAGTAATCTAAATTAAGAAATCAACAAAGTATTACACGAACTTTTAAAATGTTCACCTTCACATTACTATCCAGAAACTCTGATGTAACTTTGCAGAGACATTTTGGAAGTACAAGAACTTTTAAAGATTTACATTTAAATACATTTTATTTTTCAGGGATGTTTCCTACTTCAGCTAACCCAGACAAAGACAATTAAGCAGAGTCTGGCCCTCAAGTATTTATTAAAGATCTGAATGGAGTGAGTTAAAATGGAACTTTCTGGGTAGGACATAAAAATAAAAGAATTTTGGTTAACATTTGTTTAGAGATTTTTTTTTTCATTTTCACCAGGCTGTAGTACTTGCTTCCAGAACCAGATGTTAAATGCCAAAATTCCATGGAAAGGACCATTTCAAGGGAATATTTGGCCATTCCAGAAAAGAGGAAATACTGATAATCTCATAAAATGACTGTTTTATGTGAAATTTCCACCAGGTTCTCCCTCCCCCACCCCAGATCAAAGAGGTTCAGATAAGGAATCCAATGTGCCCATAGCCAGATATTGAAGATTATTATCTGGAATGATAATGCTTTGGAAATTTTTAACATTTTGCACATCCTGTACATATATCAGTCAATACTCTATACATGGGGAAATCTGCATGTTTTGTACTTTTTCTGGGGCATTAGGAAGTGTGTGTGTGTGTGTGTGTGTGTGTGTGTGTGTGTGTGTCTGTGTAATTATTTAGAAATAGAAGCACTAATCATTAAATTTCCTCTTTTGCTTTCATCTCAACTCTTTTTTTTCTATGAAGTGCTTTCACTCAGAATATTGCCACTGACAAGAAGCCCCATCCTAGGTAGTCCTACCTACTCAACTATCATCACAAAATTTTACCCATTCTTTCTTTTTCTCTCACTTGCTTTCTCTCTGTTTTCTTTCTTTCCTTCCTCCCTCCTGCCTTTCTTCTTTTCTACCTTCCTTCTCTCCTTCCTCCCCCCTCTCTTCCTCTCTTTCTTTCTTCCTTTCTTTCTCTCTTCCTTTCTTTCCTTCTCTCAAATTTGTCATTAACAGCTCAGCAGTTAATATGTGTTTTAATGTTGACATATGAAATCTATAACAAGGTGAAGAGTGCTACTTGTAAAGAGATTGAGGTTTATCTTAATCTGAAAATAGATGCTGTTTAGCCATCATTCAGTATGTACAGTTGGTGATAAATTGAAAGAAACTGAGAAGATGGAGAGGAAAATGATTTTAAAAAACACGTCTCCTTTATTTGGAAATATGAAGTAGCTGATATATAGCACTGGACTTGGATTCAACAGGACGTGGATTTGAATCCTGCCTCATACATTTATTACGTACATATACCTTGACAAGTCACTTGTCCTTTCTGGTGGTCCTTACTTGCCTCATCTATAAAAATGAGGGAGTTGGACTTGATAGTCTACAAGGTTCTTTCTATCTCTAAATCTCTGATTTTATGAATTTTTTTAAACACATGGTATAAAGAGATAACAAAGAGGACCCTTAAGAGACTATGGCTTTAAACTTAAGAGCAGAATGATTTGGTTGTGTTCTAGGAGAACTCAACAGTGACAGGCAGTTAGAGGTAATGCCTTCTGTGATCTTTATCATGACTAACCTTATAAATAATTATTTGGGTATTTGTATTATTAGTAATATTTTTATTAAATTGTATAATAAGTAATTGGGGTTTTGATATATAGTGAAAGATGAGCAACGGCTTAAGGGGTAAAGTTTCCTCTGGTTTTCCTAAGGATACATGACCTGAGTTAACCTCAGGTGTGGGCTCAGAGCTAATTGATCAATTAATGAGAAAGATGTTGCAATCTTAATAACTAATCAGGAAATATTAAAACATTTGCATAGATTACCTTTGGATTTGGGAAAATAAAAATGAACATGATAATGGGTCAAGTAATAAGTTAAGTGGTGACCATAAAATGCAGGCTAAACGTGAGTGTGTTAAACTCTAGAACCCTACCAAAAACGAGGGCTTATATATAATATTAATGAATATTATTTTCCTTTCTTTACTATAAATATTTTTATAGAATCATAAATGCAAAGTGTCTTATAATACTATCAATAATTAATGATATTAACTTGCCTCATTTTATTGGTTTATCTGATATATATTCATCGCACATGCTGATGATATGTTTGTTACTAAATACACTGAATGCTTAATGATTAGTTTAGTTGTATTAGTTTACTCAATATTAATTTTACACTATTACCATTTTAAAAACAGAGACATATGTTTAGTATGTATTATGATGTTTTTAACTAAAAATTCATAGGTGTCTTTTGATTTGGGGAGTTGAATATAAATAAGAACATTTAAAAATATTGAAAAGAAAGGTAAGGTAATTGGAAGATTTCAAGGTAATTTATAGCAATGTCAGGGCTATTTAGATAACTCTTTATGCTATGAATGACTTGATCAATTGGATCATGCAAAAGTACCAGATAAAGTGACATTAGGAAACAATACTTGAGAAATGATGACCTGCTAAACACACACACACACACACACACACACACACACACACACACACACACACACTTCTGCAAAGAAAGAATTGGTAAGGAAAGTAAATACTTGAATGAGTAAAGAAGCTTGGAAGCAGGGAAAATAAAGGAAAAAAAGAAAATAAAATTTAACATACAGCCACATGAAGTTAAAGGTCCCTATCCAATCATGATTGATCAGAGAAATTATCAACCCTCCTGAATTTCAGTTTTTGTTGAGTCTTGGGTTCCAAGTCCCCATGCTTTACGTGAATCAAGATCCTGAATCAGCAGTTCCTGTATTTGCATCTGACAATCTGTGTCACCCAAAAATCTGGGCGTGTTGTGATTGCACTCCTTTGTTACTCAAGGGAAGACTCAAAATAA
The DNA here is from genome assembly GCF_003287225.1 of Phascolarctos cinereus. Classification (NCBI taxonomy): domain Eukaryota; kingdom Metazoa; phylum Chordata; class Mammalia; order Diprotodontia; family Phascolarctidae; genus Phascolarctos; species Phascolarctos cinereus. The sequence goes on from NW_027555958.1 coordinate 280,628,954, forward strand.
GCTTATCCTAGAATCCCTAGATCTTAACCAATCCTAATTCTAGGGCATAGGGAAGAGTAAGGATTTCCAAAGTTTAAGAGATCGGAAGGTCTGAATCCATTCATTACATATTTATGCATTTGAATCTTCATTGTGTTCTCTGTTATAAATCATTGTTTAATTATTGATTTCATGTTGACTAAAAATGTTGAATACAGGATTCTACCATGTAAGTATAGCAAGGTTCCTCTGGCTCCCTTCTCTAGAAGCAGGCCAACTACATTTTCCTCTCAGGGTTCTAGAGTACCCCGACAGGTTTTAGGTTAGTCTTTTCTGTACTGCCATCATTACAAGCATGCATTGGCCATGGTCCTTCCCCCACTGTTAGGGACCAGTGACTGGCATCCCAGTTCCATGTAACTACTTAATATCAATTAACTTTTACAAAAGTATATTTACTTTGAAGGTATTGTAAGAATAAACGTCAAAAATTACCCCCAATACCTCCAAGTATTCTCCCCAATGCATCTCAAGAATGTCACTCCTTGCACTTCAAGGCATTAGTGCTGTTCTGGCTACAAAACCCGGCCTGGACTTTAATCACTAAATTCCTGTAACTCACTCTCTTGGTCTCCGGATTGATCTATTTCACCTGAAGGGAAAAAAGAAAAATAAAACAAAACACTGAAGCTAAGGACTCGGGACTTTTCCTAAGGACACATGACCTTGAAGAAAAGAAGTCCTCAAAGTTTCTCCCCTCACAGCATGAGTTAAGGAGTTCTGAGATCCTCTAAGAGCAAAAGTGAAAACAATGAATTCAAGAACTATGGTGGAAACTAAGACTTTTTGAATGCCCCATTAGCCAAGCAAAGAGCTTCTAATTTGCCATAACTTTACCAACTGTCTGCACGTGCTCCACTGTCTTTCTATTACACATAGTTGAGATTCTTCCCAGCACTTTTCTGACACCAGACCCTGTTGGTCTCAGACTGATTAAACAAATGGATAAATCCAAAGTGTCTGTAACATAGTAAACAACAAATGTTTATCAAGTGACTTACACTTCTAGAAGATGAATAAAAATGACCTGGAGGGAGAGGCAAAGATGAATGTAAGAAGATTACTCTCTATCTTAAGCATAGAAAAGATGCGATTGAGTCAAAATACGTGATTTGGCAGGGTACAAACAAACTTCAAAGAACTTGGAACTTGACAGTAACTAACTAGCAGTACCACTTACTGGTTAAACATTTTTCAAGGACATGAATAATTTTGATGTTTGGTTGGCAGACACTTTGTTGGAATAGAAAATTTGATACCAATAGTCTACTGATGAAGTAAATTACCTCCTCAGAGAACTATGATCAGAAAAGAAGATGGACTGACCACATACCAAAAGCAAGAACTAAGAGATTGGTATTGTATGTGCTCAGTTAAGATCTTCATCCTGTCAAAACAAAGAAAAGATATCCCCTACCATACACATCCATACATGCATGCATGAATGCCCTGGGAGACTGTGTAGACTTCACCCCTCTCCTTGCCCTTGACTCCCTACCTTGACAAACTTTTGGTGGATCATAGATATGAGTCACACAAGAAAGACAGGCATGGCTACACTTTCATCTTTATCATTGCAGGGAATATTGAAATTGATGAAATTTTAAAAGTGCATTTGAATATTTGAGTACCTGTTTTGGTATCTTTCCCCTTTATTTCCTATCCTTCAGCAAGTACCAAACCCTTTTTGCCTCTACATGTGGACCTAAAAATAGGTAAATGGTCACCTTCAGGGTCATGATTGAGCTATGGAAGTAAACCATCTCAGAATTGAATACTACATATATTTTTAAACTCTGAAGAAACCAGTTTTATGATTTACAATAATTACAGGTCCAGGAATAAAACATTCTATGAAGAAAGTTTCAAAGAACTTTTTTCCTTAATAGCATTTTTTACCCCTCATTATTTTAAACAAAATACTGTTTTAAGGGAAAATATTCACTTTTCAACACTTTGAATAATCTGGATCACTTCCCTTTCCAGATGCTAATCTTGAATTTCTTTTAATATGTACCAATCTAGTTTTATAATACTACAATAAATTTGGATCTTTTAAGCACATACCTTCTTCAGTATAACTTATTTTATAATCCAATAACCCTCTTTTAATGGCAAACTCCTGATGAGTATATTGTTGCTGGAAATGTTATAGGAAAATAGGTTTAAAATTTGAACATATGTTCCTTCATTGTGACACACTAGGGACCTTGAACCACATTTTACAAACTTTCAAAGCTTCCTATCATTGAGAAAGAAGTCATTTTTGAAATGTTAGATATTTTAAGGTCTTTTTGTTGAAAGCTTTTGATAAGCATGATCAAAAATTTTGTTTTAACTAGACAATCAGATGAATTAACTGTTAAGAACACTGTTCTGTTTTCTCTGCTGTCTGGACTATCATTTGTTTCCTACTTTAAACGTATTAGTAGAAAACTTCACTTTAAATATAATCATATTATTTTAAAGTAAAGACTCTTTGGGAAATAATTCAAAACTTTGTTTATATCAGGTGGAAATAGTATCAAAGATTTGTGTGTGTGTGTGTGCATGTGTGTGTGTCTGTGTGTCTGTGTGTTTTTAAATATCTCCAAAAGGCCAAAGAGTACCGACTCCATTATAATAGTTATATTAAATTAGGTAATTACATAGCTTTTATTCATTGCCTATCATTTATGCATAGTTATTGACTTCCAAAATCTGAGAAACATTATTTCCAGTTAACGTAGAATACCATGAGGGTACAGAGTATAATACCTTTGGAATACGTTACCTCTAACTAAACTCTGCCTCATTATGTTAGTCAATTGTAGGTGAAGTGTCCAAATCAGGTCTTTATTTCACTCCTTTTTCTTAAATGTAAGAAAACAAAGATCTCTAAGGAAGTTGAGGACAAGAGTCAATTCAAGAAAGATTGAAGAAATGCTAAAGAATAAAAGAAGGGAAAGAAATAAATAAAAATTAAAAAGAAATGGATAAAAATGTACACATATATTTTATTTCCATGAAAATAGTTTATGTAAAGAATAAAACCATTTAAAACACAAAGTTAATTAAGCTCATACTACAGATTTAGGGAGTTCAGCTGAAAAGAACTTTAGAGATCCAACCCTCTCATTTTACAACTGATGAACTTTAGGCCCAGATAAATTCTGTGATTCGCCCCTTGCAGAATTGCCTAGTAAAATGTTAGCCCATTGCCTGATTTTTTTTTTTTGCTGTCTTGGTTATCTTTAGTGTCATTTGATATTTTGGTAACTAAGTGCAAGATTTTATGTTTACATCTTTTCTACTCTACTACATTGCCATTTGTTGTTGTTGTTTTCTAGCAAGTTTTTTTTTTTACTAAAATAGAAGAGTGAAAAATAGTTTTTACAAATCATTTCCCTCAGAAAACTGTCACACTTTCCTGCAAATATCCCTGGCATTCATGAAATGAGTTGGCATAATTGCTTAGACTATTATAACAGTGTGGCCAATAAGTAGCCAAATCTCCTTGCTTCTCAAGTCTTAGGAGGCCTGCAAGTCCTTTTTCTCTTCATGTAGTCCTCTTGGCAACCCAAACCTTTATTACAAGGACTAGTTTTCTTGAGTCCACAGCAGACTTTCTTGTTTTCTGCCATAGGTCATACTCCTTGAAACCGCTTCTAGTGTCAAGCAATTGTCTCCTTGTATCAGTGTCTGCCTGGAGAGTATCTCCCTCAACTCTACTTAAAGGTCTTTTAAACTGTCTTTCTGAGTATTTGAAAGGATGTCTCTTCTTGGGTACTATGGTTGGTGGTAGATAGGGAAAGGAATGAAATAGAAGCCCTCCTTCCTCACAAGAGTGATTCCTTTTCAGAATCAGGTTCTTCTTCTACTGTTGGCTCCTTCCAGACCTGCCTTAGGAATGATTGTCAAACTATCTTGTGCAAACACATCATGTCAGTCAGTAAATGGTATGGATCTTTCCATTTCTGCAGAAAAAGAGTGGTCATACTTTTTCAGGGGAACATTGTATGTGAATACCTCGTTAATAGAAGAATATAGCTTCATCTCTGATTTATATCAACTAAATACATGGGGGAACAAATCTTTCTATTCACTAATAATAGATTAGAAACTGAAATTCCCTAGTAGATCTTTCTCAGAACTCTGAATCATATTATGATAGAAAAAAGACAGGAGTAGGTAGTTAAAGAGGCTTGGTTCGTTTTTTGTTTGTTTGTTTTTGGTACAAGGATTCCATTTTTGTTTCCCAAAAGTGATCTTGAAGATGCCAACTTTATTGGGGGGGGGGTGTCCTTTTGGCTAAAAACACATGTTCAGGAAATGAGAACGTTAAATTATGGTTGAGTCCGTTATTTGATGAGTGCAGTTTTTTTTTCATTCCCACTTTTCCCTGATGAAACTCATTTTCTGTTTTAGCCCATTCACTGAGCTCAGTGAGATTTTCCTGCAGTTGACCCTCATCAACTTATATTCTCTCTACTTGGAAGAGCTCCATGCTTGTAAAGACAGCTAGATTATGTGATTTGTTTGGAAATGTCCCCCTCTCAGCATGGAAAACAGTCAAAGCAGCACATGGGCTCTCCCTCCTGTGGGGGTTTTCCTGAATCCAGGGCCACAGCTCTCACTGCATACAGCATGGCCAATCTTTGATTCAGAAAAGCCCCACACTATGACCTCTTTACAAATGGTGAAATCTTAACCAAGTGGAGCATTGAGGATAAACTACCCACTTTTACCAGAGCTTCAGTCTCATTTCCAAACAACAAATAGTTCATGATATCATATTGAGCCTCAGAACTGCTGTTGTCATCCAAATACACCTGGTCACCAGCACTGTTGTTAAACCGGATATTCTTCAGAAAGGAGTAGAGTGGCAAAATGCAGAGTCAAATCACAGCCAAAGTCTTAGCAGAAAATTCTTCTTGTGGAGAAACTCTTCATGTGGGCCCAATTAAGGGGAATTTCTTGTTAAGAATCTAGAATGGAAAGATTCTGATCCCTTCCTGGCTAGCCATAATTGTGATGATTCAAAAGTTTTGAGAGACATAGTTTGTGGATAATTTAATCTTTATATTAATAAGGCCAGTAGGTTATTAGTAAAAGAATGGTCATTTGGCCATCTCTCTTAGACCAAAGATCTTGACGTTTCTAGTCCATTGTGATTTCATCAATGTGGGGAAATCTCTCAGTGTTGAAATTCTTTCCACCTGTGCAGACAAAGAACTCTTCTACTATGTTCTTAGAGAGGTCCTGAGGCACTAAGAGATTAAGTAACCTACCCATGGTCACCCAGCTAGTATGTGTCAGAGTCGTAACTGAAGCCTATGTTTGTTTGGTTTTTGTTTTTGTTTTTTACTTTTGTCTTAGATCCCTCTGGCAGTTTCATAAAGCGTATTAAGTTCTTTCGAGAATAACCTTTTTAATTGCATAAAATAAAACACATCAGATTACAAAGTAAACCGATTGAAATAACTATCTTACATATGTGTATGTGCAATATATTTCTACCATTACAAGTTGCTTATTCCTTTAAAACCACTTGATTTGAAGGACTAGAGTTCTTAACATGACACACCCTAGGTTTCTCCCCCCTCCCCCCAGGATGTTTCCATATTGAAATTGAGCAGTACTTCGTGGTTTAGTGTTTCTGCTCTTCCTGAAGCCTTTTGGGATTTTATTGGCAAAAGATACTACAGCAGTTTGCCATTTCCTTCTCCAGCTCATTTTACAGATGAGAACACTGAGGCATACAGGGTCACACAGCTTCTAAGTATCTGAGGTCACATTTGAACTCAGGTCTTCATGACTCCAGGCTAGGGGTTCTATTCATTGTGGCAATTCCTTCAGTAATGTTTCTGTGTTTTGAGCAACTCAACTTACTAATTCAGTTGAACTTAGATTTACTAAGTGAAGGCATTGTGTTAAGAAATAAGAAGGATATAGAAAGGAGCTAAACTCAATCTGGAAGGAGAAAAAAGATGAGCAATCCAACTTTTCTGTGCCTCCAGAAATAAGCTCACAAGATATTGCTGAATCAGCAGTTAAACCAGGGTATATAAAATTAGTGAGTTAGGGTAACCCTTTAATAATTTCTACTTCTCTATGCTACTCCTTTTCAAATATTAAGATATATTGACTTCCACAGATACTTATCAGTTTAATTTCTGTGACTTTGTGTCCAATTTGTAATTAACACTTCCCTGTTTTGCTCAAAATGGAATTATTCTTGGGACCTATTCAATTAGTTATACAAGGAAAAAATGCTATAGAAATCACATTTCAATAGGAATCTCCATTAACTCCATTACATTTATAAAGTATTGAACAAAGAATAACTATTAAACTGCAGTGGCATTTCATCTTTGTTAGAGTGACCCTTGATCACACACTACTTGAAAACTTTTTTAACAGTATGTTTAAAATAAGAAAGCTTGATTTTTTTTTCTGTCCTACCAGTTAAGTTTCTGAAATGGGAATAATTATTCATTATTGATTCAAATCAGGTACTTTTTTTTTTAAGGCAGCTTTCCAAATAGCATAGCTTAGGCTGAAACATGTATTCAGTTTCCTCAGCTTTAAAATGAAGGTATTTGACTCCATGAACTTTGAGTTCCTTTCCATCTTTAATTTTCTATGATCCCAATTCTTCTCCTAATTTTTCTGGTTGATCATCTAAATTCATCAAGTAAATGCATGCTATTTTCCCCCAAATGCATTTAATTTTTGTCACACATTTAGAGAATGAAACAGTATCATGGAACTGATTAATTTCTTTTCTTTTTCTTTTTTTCTGAGGCAATTGGGATTAAGTGACTTGCCCAAGGTCACACAGCTAGTAGGTATCAAGTGTCTTGTCTGAGACTGGATTTGAACTCAGATAATCCTGATTCCAGGGCCCGTACTCTATCCACTGCACCACCTAGCTTCCCCTAGAACTGATTATTTTAAATCATTAACATTAAACAAGAAATTGTGCACAAACTTACAAAAAAAGAATCTAGCTAGCATTTTTTTAGTGGTGGAAAGAACTGGAAACGAAGGTGCTTATCAATTGACAGCAACCTCCCTGTAAAAGTGAATGGCAATCCTGATTAGTGGATATTTAAAGAGGAGGTGGGCTAAGAGTTCTCAACTCCTGATTACTTCACCCTTAAGAAGGGGAATGGGGTGGGAAAGGTCAGCTGAGGAAAGAGGCCTGGTCCTGAGATTCATCAGCCTCCAGCAATTTGGGAAAGGAAAACTACCCTATCCTAGCTTAGATTCTCTTTACTGAGCTGGGTAGCTCCAAACTCTAATGAAAGGATCTTTCATAAGGAGTAGCTCCTGGTAAGGTTGACTAGCTCAAGTTAGTTTTTGTTTATGAGATAAATACAGTCCCAAACCAGGCCCTGGGAAGTGATAGAATGTGATCACATTCTAGGTCTTGGAAGTAGTTTTTCTATGTGAGCTAAATTAAAAAGTGGGGATTTTAAACAGAGAAGGGAATATCACAAACTAATATTAACAATCAAATGATACAGCATTAAAATTAATTTTCCTCACTTTGATGACCCTGGAAGAGACAGTGAGTCTGATGGACTTTGTGCAATTCTGCCTCACTTAAATCCAATTCATGCACAAGTCCAGATATCACCCCATGATGTCAATGGTCCTCTTTGAAAAGGAAGGTCAAACAACAATAATAAGACTCAGGGCAGCTAACTGGGGCAGTAGATATAGTGCTGGGCCTAGAGTCAGGAAGGCCTGAGTTCAGATCTGACCTCTGAGTTTTCCTTAACATAGGCCTAGGGGGTAGATTTTAAGAAAATTATTACCACCTAAGAATAAAACAACAGAAAGTCTGTTAGTTACTATCACTTAGCCTCAGGCAAACAGTTAACCTTTGCTTGAGGTAGAACTCCTGTTTCTTGTCCACAAGGCTAGTATGCTTTCCATTATACTCTGCTACTTCTCTATACCTGATGCAATGGAGGAGACTCTGGCCCTTTTAAGCTAAGGTCTTTTCAGGTTCTCACTCTGAGTGAAGTAATACCCATTCAATGTATAGGCCTCTTTAAGAAGTGAGTCAAAGGATGTCCTCTTTAAGTAAAAAAAAATCAAACTGGGAGGAGAAGACCCTCAGGGCTGTTGGCCAAAAGAGAAACAATTATTATTTACATTCACTGGGAGTCAGGAGGGACCAAAAAATCATCATTAAGTGGTGCTTGGGTGTGGACCTATTGTTTTCCAGTCTTGAGCTCCATACTGAATTGGGTTTAAGGCTTGGTGTTTGATAAAGAATTCTAGCCAGTAAACCCAACAGAGGAGAAGGAGAGAGGGAGAGAGAGAGAAAGGGAGAAGGGAAGGAAGAGGGGAAGGGGGAGAGGGAGACCCTGCAAACAAACAGTGGAAGATGCTGGACCTTTAAAACTAAGGTCTTTTCAGGTTCTCACTTTGAGTGAGGTAGCAACCATTCAGTGAATAGGCCTACTTCACTCTGGGCCATTTCTAGCTGGCCTGATGAATATCTGGCCACTGGACCCAGATGGCTCTTCAAGACAAAGTGAGTCTGGTGACCTTTCACAGCCCTCCCTCACTCAAATCAAAGTCAATTTCAAGCCATGTCATCATCGCTCTGATGTCATGGTCCTCTTCAAGAATGAAGGACAAACACAATGACTTGATGACTTTACACTCAGTGAACCTTTATTGAGCAGCTACAAAGACTCAGAATGTCCTTCAGGACTCAACTGAGATCTAGCTTTCTACAAACAGCCTTCCTTACCTGGCCCAGCCTTTTCTATCTAGTTCTTATATAGCATTCATTTAACAATTTATTATATAGCACTTTAGGACATCTCTTTTATTGTGATGAATGTCTGGTTACTTCAGTCTTGTTTGACTTGACAATCTTTTTTTTTTTTTTCAACTTTCAAATATCCATGACTTTTCTCCTCTATTTAACTAGATACTTCTTTTATTTTTTGTATCTCCTAAAGTGGTTAGAACAATATCTTTCTCTCACAGAAGGCCTAATTTTTATATGATGTGATTTAGGATGGATACAGAGAATCAGAATAGTATATGAATACCAATGAAAGTAAATCACAGAATTACTACCGGATGCATAGTTTAGACTACACTACAACTTTGATATGTGTGTCCAGGGAAAAGAAAAACAGTCTAAGATGGATTAAATTCATGTATAGGAAATCCCTAATTGTATAGTTAATGTCAATGTCTAAAAATTGCTTTTATCCTAACAGTGTTGAATAAAACAGACCTCACAGCAAAGGCAAGTTCAAAGGAGGGATCAGGAAGCTCTCAACATAATGACTTTACCATAATAAAATATTTATGATTTTCTATTTCATTCAGGAAACTATTTGAAATGATTGCTGAGTAGATGAAGTTGGCAACAGAAAGTGAATGCTGACATCACTGCTAATTATAATAGTGGAGTAAATATTGAGAAGATCGTTAGAGAATCACAAGACATTTAAACAATAGACATCCCTCCACCTTTGAACTACCATAACAAGCAAAGCTGACAGCTTTATTTGATGGTAAAGCTAGAAAACAAAGACAAAATTCCAATTAATAGTAGGAAACTAGAGTGTTCTACATTTTTATTTGAAAAGCCTTGTCAAGAGTACTAGGCAATTCCAGTTAGGATAGTAATTTCCAAGTGTATAGACAAATCTAGTTTCCCTGAAAGAATGCCTTTAAGCTATGAAGATAAATGGCAAACAGAATTTCAAAAGCAACAAAAATAACTGAGTTCTTCCATCTCATAAAGGAAGGCAGGAATTGATGATGCTTCTATCAATAACTGCTCCAGGGGCACAAGCTTTCTGAAGACAGTGAAGGGAATTTAGGCCAAAATCAGCCTGCCTAGAAACAGGAGATAATACCTAGAAAACCACGCGAAGGCCAGTGTGCCACTTCTAGAAGGAGCTATTCCAGTGATTAAGTATAGCACAGGTAGCTTACTGCACAAGGAAATGTCTGGCCAGAGAAAATAGGGATCTGAGGATGTGTTAGGAAACCAGACTCATGTCAACATGATATGATTTTATTTCCCTAGATGTGGTGGCATGAAGTCATGTACTTCAAGAGATCACCATGCAGGGAAAGTGACAAATCCAACATGGCACATTAGGGAGGCTCAAAAGATACACGGACGGTATAGCAGCAATGGGAGAGGCTTGGGATTAATGTATATTTATCACTCCATTCCCAGGCCAAAACTAGTATTTCTGGTTAGGGTTGTGGAAGAAAGCAAGGCCAGGGAGGCTTGTACCAAAGACTATAGGGAAAAACCTCCTAGACTGCAGCAGAGGCCTAGTACAACCTTGTTCCACTCTAGTACTTCAGTAGAAGATAGGACCTGGGCCTAGCAGCTCCATTCTCCATCCAATAGTGTAGGATGGGATAGAGCCTAGACCTGACACAAAATCCTAACTCAAGAATTGAAGTTATTGATGTGAGCAAACAGAAGGAAACAAATTAGCAATAATGCTCATTATAATAAACAAATAACATGACTTAAATAAATGTCATGATAAAATCTGGAAAAAAAAGAAGATAATTTAAAAAAATTAATCACTTGGATTTTAGAAGGGGAAAAAAAATGGATTGTCTACAAAGACTCCAGAAATAGATGAAAGAAATGAAAAAAAAAATAAAACTGAACCAAGAACTTAATAAAAACAACAATGTGAAACTAGAGCTTAGAGCAAAAAGTGGGAAACCTTACCCAAATAACTGATACCCTGAAAAACAGAATGGAGAAAACAGAACTCAATGGTTTAATGAGAAAATAAGAAATAATAGAGCATATTCAAAAGATTGAATAATAAAACCTAGTAGAAATGTGAAATATCTACTGTCAAAATCTCTTTACCTGGAAAACAGGATGATTACAAAGAATTAAAAATCACTAGATTCATGCCTATCAATTTGGGAATGGCTGAACAAGTTGTGGTATATGATTGTGATGGAATACTACTGTGCTATAAGAAATGATGAGCAGGATGCTTTCAGAAAAAAACTTAAAAACATTTACATGAACTGAGGCAAAGTGAAGTGAGCAAAACCAGAAATATTGTATCATGATCAACTATGTATGACTTAGTTGATCTCAGCAATACTATGATCCAAGACAATTCTGAAGGACTTATGATGAAATAATACTATTCAAATGCAAAGAAAGAACTAACGAAGTCTGAATGTAGATCAAAGACCACTTTAACTCTTTATTTTTCTTGCATTTGTTGGGGGGGAAGGGTGACTTCTTTCACAACATGACTAATATAGAAATATGTTTTGCATGACTATACATGTAATACCTATATCAAATTGCTTGCCTTCTCATTGAGGAGGCAGGGAGCATGAGAGAGAATCTGGAACTCAAAATCAAAAAAAAATGTTAAACATTGTTTTTATATGTAATTGGAAAAAATAAAATATTTGAAAATGAAAAAAAGTTTAAAAATCATTACATTCTTTGAAAACTATAATGAAATAGAATCTCAGATACTTTGTTTCAAGAAATCACAAATGAAACCTTCCCACATTTATCATATTGTTGTTGTTCAGTTGTTTCAGTTATGTCTGACTTTTCAAGAGCTTATTTTGGGTTTCCTTGGCAAATACACTAAAGTGGTTTGCCCTTTACTTTCCTAGATCATTTTACACATAAGGAAACTGAAGCAAACAAGATTAAGGGACTTTCTCAGGGTAAGTGGTAAGTGTCTGAGGTCAAATCTAAACTCATGGGGTAAGTTTTCCTGCCTTCAGACCTGGCAGTCTATCCACTGTGTCACCTAGCTACCCTACATCTACCAGAACCAGGAGATAAACTGAAAATAGCAAGAATTCACTGATCACCTCCTGAAAGAAACCCCAAACTGAACATACTTAGAAATGTTAAAGCACAAATTCAAAGTTTTGGGGCAAGAGAGAAGTATTGCAAGCAGACAAGGAAATAAGAGACCAAATACCTCGGAACCATAATCAGGATTACAAAAGACTTAAGGGCAATTTCAATAAAGAAAAAAAAAATCTTGGAATTTTAATTTATCCTACAAGCTCTGTTTAATTTTACTGAGGACAAAATTATAAACTTTTAATAAAGCATGATTGCCAAGTGTTCCTATTTATAGGCTTTGAAAGCATAGGACTTCTAGGGCTGTATCCCAAAGAGATCATACAAATGGGGAAAGGATCCACATGTACTCTTTTTGTGGTGGTGAAGAATCGGAAATTAAGAGGATGCCCATCAATTGAGGATTAGTTGAACAAGTTGTGGTATATGAATGTAATGGAATACTATTGTGCTATAAGAAATGATGAACAGGCTGACTCAGAAAAACCTGGAAAGACTTGTATGGTCTGATGCTGAGAGAAGTGAGCAGAACCAGGAGAGTGTTGTACACAGTAACAAACACATTGTATGATAACTAACATTGATAGACTTAACCTTTCTCAGCTCAACTGAGAGATGAGCACGGGGTCCCAGATGCAGTTCCCTGAGAGCACAGCCCTGGGGAGGCTGCCTCCTGAACTTCCAGCCAACAGAATGGGGGGGAATGGAGTGGCTGATCAGAGAGGGATTGCAGGGATCTCTTTGCCAGTGCTGAGGCAAGAATACCTTGCTTTGCCCATGCATGGATGTGTGTCACAGTTCTGGGTGGCAGTCCTGGGGTAAGGAGGAGTGCTGATGTGGTGGAGCTTGTAGTGGCTGTAGGGAAGAAACCCTCCTCACAGTTACAGGACAGAAAGGAGTGCTTGTGGTCACTAATAGACCAAAGCACAGGCCAGGAAAGAAGTAAACACCTCACCCCTTATCATACCACCTTGGAAGAACTGAAAATTTACAGACACTACAAGCATCTCTGAAAACAGCTGTACAAAGCCCTGAAGCTTGGGACAGTACATTCACCACATTGGAAGTAGCCTTTTACCTTAACAAAGTGTTTAAAACTCAAGTAATTACCCTGGATCATGAGCAAGCAACACAAAAAGAGTCAGACTGTATTATCTTACTTTGGTGACAAAGAAGATCAAAATATACAACTAGAAGAACACAACAAAGTCAAAGATCCTACATCCAAAGCCTCCAAGAAAAATATGAATCAGTCCCAGGCCTTGGAAGAGCTCAAGAAGGATTTTGAGAAGCAAGTAAGAGAAGTAGAGGAAAACTGGGAAGAGAAACGAGAGTGATGCAAGAAAATCATGAAAAACAAGTCAACAGCTTGCTAAAGGAGACCCAAAAAAAACCTGAAGAAAATAACACCTTAAAAAATAGCCTAACCCAAATGGCAAAAGAGGTCCAAAAAGCCAATGAGGAGAAGAATGCTATCAAAAGCAGAATTGGCCAAATGGAAAAGGAAGTTCAAAGGCTTACTGAAGAAAATACTTCCTTAAAAATTAGAATGGAGCAATTGGAGGCTGGTGACTTTATAAGAAATCAGGACACTATAAAACAAATCCAAAAGAATGAAAAATTAGAACAATGTGAAATATCTCATTGGAAAAACAACTGACCTGGAAAATAGATCCAGGAGAGAATTTAAAAATTATTGGACTATCTGAAAGCCATGATCAAAAAAAGAGCCTAGACATCATCTTTCAAGAAATTATCAAGGAAAACTGCCCTGATATTAGAACCAGAGGGCAAAATAGAAATTGAAAGAATCCACTGATCTCCTCCTGAAAGCAATCCCCAAAGGAAAACTCCTAGGATTATTGTAGCCAAATTCCAGAGTTCCTAGGTCAAGGAGAAAATATTACAAGCTGGCAGATAAAATAAAAACAATTCAAGCATTGTGGAAACACAATCAGGATAACACAAGATTTAGCAGCTTCTACATTAAAGGACCGCAGGGCGTGGAACATAGTATTCTAGAGGGCAAAGGAGATAGGATTAAAACTAAGAATCACCTACCCAGCAAAACTGAGTATAATCCTTCAGGGGAAAAAATGGTCATTCAGTAAAATAGGGGACTTTCAAGCATTCTTGATGAAAAGACCAGAGCTGAATAGAAATTTGACTTTCAAATACAAGACTCAAGTGGAACATGAAGAGGTAAACAGGAAAAAGAAATCATAAGAGACTTATTAAGGTTGAACTGTTTACATTCCTGCAAGGAAAGATGATATTTATAACTCATGAAACCTTTGTCAGTATTAGGGTAGTTGGAGGGAAAAATTATATGTATGTATGTAGGTATGTATAGATAGATAGATAGATAGAGAGATAGAGAGATAGATAGATAGATAGATAGATAGTGGAGGGCACAGAGTGAGTTGAAGATAAAGGGGTCATATCTGGAGAATAAAATTAAGGATGGAGAGGATTATATTGGAGAAGAGAAAGGGAGAGGTAGAATGGGGTAAATTATCTCACACAAAAAAACAGAAAAAAAAGTTCTTACAGTGGAGGGGAAAAGGGGAAGGTGAGAGGGAATGAGGGAATCTTATTCTCATAGGATTTGGCTTAAGGAGGGAATAACATACACATTTAATTGGGCATGGAAATCTGTCTTACCCTACAGGAAAATAGGGGGAGAAGGGGACAACAGAGCAGGGGGATGATAGAGAGGATGGCAGATTGAGAAAGGGGGTAATTAGAATCAAACAATTCTGAGGAGGGACAGGGTCAAAAGAAAGAATAGAATAAGTGGGGGTGGGATAGGATTAAGGGAAATAGAGTTAGTTTTTCACAACATGTCTACTATGGAAGTGTCTTGCACAACTGCACAACTATAACCTATATTGAATTGCTTGCCTTTTCAATGAGGGTGGGTGGGGAGGGAGGAAGGGAGAAAATTTGGAACCCAAAGTTTTAAAAACACAATTTTCTTTCACTCCCCCAAAAACTCAATTCCCTCCAAAAGAAGGGATCAGGGCAACAGGACACTCCCCTTCCCATCATCAAATCTTTCCTACATTTTCTCTCATCCTTTCCACTTCGCCAATTTCTGTCTTGGCCTCTTCCCCCTCCCACTTCTTAAGTTTCAGTTTTGTGTTGTACTTGCTGTTTTTTTTCCGATTGAAAAGATGATGCCCCCAAACCCAAAAATAAACAGGAAATGAGGAAAAATTGTTTGAAGAATTTTCACAAGGAAAAAGAATTGGATTGTTTTTTCTTCTGTTTGTTGCAAGAAAGTAAAAACCAAGAGCAATGCTTAGAAGCATCGGAGATAGATTTAGGTTCCATGTGGAGGGGGTGGGATATTTCCAACAATAAGACCTGGCCAAAATTGAAATAGCTTACCTTAGGAAGTGTTGAGTTTCCCTTCATTGAAGGGCTTCAATCAGAATGGAGGACCATTTGACATGTATGTAACAGTGGGATTTCCTTTTGGATATGGGTTGGACTGGCTAACTGTTAAGGTCCCTCACAACTCTAACATTTTGTGTTTCTATGAAAACTTTTCAAAGTTTCAACTGTCTGGGCAGTTTGTCAGCAGAGATTTCCATTATTTTTTACTTTATTTCTTTAAGTGCCACCATTCCTATGTTATGTCCTGCTCAATAAATTACCACAATCTTTTCTCCCACAAAAAACTTTGCAGTTGTAATGCATTCCTTTCACTCTTTTGGAGTTTGTCTTCAAATGTCTGAAGTAGCCCTCACTTTAGTAACATTTATCATGTTTAAAACATCAACTTTGTATGCTTTAATTGTTAAATGAAAATCACATTCTTTATTATGACAAAAATTATCTAGAAAACCATAACAGAATTAATGTAATTTCTGCATCACATTGATAAAGGAGAGAAAGAATGTCTTCAAAGTAACAGTCTACTTTCCAAACTCTAGAGGTAATTAAAGTAGATAACTTCTTAAATGATATGATTTTAAGTACTTGCAAATAGATTCTTTCTCATTCTTCTTTACATACACACACAGCATTCTTGCCACCACCACCGTAACTGAACATATTATCAATACTTCAGCATGAATGCATTTCTCAGATTGGTTTTCTAACTGCCACTAACTTTGAGCAACTTTCTGAAAAATAAGGGACAAAATATTTCAATACATCAAAAGAGCTGTAATTTTATAGCATGTACCATTATATCCCCTCCATGCCATAGTAGACTTCATAACTTGTCGTGACCCAAAATCTTCAGCATATGGTGACCAGCCTTAATATGATGAACTTTTTCTCAAATACCAAGGCAGAACAGCTGAGTAGACTCATTTGCCAGGCTCATTTCAAGCTTTTTCAACATGCTGTACCCTTTGAGGCTTTTATCTCTGCTGAACTAGACTTCAGGAATCATTTTGTAATGCACAACCAGAACAGGACTTTAGTGGAAGACACATATAATAGGTAAGTACTAGTAGAGAGGAGAGTGAGAAGAGAGGTCTAGAGTTAGGGCACTGTCCATACAATAAAAGTGACCCAAAAAAATGAAAGAGAATGAATCACAACTGTATGGATTCCTGGGCAATCAGAAGGGAAATGATGCCTTAGACGCTTTGGGAGACGGGTTGACAGCAGGAAAAAAAAAAGAGAATGTTGACAAAATGGGATATTACCCTGAAAATTGCAAATTGCCCTACCTTCATTATTTTGCCTATGCCTGGCCATTTCTATAAGTCAAAAGGACTCTGTGGCAAAGAAGAGAAATGTCTAAATTTACTTAGATGAGAAAAAAAAAGGTTCATAATCATGGATACACAAAGAACTTTTGCTTCTGAGGTTGTATAATCCCCTACAATAATAGCTAAAGCTCATAGTGAGAATGAAATTAGGAATAGCAATACACTGTTTCAAAGTGACCTTTAAATTGCATAATTCTGTATGGAGAATACTTTATTCCATCTTACTGGTTTTGAAATGGCATGCTTAAATGGCAAAAGTTATTTTTATAAATGCTGTCTCAAATCTTTCCATGGCTAAGTTATTCCTGCCACTTCTCATTTTACGCTTGACCTGCAGGAGTGTGTATGGTTTGAGTAGTAAGTGGTAGTATAAGGAAATTGAGTAGTAAGTGGTAGTATGAGGTAATTATGCAATACAAAGGATGAAGGAGAAGCTATTATCTTTTCCTTTCATGCTTCTTTTGTCTAAATTCAAAGCTCAATTCATGTGTCACCTCCCCATGAAACCTTCTTTGGTCTCCCCCAAGTTACTAGCTCCTTCATAATTTTCCTTTTACATAATTTACATAATTTTTCCTTCTCCAGGCACATATTATGCCCACCAAGCATGATATAAGCTCCTTGAAGGCCAACATTCTGTGTTTTTATATTCCATGGACCTATCAATGTGTCTTGCACATTGCAAGTTCTTAGTAAGTGTTTGCTTAAATAGTTAAATTTCTTTCACAAGAACAAAATGCAACAAGCAGAAATTCAATTTATTTGAATTCATATATGTCAATTATGTTTTCAGTACTGAGCTAGGGTGCTAAGGATACAACAAAAATATTCCCTGACCTCAAGGAATATTCTATTGTGTGGGTAGGGGACACTGTGAACATGGATAGGGAAATAAAATAAAACACAAAGTGATTTCAGGTGATAGGGAAGTCTAAAAACTGGGAGAATCAGAAAATACTTCCTTCAGGAGGTGACAGTAGCTGAGCCTTAAAGGTATCTAGAGCATCTATGAAGTGAAGGTGAGGAAGGAGAGCATCCCAGGAATAAGGAATAGACTGAGTAAAAGGTGTGGAAGTGAAAGACAAAATGGCATAAGTGGAGAATAACAAATATGCTAGTTTGATTGGAAAATAAGATGGCAGAGAGAGACTAAAATATAATCAGCCTATGAAGACCTGCTGGAGCCAGATACGACTGACTTTAAATTAGAAAAAAAAACAGTTTCTTGTTGAATTTAATTACCTTCCTTCCACCAGAAGTCACTTATTGGACTCTTTCACTATAAATGCTCTGCAGAATCACTGAAAGTGGGCTGCATTTCATTGTATTTCAATTGAAAACTAAATTAACTTTCAAATTCAAATTTATGCCAGTTATGTTTCCAAAGGAAAAGAGAGTAACTAGTTGAGCAATTGACCAATTATCCCCAGAATAAATTTGAACATGTCATACTTCCCTTCTCAGTAAGAGTTTTTCACTCTTTTCTCCAGCTCTTCCATGCATCCTCATTATTAATGCTTTCAATAATAACTGAACATCTACCCTTGGGTATGCACTGACGGATTAATTTAGTGCAGTGTCTTCCTTCAGGGAGCTTATAGTCTAGTAAGTGAGATAAACGTGTGTACAAAGCACTATGATATAGGACAACATGTCATGAGGGAGAGGAGGTAGCATGATATAGTAGAAAGGGAGGATCTAGAGTTGTAGAACCTTGGTTCAAACTTTGGCTCTGGCACCTGCGTGATGTTGGGGAGGTTACTTAACCTTTCTGAACTTCATTTTTTTTTCTCACCTGTAAAACAATCAGGTAAAACTAGGTGAATAATTTCTAATGTCTCTTCTAGCTTTAAATCTAGTACTCTATCTCAGCCTATAGGCCCCAACAAACAATCAGCACTACTTTCACATGCCTCCCAAGCACGATTACAATGTAATTGGGAAATACTTAACAAAATTAATAAAAAAAAATAGAATAGAATATTGATAGTATTAATATATCTGGAGAATTAGGAGGAAGTTAGGTGGCTGAATGGTCAGAGCCTAGAGTCAAGAAGATCTGAGTGTAAATCTGACCTCAGACACTTACTAGCTCTGTGACCTTGGCCAAGCCATTTAGACTCCATTTGCCTTAATCCACTGCAGAAGGACATGGCAAAGCATTCCAGTATCTTTGCCAAGAAAACTTTATGGACAGGATGACCCTTGGGGTCACAGTCAGACACAACTGAATGACTGAACAGTAACAATGCTAATACGTGGCTTTCTAAGTTAAGGATCCTTACCTATAGTTTAGCGGCTCTGTTTCTGATTGAGTTTGACACCACTACTTTACAATTTGCATTTAATGAGAATTCAGAAGATACAGGTGTATGACTTTGTCAGTTATTCTAGGGTTGATAGTTTCAGATGATCGTATTATGATTCACGTTGGCTATTCACAAATGAGAGAACAACTTTTGGAGTGAAGTCCTTATTTACAATCCTTGCCATTCACATATTTCCTTCATGTGACACAGTAAATACTGTTATTGTGTAGTATGAAATAGCCGCAATTTACCCTCATTCCTCTGAAATAGATAAATACTGGAATTATTTGCTAAAAAGCTAATCCGAAGTCCCAAACACAAAATGCTAGCCTCTAATTCAGGCATGCATTGCTCCTCTGTATGTCTTACACGAAGATGTCCCACATACAGAATTAATATATGTTCTATACCTATACAGATGACTCTGGAGGAGAGAGTGAGGCTAACACCTTTGCACAGCTCTGCCCCTCTCACATCCCATTCATGTGGAAGTCAAGACAACCACCGTCGTGACATCATCGGTTCTCTCCAAGAATAAAGGGCCAAGAGCACCACCAAACAACATCAACAACAAGCAGATATCCAAATTAACACTAAGGAGGGAATCATGTTAATGAACCCCTTCAGAAACCCCTTGACTGCCTGGAATGAGGAAAAAAAAATCAGGATGACTGATCAAAATGTATCTCTTATCTCTTCTATACTTTCTACTCCAACAGTCACAATTACCTCTCATTGCCTCTTGCTTAGGATATTTTTTTTCTGTTGATCAATTTATTTTTAGTTTTCAATATTCACTTCCATAAACTTTTGAGTTTTAAATTTTCTCCCCTTCTCTCTCTACCTCCCTCCGCAAGATAGCATGCAATCTGATATATTGACTGAGATATTTTAATGACCTCTTAACTGCTTGTCTTGTCACTCATCCCTCTTCTCTTTTAGTCCTTCCTGTACCCAATTTTCACATTAGATTTTTCTAATTCAATGCTCTAATCATGTACACTGGAAATTTTCAGTGATTTGTTTTCCTGCTAAATGAATGCAGAATAAATAATTCTTATTTGTAGAGGGCTGTAATGTTTTCTTCAGATCAGGTCTGTGAGGAAATAACATGATGAGCTAGAGAAAGTCACAAGGATTTAGAGAACAAGAACCTGAGTTTAAATGCTGCTGTGTTACCATCTGTGTGACATTGGACAAGACCAACTCCTCCTAGGTTGCAGTAGCCTCATCTCTAAAATGAGAGTATTGGACTAGATGGCCTCTTGGTTGCTTTCTACCTCTACATCCATGATCTCTATTTTATACCAGAGGAAACTGAGCTAAGTATAAAGTGATTTGCCTGAGGTTCACACAGCTAGAAAGTGTCACAGGAAGAATTCAAGTCCAATGTTTTTATTTTTATTTTTTTAAACTCTAAATGCAGTCCAAATCCAGTGCTTTTTACAGTTTGGCCCTAGCCTACTTTTCCAAACTTATCTCCCATTATTCTTTCACAGGAACTCAGTGATGTTGCCTAACTGTACTACTTGTTCTCAACATATCCTGGACTTTTCTCATTTCTATGCTTTGACTTATAGTGTTATCACTCCTGTCATCTCTTCCTTGCCCACCAGTCAGAAGTGATTCTTTTCCTTCTTTTTTCCCTTTAGACTATGAGTTCCTTGAGAGTAAGAACTGTTTTTGTTTTGTTTTGTTTCTGCCTTTGTATTCCCAGTGCTTAGTACAGTGCCTGCCATATATTAGACATCTGATAAATGGTAGTTAATTTGACTTGGTTCCTTAAGTGCAGGATTCCATTAAAAAAAAGAAATCTTTTTATCCCATCAGCACCCAAATACAATATTTTGCACATAGTAGGCTCCCAATAAATGTTTTTAAAATGAATATTATACAGTTAATTCTAAGCTAGGAATCTCTTGATTCTAAATCTTTTACCAAGGGAAGTAATGCAATCTCTTGCTTTGTAAATTTGCAAGCACCTATGTTTCTGGAATAAATTAGGTACCATCTGGTCTAGAAATAAAATTGACAAGATGTCTCTTTGACGTCCTACCCAGTCTCATAATCTTGCGATCCCATTATGTATAAATAAGCGATTTTGTAAATAACACTGAAATGTTAACAAAAGTCAAGTCCTGCTTTAAGGAATTCCAAAAGATTGTCTTGGTACTTTTGATATATTATGATTTAATTGTGTCAAATATGGTTTAAAATGACTAGTCCATTAGATGTAGCCTGAAATTCATTTTGTAATGGAAAGGTTTCAAATATAATTGTATTTAACCTGATGATGAATACATTTGAGTTTAAGGAAACAGTATCAAACTAATCTGACGTGTTAGATATGAACACTGTGGTTTGAGGTGTAGGTGAAAAAGAATTTATTTTTTACTAAATAAGGACTATGAGTAACCCATTCTCTCTCTGACCTCAGCTGCTCATCCTCAAAAAAAGGGACTTTAGGTAAACTCTAAAGTTTTGTTGTTGTTGTTGTTGTTTTTCCAAATCTATATCTATTTCCATTTTATGAAACTGTAATTTGAATCTGACACAGAAGAGCATTTCCATGGACTACAAATTAACAAAAATAGTCAACATTTATACAGTCCTTTAAGGTTTGCAAAATGCTTTACATTTGTTAACTTATTTGATCCTCGAAATAATTCTGTGTTGTTATTGTCCTCATTTTACCAATGAAGAAAGTGAAGCAGAGAAAGGTTAAGATTGCACAGGGTTACCCAATTAACTCAGGTCATCCTGATTCTAAGTACTTTGCTTTATCTGTTGAGCTCTAGAACTTAAAATAATGATATTAGCAGTAGTAGTAGTAGTAGTAATAATCATAATAATAATATAATTAATATATAAAATAAATTCATATTTAAAATTTTGCTGTGTTAAAATATCAGGAGACTGTTAGCCTAAAAGGAGACTACCCTCCCTGCTTCACTAAGGATCTCAGTGACCTTTAATCTAGTTCTGAAAGTGATCTTTTGGCAAAGTTGAAATTATTTGGTTCCAAGCTTGACTGATTTATGGGGATTTGGAATTACTCTTGGCACTGAGTGTGACTGCATAATCATATCCAAGCTTCTGTGAAAGCTTTTGTTTCCATGATCATGGGAAGCTGCCAAAACCAGGAACCACCAAGACTGAGTGAACTCTCGTCATTTCAGATAGAGCTGAGGTCAATGTCACTACGCCCTTAAAAGCTAATTAGACATTGAAATCACCACCAGTCCACGTGCCCAAGGCCTAAAATATCCCTGAGCTAGGTGAAGTCATGATGCTTTTCAGTTGTGAGGGCAACTAGAATTCTCTAGCCTACTCACATTAAACCTATTAGACAAAGTATAGAAAATGAGACCTTCTATATAGACAGTGCCCAAAAAATGGTGGGCCTCCCAAATAGAAAGGCGTAAATTATTCAGTATAAACTCATGATTTGGGGGCAAAATATGTATTTTTAAATTTATTTTGATTTACCAACAATCACTTCTATAAGCTTTTGAGTTTTAAATTTTTATCCTCCTCTCTCCCCAAGATGGCACGCAATATAGGCTATACATATACATTCCTATTAAATATATTTTCACATTAGTGATGTTGTAAGGAAGAATTAGAACCAATAGGAGGAACCACAAGAAAGAGAAAACAAAGCAAAACAGAAGAAAAAATAGCAAATAATCGGTTTCAATCAAAATTATGTATTTTAATTACCTGATATTTCAAATCCTCCTCAGAATGACCTTATCAAATTAACATAGTCCAATAAGATGACATGTTTTTCTTACCTCCTTCCTCTAATTCCTTCACTTGCAAGAAAAGAAGAGATGATATTAGTACCATGCAAGGAACACTGAATTTGAAGGAACTCAGGACCCAGAAATATTCCAATTCTAGCTCCACCACTTAATTCTTGTATAACTTGAGGGAATCATTGCGCCTTAATTTAATCATCTACAGAATGAAAGGGAGGGACTAAGGTCCATTCTAGATCCATGACCCTATTGCCCTATCTAAACAGAAAAATTAATATCTCAGCTGAATTAAAGAGATGGTACTTGAAATAGTACTGGTGCATTCAATATTCAGCAAGTGCAAAGTTGAAAGATTCATATTAAAATAAAATAATAATTTTAAAAAAGATTACTGTAGGTTTCTTTTTTGAAATAGCAAATTACTGTAATGGGATGAAATGTTTCAAGTTTTGAAAATTTATTTTGAACAGAACTTTTCTTTTTTTTCTTTTTTAAAAAAATTTTTATTTAAAAAAAAGTTTTTTCCCATATGCTTTTGAGTTGAAAATTCTTCTCCCTTTTCCTCCCCCCCACCCTCCCTAAGATGGCGCACAATCTGACATAGACTTTACATTTACATACCCATTAAACATATTTCCACATTAGTGAAGTTGTAAGTAAAAATTAAAACCAATAGGAGGAACCACCAGAAATCTGAAACAAAGCTCAACAGAAGGTAAAAATAAGTGACAGCGATTTGACTTCCATAGTTCTTTCTTTGGATGTGGACAGCATTTTCAATCCCGAGGCCTCTGGAAATGTCTTAGATCCTCGTAATGCTGAGAAGGGTTCAGTTTAACATTCTTAGTCATTGCATAATGTGGCTGTTATTGTGTACAAAGTCCTCTTGGTTCTGCTCACTTCACTCAACATCAAGACATATAAGTCTTTCCAGGTTTTTCTGAAGTCAGCCTGTTCATCATTTCTTATAGCACAATAGTATTCCATTACATTCATATACCACAACTTGCTCAGCCATTCCCCAACTGATAAGCATCCTCTCAATTTCCAATTCGTTGCCACCACAAAAAGAGCTGCTATGAATATTTTTGCACATGTGGATCCTTTTCCCATTTGTTTGATTTCTTTGTGATATAGCCCTAGAAATGCTATTGCTGAATCAAAGGGTATGCATATTTTTGTAGCCCTTTGGGCATAGTTCCAAATTGTTCTCCAAAATGGTTGGATCATTTAGCAACTCCACCAACAATGTATTAGTGTTCCAACTTTCCCACATCCTCTCCAACATTTATCATTTTCCTGTTTTGTCATGTTGGCCAATCTGATAGGTGTGATGTGGTACCTCAGAGTTGTTTTGATTTGCATTTCTCTAATCAATAACGATTTAGAGCATTTTTTCATATGACTATAGATGGGTTTTATTTCTTCATCTGAGAACTGTCTGTTCATATCCTTTGACCATTTATCAATTGGGGAATGGCTTGTGTTCCAACAAATTTGTCTTAATTCTCTATATATTTTAGAAATGAGGCTTTTATCTGAGAGACTGGTTGTAAAAATTATTTCCCAATTTTCTGCCTTCCTTCTAATCTTAGTTGCATTGGCTTTGTTTGTGCAAAAACTTTTCAATTCAATGAAATCAAAATTATCCATTTTGCTTTTCATAATGTTCTCTATCTCCTGTTTAGTCATGAATTCTTCTGCACAGAACTTTTCACGAGCATTCCAATTATACAAAGTATAGTCCAGCTACTAGACTGTAAGTTTCTTGAGAATAGGATCTATTTTTTGCTTTTCTTTGTATCTCCAGTGCTCAGCACAGTGTTGGGCACATAGTAGGTACTTAATAAAAGCTCATGGACTCTCTGACAGTAATATTTCTTGATACAACTTTAATTCACCAATAAAATATTTTTGATAAATAAGTTACTATTTTTCTATTTTTTTAATGTTTAGCATGGGCATAACACTGTATTTGATGTGGTTCAATTTTTAGTGTAGCTTCCATGATATAAAATCTCCATTTAAAAAAAAATTCAGTGGTCAGCTTTGACTATGTACTACTCTGGATGCAAAGCTTCTTACCACACTATCTATGTCCACATCTCACCAATACAGAAAAAAAAAATATCTTTCACACGACATACATCAGTAAAAATCCACCTTTTTAGAGGAGCACATTCTGACTGATAGGAGATATGAATATCCAGTCCATTCTTCTTTTTCCACCTGAACACCAATCTAGTGAGCGATGTTCCATAAACTTCTTCCTCACCCTCCCAAAAATAAGACGGAAAAGAGGAGAAAAAAGAAAAACAGTGGAAATATCAGAGAAAAAATAGAATTTACTTGAAATATATTTTCTGACTGGTTTATAACTGGAATTGGTGTAGGAGACTCAATGTAAATATTCAGAAACTAGAGAGCAGCATGGTTCATCAGTCTATTTATGAGTTACCCAGCATGATATGAAAAGTATATGTCAGAGGCAAAGTTAAACCTCGGATATCCTGGGTCTAAGGGTGGCCCTTTAGATAGATGGGTAGATAAACAGATAGATGAAGCATTTATTAAATACCCACTATGTTCCAAATGCTGTGTTTGGTGCTGTGGTTAAAAATAGAAACTAAAAATAGTCACTAAGCTTAAGAAGCTAATATTCTAATGTGAGAAAACAACACATAAAAGGAAGCTGGAAAGTGGAGATTTTATGGGAGGCAAAGAAAAGTTTTCCCCCAGCTGGTTAGGGAGAAGGTGGAAAAGTCTGGAAGATGAGGAACAGAGACAGTAGGGAAGTGCTCATGGCCTGGGCACATGATGAAATGACAGAGAAAGCCAGGGGCTCTCCAATCAGAAGAGAGAGATGTAGGGTGGAGTCATCTCCAGGGAGAGAAGGTTGTTGTCAAAGAGGTTGAAAAGTCCTCTAGCTATTGCACTGAGGTGCCTCATAAAACAATACATGATATAATGAATTAAATCATATTGGACTTTATAAAGCTGGAAAGTGGACTCATTAAAAAATTGACATATTACTTGGCTTGTTTTCTTGACCTGGTTTCTTCAGCTGAACTGAGGAAAAATGGAAAAAGTGCTGAACTGAGAGTAATTCATATTGGTTTTATTCTTGTGTTTCCTTCTTATTAGCTGTGACATAATGGGCAGGTCACTAAACCTTTCTGAGTCTCAGCTTTATTTTTTTGTAAAATTGAGAGATTACAAACTTGCAAAAGAGGCAATGTGACATAGCAGATTGAGTACTGAAGTTGGAGTCATGAAAATCTGGTTCTCAATCTTGCCTATGAAACTTATTAGTTGTGTGAACTTGGGTAAATTGCTTTTCTCCTTGGACTCCAATCAATCCTATAGGGTTTACTTACTGGGTCATGGATGGGTCATGATCTGCATTGGTCCAAATTCTCAATGCTGGGAGTTATATAAATGGATGAAATCACAGCTCCCTCTGCTAACAATCACCCCACGGGTCACTCTTATTTATCTTTTTAAATTAATTTCATTTCTAAATCTATGTTTTCTCTCTCCTCCTCGATGAGCCACTTCTTATAACAATTACAATATTTCTTAAAAGGAGGAAGGGAGAAGTAGTTTAGCAACACCAAAAAATAGTTCAACTGAATCTGACAGTTTATATAGTACTCTATATTCATAGTACCCCACTTTTGAGGAAGTTCTCTACCTATGAGGGGAAGGGACTTCATTTTCCTAATTCTTCTCCTAGCCAAGTTTGGTTAATAAAATCACACAGAGTTCAGTTTATTTATATTTTTATTGAGGAAAGTAGTTTGTAAACTTTAAAATACTATATAAACATGAGCTACTGGGATTACACCAAAGGGATTTATTTCTTAATCAGTTAATGCTTTATGGCTTGCTCCATTGGACAAATCCTATTTAGTTATCACTACATGGCAATTATTCTGCTGATGACATTTATTTATAAAGTCTCTGATATATCATTTTCCTTTCTGTGCCTTTGAGGACTTCACTGTAGGCTCTTAATTGTAAAGGAAGCAAGCGTTTGACTGGACCAGAGTGAAATAGTTTACTTTCAAGGATGACTTTTCTCCACTCCACACACCCACAGGGTACAATTTTTGGAATGTGCCCTTTAAACAGGCCCTGTCCTTTCACTGAATTGCTGGTCCACTGCCAACCTTTCTAGCACTCTAAAAGCAAACTATAATTGGCATTTTGCTTGGCCTAGGGAGTCAGTTGATTTCTTTACTATCTTTCCTAGTCACCCAAACTATCAGATATCTTGGCAGTTGGCAAATGGAAATTGGGGCTTAGGTATGTCACATAAAATCTGTTGAAGGAATATTTTACTTTAGGAAAGAATAAAAATGAATCTCCTATGGAGGGAAGTCTACACTGTCTGTAGCATAATAAGCATTTTTGACCATGATCTTACTAATTATTTAAAGCACTGCAGTTGTTATAGAATGGGCAACTGAACTCTATATTTGTGGAGACCATCTGGTTCTGGGATTCAGTTTAAAAGAAGATTGGTTAAGTGATTACATGTACAATAGGGGGTGCCTTTTGTCAAGGCAGTTCTCGGTGCACTGAGAGTCTGGCTGTCAAGAAAAAGCAAAGGGAATACGTTTTCCCAGGAGGATGTGAACACCAGTGGGAAAAACAAGGCCTTTTCCTAAATATAGAGGAGATGCCAATTGTAGTAAGGTTTTCCACATGATACATGCTTTGTACCATTTTGGAGACTTGAGAAGAGAAGTAAAAGTCTTGTTTCCCCTAGCTCAGAGTTTCCCAATCTAATTTGGGCCTAAAAATACACTAACGAAATATAAATGTCAATATAGAGGATTTGGAGGTAGGGGGGAGTATGAAGTACCCTACAGATGAATGAAGATTGGACAAATTTTGGAGTAAAGCAGAGGAAATTAAGTTTATTTTCATGCAAGAAAATTGTCTCATTAAATATATCTATATATCTATATATCTATATATCTATATCTATATCTATATCTATATCTATATCTATATCTATATCTATATCTATATCTATATCTATTCTATATCTATATCTATATCTATATCTATATCTATACCTATCTTTGATTTTTGAAATTTAATATTTTATGGAGGAGGACACTGAAAGCAATTAGAATCTGGTCATGGAACATCAAGAAGAGAATAATGTGGAAATTTTCTCCTTCATATCACATGGCCCACCAAGATTCTGTGGAATAATAGTCTGGGAAACATTCCCTTCACTTTGGAGGCACAAACATTCTAGACTGATTTTGAATCATTCTAGGACAGATTCTCCATATGCCAAGTAAACTGTAGAAATAGAGCAATTAATGAAATAATTCAGTTCTGAAATTTATAGGTAATATGGAACAAGGGATTATATATTATGGTATAAAGATATCAAATAGAGATCAGAGTTTCACTTCTAAATGAATGTACAGGTCCAACTTATTTGGCTGCACTTTTTACTGAAATTATCTAGATAATTTCTTTATTCTACTCTATCATGTGGCATGCCTAGATATAATTGTACTTTAAATTATTGAAACATTCTTACAACTAGAAACAGCTCTTAACATTTATAGGCAAGGACTTAATACATTTATTGTCAATGATATCCTCAACCCTGCCAGATTCTACCAAGCTGGAAGAGATTCAAGTATGGCCCTGGCAACAGACCAAGTCTGTTTTTCAAGGACCAACATAGCTTAGGACAGAAAGGTTTAACATCAGTAGGCTAGCCCCTTGGTGATGAATTTGTTTGCTATGGAAACCCATGAAAAATTAAACCCAGAGAAAAATTAAAAATGACCCTCAATCCCTTCTACTTTTGTGATTGTGGCAGAGTGGTAGGAAAGACAAAGTGGGGAGGGGGTGGAGACCACACTAAGAATAACACAGATTTTAGGCTATCTATACATTTAATCTGACTATTGATAGTCTAAAAGTTTGGTGCTTGTCCAATGCTCATTGAGTGATTGTATTGTTGGAGGACATTGTAGATGCTATCAAAATCAGAAGAAGAAAGTTGTTGGAGTAAAATTTATCATATGCCCCAAAGCAATGAGAATCATTATTACATGGGACATTTACTCAATGGATATTGTAATATGAATGAGAATTTGCAGAATGATCACCAAGAAAATAATTGCAGCTCATATACCATCAGTTGTTAAGAATGAAGTAATAGAGTGATAGATATGAAGACTTGGATAAAGCTTCCAAAGAAATCAACATATACTCACTCTGATACGTTGTGACTTCAATGCCATAAAGGTGTGCATGTGTGGGGTGGGGGATTCCAGAATGGAGAGAAATATATAGGATAGCATACCTCAGAAAAAGAAATGAGAGATGGCAAAAACTTATGAAATACCCAAATATATTATGTTTATTTTTTTTCTTTTGGAAAAACAAAGAATTGATATTTATTAGCTGTGGTGAGTACCAAATAACATGAGAAAAAAGAGATTAAATTTTGGCTTTCTAGTTTTTTAATGCATATTGCTATCATTAATACTCTCCTTTTCTTTTTGTTAATCTATGCTTATTTGGATATGATTTTTCTTCTCATGACTGCTTTAGATATATCCCAGAAATTTTGATATGTTGTTTCATTATTTTTTTTCAGATAATTATTAATTGCTTCTATGATGCATTCTTTGACCGACTCATAATTTAAAATTTCATTGTAATCACCATTTGTGTCTGTGTCTTTTGTCTATAGTACTGGAACCAATGACTATTATTATTGCATTAAGGTCTGTG
The DNA here is from genome assembly GCF_003287225.1 of Phascolarctos cinereus. Classification (NCBI taxonomy): domain Eukaryota; kingdom Metazoa; phylum Chordata; class Mammalia; order Diprotodontia; family Phascolarctidae; genus Phascolarctos; species Phascolarctos cinereus. The sequence goes on from NW_027555958.1 coordinate 280,658,439, forward strand.
AAATATATATTTCATAGTTGTGCTGTTTAAAATTTGTTTGTAATATCTCTATCTTAATATGTGAGCATTTTAAAGTTCCATATTATAGTAAACAGCTATACTCTTTTGCAGTCTGACTTAGAAGATGTCATAAGTCTTTCCTCTCTACTTTATGCAGTAATTTGTGCAATTCTCTATTTTCCACTTTATTTATCTTTTTGTTAGACTTATCTAAAACTGAGAGAGATTGAACTTTCCTATCACTTTTAGGTTATCATCAATCTATTCCTGTGCCTCAGTTAGTGTTTCCTGTATGAGTTTAGATGCCAAGACATTTGGAATATATAAGTTTAATACTGATACTAGTCTTTTGTCTATGGTTCCTTTCAACACAAAAATTTCTTTGATTATATCTCTCTTTGTCTCTGTTTCTGTCTCTGTCTCTCTACACACACACACACACACACACACACACACACACACACACACACATATATATATATATATATATACGTATGTATATATATTTAAAATAATTGCTGTTTCTTTGTCAGGTAGCGTGATTTGCAATGCTTATTTTTTTGGATACATTTGCTGTACATACTTTTTTTTTTGTTTTTGAGCATCAATTTTATTCTTTATGTCTTTATTTATAGAATGTGTTCCTTAAAAACAAAAGTCTGTGAAGTTTTCTTTTCTTATACAACTTCTCACTCTTTTAAACTTTATTGGATTGTTTAATCCACTGACATTTAAAGTTATAAAAGTTAGTTTTATATTTCCCTACATTTGTCTCCAATATTATGGGCTTTTCTGTTCTTACATTGAAGCATAGTGCTATCTCTTTTCAGTTACTCTAGCTTAATTACTTTTTAAGAAGGTCTCATTCCCATCAACTCTCTTCACCTCATCTCTGAGACTCCTCTGTTATTTATTGCAAGTTTTTCCTCTAATTTCTTTTATTTCTGCTGATTTTAATTCTTCTCTGTTTAGTATATCAAAACAAGCTGAAGATTTGGAAAGAGACTTTCATTCTCCTCATTTTAAACATGGGGTTGATACTTGTACCACATACCACATTTGGATGTTGTGAGCAAAGTTCCTTATGAAGTATAAAGCAGTATAAAAAAATTATATATATGTATGTATATATATATATATATACACACACACACACACACACACACACACACACATATACACACATATATAAATGTAAGTATATATATGGTGTATATACATATATGCACACATGTATTTGTTTATGTGTAAATATTTCCGTACATATACATATATATACACACATATACACATCATTTCTATCTTTCTATCTTCTTATCTATCTATCCCCCTTGGCCAAATTAGAAAAGACACTATCAAGCCATAAATCGATAAACATTTATTAAGTACCTACTATATACCAAGCACTATGATAAGCACTTAGGATACAAAAAGAGACAAAAGACAAGTACATCTTGTGGCTAAATTGGGACACATGATGCAAACAAATACATACAAAATAAGTAATATGCAGGATAAATAGGAGATACTTGACAAAGGGAAGACAGTGGAATTAAGAGGAGTTGGAGAAGGCTTCCCCAACATCCACTGCTTGAAGAATGATTGGCTCCATTACCAGATATCAGATACCACATAATTTGAGCCTCTCCCTGGAGGGGGGGTGGGTAAAGAAAGCTTTTGTACTTTGTCTGTACCAGCAACATGACAGCTAAAGCACACACGTTGCTTTGGTGAACTTGAAACTCTATCTTATATTTCTGGATATGTCTCCTCTGCTTTGTTCCTTTCCTCAGTTTAAGTGACTAATTAGTGATCTGGGAATAGAAGTTTCCAGCCTGAAGCACAACATTTTCTGTTTAAGAAGTTGAGCAGTGAGGAACTAAGGAACTACCTGAGGTTTGACTCAACATCCCAAAGTGATAAGTTTTTTTTTCAGTGATGTGCACATATTTTACTGGAAGTAACCAGTGTCTACATTCAGCACTAACTAGTCTGTGCTCCAGCTAGAGCAGACCAAGAGGACCTTATGTTTATCACAAACATGCAATGCACACACACATACAGACCACATTCATGTTGATTTCCAATGATAATTTTTCTTAGGCCTGATCTTTCAAGCCATCTTCACAAGATTTCAAATCAGCTGCTTAAAACCCAACAAAAGTGATCAAAATTGTTGTTTCTAAAAGTTATAGACACGACCTTAAACATTCAACTAGATGTTATTTTCAGATGCTCCAAAGCTTACCATATTAAAGTACTTAGCAGGGTAGGAAAATAAGGTCAGGGTTAGGAGAGACTGGGAAATAACGTTAGTAACACTATATGCAGGGAATACTTTCCAGAGAATGATGAGTACACTCTGCTGTAAACATCATAAATCAAGTGACAGTATTCTATTGAAGCTGCATTTAAGTACTGATGACAGGTCTGAATTCTGTAAGATGTATAGCTTTCTCTTACTCTGTCCTTTTTTGAGTTACTCCTAATTTCTATTCACTGCAATCTCTTGTTCAATTAATAATGCACATACGTATGCATATATGATATTCAATGCGAAATCTACCAAATGCTGAGGAATATATATACATATATGTGTACATGTATACACACATACATATGTGTATATACATATATGTGTGCATGTATGCATGCATGTATGCATCTTTTCTGCTCTTTCTATACCCAAGAACCTTCTGTAAACAGAATGCAGTAAGCCCACATTTGATTAAACATAATGGATTACTAAAATGGCCTTTGAATTAATTGGGTTTAAATAATCTGATATTTTGATTAAGGAATATATAGTATAGAGTTGGCAAGGGAATAATACTACTTGATTAAGACCATATCAAATTAAAAACATTTTATTGTATTAGAATTGTGGAACCAAACATCAATAACATCTTAAATCTAATCACCAGTTAGACAGTCAAAACTCCCTTGTATTTAACTGTCATATGCATCAAATACGCTTTTTGAAACAAATATGTTTTTCTAAATTATTAATAATTAATGCAGTATGAAGAGACTCTTCAGAACTAACTACTCCCATTATGCTAATCATATCCCTTCTTGTCAATTTATACAACCACAGAAGCAAAGCATCTTGGAATCTAAAGATACCTTAGAGGCCATCTTTCCTAACTTGTAACTGGTAAGAAAAGAATAAAATTAAGGATTTTAAACACTTTTATCTTTACTTTGTTTCTTTTCCTCCTTTTGTTATTTTAATAGTGGTTTGGCATATGCACAGACTCCATAAAATTGTAAATTGGCTTCCTCAAATGGAGGTCACTAGGGAGCAGATGGAGTCTTTCTATGTGAGGGACTTTAGGAGCTACTTCTGGAAGAATCATTGATGATGTGTGTAAGGAAGCCTTTGAAGAATGACCAAATCATCTAACATTGAGGTACCCCTAAGGGGACTTCCCTGAGCATACCCAGTTGCCTAAAATGGAGGTGCTTTGTGTCTTTTCTCAAGTAGAAGTGTGTAGTCTTTTTCAATTGGCTGTGCTGCATCTTTAAAACTGGGCATACTGAGACACTCTCTCTCTTCCTGGCTTATACTCTTTCCTAAACTCTTGTTCCTGATGTGTCCATAGCACAGACTCCATGAACTGCACTTGATAGAGATTGAAGTCTTTCTTCCTTTGTGCCCTTCTTTAACCCTTGCTCTAAGAAAAAAAAAATCTAGTTTGTTTCTGTTCTGTCATTTGTCCATCTCAGTTTCAAGTGCTGGTGATGATTTCCAATAAGAGTTAAAGCCATGACAATGTTAAAACCAGAATTGTAGGTGGGATGGTACAATCAGACATCCCAGCAAGGAAACCCATAGAAGTCAGGGTGCCAGGAACTCAAGCCGAAGCTGGGTTTTGGACTTGGAACTAGGTTTGTGCTCTATAGGAATTGATCTAAACTATACACCCAATCCTTTTCCCCTCCTCAGAGACTGAGGTGGCATGCTTGGGAAAGCAGATTTAATGTCCTCCATGTTAGGGGAGTAGGTTTGTATATCTATGATTATACCTTTTGAAGTAAATATTGCTTTATAAGAGCTAATTTAATTTTTAGTGGCTACGTGGAATGTAAGAGGCCACTCCCTACAATTGGCAGAACACCACAAGTGAAGGTATGGCCATTGCCAGAAAGCCTTGAACAGGGGCAAGAAACCTGTAGCCTAAAGGCCACATGTAGCCTTCTAGTTCCTCAAGTGTGGATCTTTGATTTAATTGAAACTTCGCAGAACAAATCTCCTTAAACAAAGGATTTGTTCTGTAAAACTTGGACTCAGTCAAAAGGTCCCACCCAAGAACCTAGAAGGCCACAGGTGGCCTCGAGGCCACAGGTTCTAGTTTTCTAGGTCCTAGAAACTCCAAAATCCCCCTTGAGATTGCCAGAGAACTATGGAGGAGGGGGTGAAATCTAATGTACCTGGCAGGAAGGGCCAAAATAATGTTACGCATGTAAAGAAGATTTTTGGAGAGACTGAAGCATTTGTGGATATATTTGGTAACTGGTTCTAGTTGGCTAACCATACAGTGATGGGTTGCTATCTCATTGACTTTGGTGGCATTCAGAAAGGTCTGCCCATTTCAGTTACTTCCTCTGTTGTTTTCACCTCATTGTATTTGGCTGGACTCTGCTGATAGGTTGCCTATGTTGAGACTCGTGTTAAGGGAAAGACCTCAGGGCACTTTTACATCTCTGAGGCCCCCAGAGAAATTGGCCTAGGTCACTGGTTTTCTCATTCATTCTTTTCCATTCTAGGTACAAGAAATAAAGTCTCCTGCAGGCCAAATTTGCAACCATTGATGCTGTGAGGAGTGAGGATCAATCCCAGGGAGTGACATTGGGTCTTCAATTCAGGAGAAGGATTTATTTGGCAGGATATGAACTTGGTGGGACAAGTGCTATATAGGAACTGAGCTAAACTAGGATCCTAATTCTCCTTCCCACAAAACCCCTAACTGCTTTAGAGAGGAGATTATGCCACCAGGTGTCATGGAAGATATTTGTACATTTGTTCTTGTTAAATCTTGAACTAAAATTGCCTTTGCAAAAGGGAATTGAAGTAAAGCTGTTAAATGGAACTGGAGATGCTAGTCTCTAGGCCCCTCTCAAATAAATTGTCAGGGATATAACCAATGGAGAATTGATCCAACGTCAGAGAAAAGAGATACTTACAGACCTTGAAGATTACCCAGCATTCTTTGGAAAGACATAGATTGCCTAGCACTGAGAAAATTGGACCATAAGACCATAGCACCTTACTTTATTTTGAACTTAACTATCACCAATAATCACAAATATTTCAAAACAAAGAAAGTAAAAAAAGGTGGATGATATATGAAACTGTCAATTTTTTAAAAAAATTTATTTTAATTTATGGAATAAAACAAGCATTTCCATAGCACAGTACAATAAAAAATATGATTGCATATGAAACTGTAAATCTACTATGTACAACTTGCCATCCCTTTAAAAATACAACAAATTATCATGTAAATTTCTTTTTTTTCCCCCATTCCCTTCCCAGCTCTCCCTAGAGATGGTTACCATTAGACACAAATAGATATACATATCTATATGTAAAATTATTCTGTACATACTTCTATTTATACATCTTTTCTCTGGATGCAGATAGCATCTTTGTTCATATCTCCTTTGAAGTTATTTTAGGTAATTATAACAGTCTTCTCTTATCGCCTTCCCTTTCAATTTTCCTGTAGGGCAGGATGGATTTCTAAACCTCATTTCTTCTATATCTTATTTTTCAGTTGCACATGAAAACAATTTTTTTTAGACTTTTGTTTTTAAAATTGTAGATTCCAAATTATCTCCCTTCCTCCCCCCCCCCCCACCGTCATTGAAAAGGCAAACAATTCAATACGGGTTATACATGTGTAGTCATGCAGAACACTTCCATAGTAGTTAGGTTGTGAAAAACTAAGCATATTTCCCTTCACCCTGTCCCACCCCCCATTTATTCTATTCTCTCTTTTGACCCTGTCCCTCCTTAGAAGTGCTTGCTTCGATTACCCCCTCCCCCAATATGCCCTCCCCTCTATCATCCTCCTGCTCTCTTGTCCCCTTCCCCTCCCTATTTTCCTGTAGGGTAAGATAGATTTCTATACCCAATTGAGGGTGCATTTATTCTCTCCTTAAGCCAAATCCTATGAGAATAAGATTCACTCATTCACTCTTACCTTCCCTCATTTTTCCTCCACTGGAAAAATTTTTTCTTGTCTGTTTTATGTGAGATAATTTAAACCATTCTACCTCTCCCTTTCTCCTTCTCCCAGTATAATCCTCTCTCACCCTTTAATTTTATTCTCCAGATATCACCCCTTCATCTTCAACTCACCTTGTGCCCTCTATTTATCTGTCTATATCTATATCTGTATCTATATCTATATCTATCTATATAGCTATATATCTATATCTCTATATATATACATGCATATAATTTTTCTCCCTCCAACTACTCTAATACTGACAAAGGACTTGTGAGTTACAAATATCATCTTTCCATTCAGGAATGTAAACAGTTCAACCTTAATAAGTCTCTTATAGTTTCTCTTTCTTGTTTACCTCTTCATGTTTCTCTTGAGTCTTGTATCTGAAAGTTGAATTTTGTATTGGGCTCTGCTCTTTGCATCAAGAATGCTTGAAAGTCCTCTATTTCACTCAGTGTCTTTTTTTACACCTGAAGGATTATGCTCAGTTTTTCTGGGTAGGTGATTCTTGGTTGTAATCCTATCTCCTTTGCCCTCCAAAATAATTATATTCCAAGACCTAAGCTCCCTTAACGTAGAAACTGCTAAATCTTGTGTTATCCTGATTGTGCTTCTACAATACTTGAATTGTTTCTTTCTGGCTGCTTGCAATATTTTCTCCTTGACCTGGGAATTCTGGAATTTGGCTACAAAATTCCTAGGACTTTTCCTTTGGGGGATCTCTTTCAGGAGGTGATTGGTGGATTCTTTCAATTTCTATTTTACCCTCTAGCTCTAAAATATCAGGGCAGTTTTTCTTGATAACTTCTTGAAAGATGATGTCTAAGCTCTTTTTTTGATCATGGCTTTCAGATAGTCCAATAATTTTTAAATTCTCTTTCCTGGATCTATTTTCCAGGTCAGTTATTTTTCCAATGAGATACTTCACATTTTTTTTTCATTTTTTTGGATTTATTTGCAGTGTCTTGATTTCTCATAAAGTCACTAGCCTCCAATTGCTCCATTCTAATTTTTAAGGAGGTATTTTCTTCAGTAAGCTTTTGGACTTCCTTTTCCATTTGGCCAATTTTGCTTTTCAGGGTATTCTTCTCCTCATTGGCTTTTTGGACTTCTTTTGCCATTTGGGTTAGGCTATTTTTTAAGAAATTATTTTCTTCAGTATTTTTTTTTGTCTCCTTTAGCAAACTGTTGACTTGTTTTTCATGATTTGCTTGCATCACTCTCAGTTTTTCCTCTACTTCTCTTACTTGCTTCTTAAAATCCTTTTTGATCTCTTCCATGGCCTGGGACCAATTCATATTTTTCTTGGAGGCTTTGGATGTCAGAGCTTTGATTTTGGTCTTTTCTTCTGGTTGTGTGTTTTGATCTTCTTTGTCACCAAAGTAAGATTCCATGGTCTGACTCTTTTTGCACTTCTTGCTCACAATTCCAGCCAATTACTTGAGTTATAAACTCTTTGTCAAGGTAATGGTGAATGTACTGTCCCAAGCTTCGGGGGTTTTGTGCAGCTGTTTTCAGAGATACCTCTAGGGACCTGTAAATTTTCAGTTCTTTCAAAGTGCTATGATCAAGGGCGAGGAGTTTAGTCCTTTCCTGGCCTGTGCTTTGTTCTATGAGTGACCACAAGCACTCCTTTCTGTCTTGGAACTGTGAAGAGGATTTCTTCTTACAGCCACTATAAGCTCCACCACACCAGCGCTCCTCCTTGCCCTAGGACCAACACCCAGAACTGTGACACAGATCCAAGCATGGGCAAAGCAAGAGAATCCCGCATCATTAGAGAGATCCCTGCAATTCCCCTCTGATCAGCCACTCAATTCCTCCTCAGTCTGTGGGCCAGAAGCTCCTAAGGCAGCCACCCTAGGCTGCACTCAGGATCTGGGGCTAGAAACCCACATTTCCTCTCACCACAGACACAGACTTTTCCTACTGACCTTCTAAGTTGTCTTTGGCATCCATGTGTTGAGAAGTCTGGAAAGTGCCTCAGCTGCCTGTGATTCAGTCCTCTGAGGCCTGCTCCAGGTTCACTGAGGCCTGTGAGCCCATGCTGAACTGTGTTCCTCTCCCAGCCCAGCACTATATACCTTTCTGATCAACCATCCAGATTGTCTTGGGTTGGAAATTTGTTTCACTCTGTCTTTTTGTGGGTCCTGCTGCTTTAGAAATTGTTTAGAGCCATTTTTTATAGGTATTTTCAGGAGTTTGGGGGAGAGCTCAAGCAAGTCACTGCTTTTACTCTGCCATCTTGGCTCTGCTCATATTAATCAGCTCTTAATGACCATATCTAACTACATTTTACTGACCCATTCCCCTTTTCAGCTTCTTTTTTCAGTCTTTAACACTGTTGATCACTATCTTCTCCTTTATACACTGTTCTCTGTAGGCTCTCATAACACTAGCCTTTTATTACATTGAGAGCTTTTGCCTTTCTCTATATCTCCTGTGCATATCACAATGCCTGGCACATACTATGCACATAATAAATGCTTACTTCACTCTCTCCTGGTTCTCCACTTAACAATCTATCTACTCCTCAATCTCCTCTGCTGGATCTTCACCCAAGTCACATCCATTAACCATAGGTATCTTTGTCCCCTCTTTTGTTCTTTTTCTATGCCATTTCACTTGGTGACCCTTATCATCTCCCATGGATTCAGTTGCCATCTCTACACTGATGATTCTCAAATCATCTTATCTACCCCTACCTTATCTATTGACTTCCAGTCTTAAATATCCAACTACGTATCAGGCATCTCAAATTGGATATTGCATGGACATCTTAAATTCAACATGTCAAAACTGAACTCATTACTCCCACCACTGCACAGAAAATCCTCCCCTTTCCTTCCCCATTACTGTTAAAGGAATCATCCACCCAGTCATCCAATCTTGCAACCTAGGTGTCATCTTCATTTCTTTACTCCCTCTCAAATATCATATCTCATCTATTGTGAAGGCCTATTAAATTTACCTTCACAATATTTCTCACATGTGAGCCCTTCTCTTCTCAGATATTGTCACTAATCCAGTGCAGGTCCTTATCACCTCATGCTTAAACAATTACAATAGTCTGCTTGCTTATCAAATTCAAGATCAACTTTAAAATCCTGTGTTTGGTATTCAAAGCCCTTCATAATACACCCCACCTCCACATATTTCCACGCTTCTTACATCATAGACCCTTCAGATACACTGTGAACCATTGTTAGTGGCCTCTTCACTGTTCCTAAAATAAGAAATTCATCTCTTAAATCTGAGCATTTTCACTGTCCATCCTCCATGCTCAGAATACACTATATCCTAATTTCTGTCAGCAGCTCTTTCTGGCTTACTTTAAGTCCAGCTTAAATTCCATTTCCTATGAGAAACCTTTCTCAATCCACCTTAATTCTAGTTCCTTCCCTCTGTTGATTATTTCTAATTGGTCCTATATGTATCTTGTTTTTACATAGTTGTTTATATTCTGTCTCCCTCATTAGACTTCGTGACCCCTGAGATCCGGGTTTGTCTTTTGAATGTCTTTGCATTCTTGGCATATATTAAGGTCTTAATAAATGTTTATTAACTGCCTGATTGGATCCAGGGGTTTGTAGCATATGTACCTTTCTGTATGCAATTTTAAATTTTTATTCAGAATATTTAGTGCAATTCGTAGCTTCACAAACTGGGAACTCAACTACCTATTCTCTTATGCACCCTTCAGCAATGGCAATTTTTATCTTTTGCCATCTTTGCCAATCTGATGAGTCACAAATGAAAACTGAGTTATTTTAATGTTCCTTCCTTTTATTATTAGTGCCTCAGAACATTTCCCCCCCCCTTAAGGCTGTTGTTAACATGCAATTCAGTCTTTGAGAATTGTCCGTTTATATCTTTTTAATTTATCTGTTGAGGAATGCCTCTTGTTTTTAGGTTTTGTATCATTAGATTTTATCAAAGAAATTTGCTTCAAAGATTATTTCCCTCCTACTTATGATTATATTGATTTTGATTATGCAAAAGCTTTAAATTTTTAAATAGTTGAAATTTCCCTTCTTTATAAAGGGAAGTTTCTATTCATTTTTCTGTTAGATTTTCATTAGTCAGTTTGCTAAGGGTGTTTTTCTACCCTTTTCTTCATTTTTTAACAGTTAGATGAACTTAAATCTAGGTCATCTATCAGGTTAGAGTTTATCATGTTAAATATTATACGATGGTTTTTGTTGTTTAAGTGAGAAAATTATACTTAAATTTGAACTCAGAATTCAGTTTTTTCTCTGCAGATAGATGGCATTTTCCTTCATGAGTCCTTTGGAATTGATCACTATATTGATCCTAGTAACTAAGTCTTTCACAGTTGAACATCACTAAAATATCCTTACTATGTACAATGATCTAATTCTCCTCACCAACTCTCCCAACAGTTTATTAATGTACCTATTTTCTCACTCTCTTCCAACACTTGTCATTTTTGTTACACATGAGGTGGCACTTCAGAGTTCTTTTAATTTTCATTTCTTTAATCAGGAGTTACTTAGAACATTTTTATATGACTATGATAGCTTTGCCTTCTTCTTCTAAAAACTGCCTGTTATATCCTTTGACCATTTATGAATTGGGGAAGGGCTCTTTTTTTTTCAAATAAATTTGACTCAGTTCCTTATATATTTGAGAAAAGAGGCTTTTATAAGAAAAACTTGTATTTTTTTTTACTGTTACTTCATTGTATATGGGCCTTTTTATGAAATGTGGCTGATTACCTCTTTCAACCAGTTCTATTTTTTGTTTTTTCTTTGTGTGAGATAATGATTGCTACATATGCCTTTTTCTAACTTCAACAGAAGTATAATTGATTTTACTCCATTTCCTTATTTTAATGCTACATTTGTGTTTTTCTTTTTCAAGTGTGTCTCTTGTAAACAACATACTGTTGGATTCAAGTTTCTAATCCATTCTGCTATCTGCTTCCATTTTATAGGTGAGCTTATCCCATTCACATTTTCAGTTATAATGACTGACTGTGGATTTCTTTCCATCCTTTTTTCTTCTGTTTATCTTTCTCTCTCTTTTTATCCTATCTCTCCTCAAAAGTCTGTTTTTCTTCTGACCACTGCCTCCCTTAATCTGCCCTCCCTTTTATCATCTTCCTTTTTCTCTTATCCCTTTCCCCTTCTATTTCCTTGTTTAGTAAGATAGATTTCTATAACCAGCTATGTATGTGTGTGTGTGTATGTGTGTGTGTGTGTGTGTGTGTGAGAGAGAGAGAGAGAGAGAGAGAGAGAGAGAGAGAGAGAGAGAGAGAGAGGGAGAGAACGAGAACAAATTGTCACTGAAAAATTGATTTGAGGTTTTATTTTCATGTTGTTTGGAGAGGAATGTTGGAAGAGTCTGGCTGGGTTGCTGCTTTTAATCTGCCATTTTGGCTCCAATGTTACATGATCTTGATAAATCCCTAAGTCCTATTAGAATACTTCTCAGTAGTTTTCATCAGATATAGAATACTTTGCCCAATAGTTGATGTCCTATGATTTGTTGAACACTAACTATGCTACTCTATTCCGTTGCTCTTGGATTAGATTTATTAAAAAAACAAACAAACAAAAAACCAGTGAAGAAAGGAAAAAAAGGAATGATACCTCTTCTCCTTCTTCTTCTTCTTCTTCTTCTTCTTCTTCTCTTGCTCTCTGTGTCTTTCTGTTTCTCTCTCTCAACTGTTAACAGTTTCATCTTCTGTATTATGTTTCTTGTTGACCTTTGGGTATCAGCACAGATGCTATTGTTCTTCAGACTCACTATAGCAGTTTTAATGTTATATGTCCTATTTATATTGCATACCTCTCCCAGAATAATGACACATATCTATCCTGATTGGGGAAATCATAGAACTGCATCATCATGTTAACACTGGTTTCTTGTATTATTTCACAACAACTCAGCTCAGTTAATGTAACATGTTACATGTGAATGTTAATTGCATTACAGTACTATAATGTAATAAGTTAAGGTGAATTGGAGGCTATTGCAGTTCTATGAGAAGAAAGTGTTATAAAGTTGAGTTGAACCAACAAAACTTAATCCCAAGGATGGCTACTGGCAATGATATAATTCCAAGAGCTTTGGTGTGCCCAGTGTATCTTATGTCTCTTACTAGGCACTGATGCTTAATTTACAGCAGACTAAATTAAGTGAGAAGCCAGTGGGTGTCATAGAACATAACAGTGGATAAAGAGAAATATAATTCCTTCCTCTCCTACAGGCCTGTCATCTATTTTGAATTTAATGAGATACTGCTTCTGACTATGTAAAGTGCCTTTACTGTAAGGGAAAATGGAAAAGGGAAAAATCTTTCCAACCTGCAAAAAAAAAACAACTCATAAAATATCCACATGTGTCAACAATAATTCAATGGCTTTAGTTTGGGGTGGTGGGATGAGAGAAAAAAAGGTGGTTTAATTAAATCAAAAAGCAAATCCCACAAGTGTCTCAGATCTGAAGGGTTTCAAAATAATTCATTATTGAAAAGTGAAGTCCTTTGAGTTGACTTTTGAAAAACAATATTTCCTAATCATATGATTGTGGGTATCTTTCAATTATTTTTTTTCCAGAATAGAAAGAATTATTCTGTGCCTGAGATCCTTAGGTAGATAAAAAACTCATTGCTTTAGGTGGCTATAGAAAACATAAGTCATGGAACATTGGCTCTGCTACCCCACAGCAGTCAAGTGTCATCAACCTTATAGTAACTACTTTGTATTTATTTACATTTATCTTCTTTATATGTCTTTAGTAGAGATGTATTTATGTGTTTTTCTCCTCTGTTAGTATTTAAGCTCCTTGCAAATAGAATTTCTTTTTTCAATCATTCTATTTATATCACCAATCCCTAGCACAGTGACTGGTACATAAAAGACATTAAATAAATACTTATTTGTTAATTGATTATGGTCTTAGAAAACATTCTAGTGCACTGAGTGGTTAAGTGACTTGCACAAGGTGACACAGCCAGTGCTTCTAAGTTCCAGATCTGGCTGCTTGCAATGTTTTCTCTTGACCTGGGACTCTGGAATTTGGCCACAGAGTTCCTAGGAGTTTTCCTTTGGGGAGCTCTTTCAGGAGGTGGTTGGCAGATTCTTTCCATTTCTACTTTACCCTCTTGTTCTAGAATATCAGGAAAGTTTTCCTTGATAATTTCTTGAAAGATGATGTTTTTAAAAAAATTTATTAATTTATTTTGATTTATCAACAATCACTTCCATATGCTTTTGAGATGAAAATTTTTCTCCCCCTTCCTCCCTCCCACCACCCTCCCTAAGATGGTGCACAATCTGACACAGGTTTTACATTTACAATCTATTAAACATATTTTCACATTAGTGAAGTTGTAAGTAAAAATTAAAACCAATAGGAGGAACCATCAGAAAGATGAAACAAAACTCAACAGAAGGTAAAAATAGGTGATAGCAATTCAGCTTCCATAGTTCTTTCCTTGGATGTGGACAACATTTTCCATCCTGAGGCCTCTGGAGATGTCTTAGATCCTCATAATGCTGAGAAGGGTTCAGGTTAACAATATTAGTCATCGCATAACGTGGCTGTTATTGTAAGAGGATGTGTTTTGATCATGGCGTTCAGATACTCCAATAATTTTTAAATGGTTTCTCCTGGATCTATTTTCCAGGTCAATTGTTTTGCCATCTTTTCAATCTTTTGGTTCTGTTTTACAATGTCTTGATTTCTCATAAAGTCACTATCTTCCATTTGTTCCATTCTAATTTTTAAGGAAGTATTTTCTTCAGTGAGCTTATGGACTTCCTTTTCCATTTGGCCAATTCTGCTTTTGAAGACATTCTTCTCCTATTAGCCAGTCAATAAAAATTTATTGTAATTTATTAGGACAATATAAATATAATAGACTACAATACAATAAGCACTGGAGATACGAAGGACATCAAAAAAGAGTCATTACTTTCAAGGATTTCACAGCCCAATAGTGTGTGTGCGAGTGTGTGTGTGTGTGTATGTGTGTGTGTGTGTGTGTGCATGTGACGTTATACAACCTGTACAAATAAGCTCTATGTAAGTTGGAAATAATCATTAGAGGTAAGGCACTAGATTTAAGAAAGATCAGGAAAAGCTCCCTGTAGAAGAGAGAATTTTAGTTAGGACTGAGAGAAATTCAGAGGAACTAAGAGTGGAGATGAAGAACATTCCAGTCATAGGGCAACATCCAGGGAAAATGCCCCTACTTGAGAGATAGGGTGTCATGTTTGAGGGATAGCAAGGAATTCAGAGTCTCTGAATGTCGGAGTATGTGGTGAGGAGGGTAATGTAAGGGAATATCATGCAAGCAGTGTGAAAAAGAAAGAACTTTATATTTGATCTTGGAGATCATGAGGAGCCATTGGAGTCTATTAAATGGGAGTGGATGTGTGGTGGTAAACTTTTGAGACCTGTGCTGTAGGAAACTAAATTTAACAGCTGACTGGAGACTGGACTGGTGTGGGGTGAGACTTGTGTTAGACAGACAAAAAAATCAGGCTATTATAATAATCCAGGGCTGACATGATAGTGAAGGCAGGCACCAGGATGCAGAGAAGTAAAAATAGCATATATTCAAGATGCATTACAAAGTTAAAAAAAAATCAATACCGTAAGTAAACAAGAGTGAAGAACAGAGAGTGACCAGGTTATTAGCCTGATGATTGGCAAGGCAGGGTTGTTATGTGCTATAATAGGAAAGTTAGGGAGTAGGGATGTTTTATTTTTTGGGGGGGATGATGACTTCAGTTTTGGATATGTTGAGTTTAAGATGTACAGTTAGAGATATCCAATAGGAAATTGGAGATGTGTGACCAAAAGTTAGCAGAGAGGTGAGGGCTGAATAAGTAGATTTGAAAATCATCAGCATCTAAATGATAAATAAATCTGCAGTAACTGATGAGGCCACCAAGTGAAATAGCACAGAAGAAGAATATAGGGAGGGGACAGGTCAAAGCCCAGTGGAACCTCCACGGTTATTGAGGAGTTGAAAAAAAGATTCAGCAAAGTAGAATGAGGAGTGGTCCGATAAGTAGTAGAAAGATTAGTGTCACAAAAATCTGAAGAGAAGACAGTACCAAGGAGAAAGTCTATGGAGAGGTTGAGAAGGGTGAAGATTGTGAATAATCCATTAGATTTGACAATTAAGAGGTCACTGGTACCTTTGGAGAGAGCAGATGGAAATCATAACAGGTAACACAATTAAACATGTGCATTAGGAAGATTTTCATGGCAAATATTTTTTGTATGCAATAGAAGAAGCCATTGAATAAGAGAACAGGGAGAGCATGTCTATTTGTTGTTGTTCAATCACTTTCCAGTCGTGTCTGACTCTTCATAACCCCATTTGTAGTTTTCTTGGCAAATATACTGGGGTTGCCATTTCCTTCTCTAGGTCATTTTATACATGAGGAACTAAGGCAAATAGGGTTAAGTGCCCAGGGTCACACAGCTAGAAAGTGTCCAAGACTAGAATTGAACTCAGGAAGATGAATCTTCCTGACTCCAGGCCTACCATTCTATCCACTGTGCCACCTACCTGCCCAGTCACATCTATGACAAGTGGCCAGTGAAAAGGTAATGAGGCACTGAATAAGGGTGATAAGAAGTGGGAATTGAAAGGCTAGAATGCAAAAAAGGAAAAAAAGAACAATGCTATTTAATAAGCTGTATCAAAGGGAGTCATTTCTTAACCTCTCTTCTTTATTGGGAAGACTAACCTGAACTCACAGCAACTATGATCAGTGATCACCTCAGAAGAAAAATAAGTACAGCATATGTCATGAAGGTCACTGCATTGTTTCATTTAGTGTTGCTATTTCCTTCAGATGAATTAGTATTTTTCTCTTCCAAGTTGCTATAAACCTGTTTCCCTACCTATTTCTCAGTTATCTTAAGTGTATTCACAAATACCACATATAAGATCTTCAACATTAGCTACTATCTAAAGCTACTATAATTTCTGTCTGAAGGCTTCCCAATGCTTATTGTTGGTGATTTTTAAACATTTATTTTCATTACTTTTAAAATCAAGACACAAAATTAATTTGCATATTGATTAAGGTACAATTTATTAATTAAAATGGATGCTTCTCACTTCCACCTCTGGCAAAGGTGGATCAGAAAATGTCCCACAGGGCAGTGGGAATTCCACTAAATCCCCAATGCACTAAATCCCCACAGACTGAACTCTTATGCCTTATGCAAAGAAGAAGCTATGCCACTGCTTAAAGCCCTAGTCACTCAGATCAACCAAATCTCAAGGACAGCTTCCTGATTCCAATAAAGGGAAACCAGACCAGTCTATGTAAAACAGATGCTGTTGTTCCCACAAGGACCTGAGCCAAATCCACAAAATAATACAATAGAAATTAGAAAAGTGAAGATATATAAAAGATATCCCAATGTTGTCCAAGTCCATAGTTTCAAAAATTAAACCTCCTGGCTCATGATGTAGATATAGTTTTTGTAAAAAGGGAAAGCTCTTTGAAAGATCTCTTCAAACATAACTCTGGATGAGTTCTTGTTTTCTTTAACATTGTTAAGCTACAATGGTTGGATATACTGCATAAGTTTCCTCTTCACCCTTTCCCAAATGTTTGTCTTGGATATTGAATATGTTTTGATGTTGCAGATAATTTGCATGCAAATTCCATTTCCATCCTCAGTCCTGCCATTTTTCTGTCTGCACACCTCTCATAGCCACACTGTCAGTCCTGGATTCCCAAGCCCTGTTCCCAGAAGCAGCATAAGCATTTTTGCACTGAAACAAACAGTATAATAGTTAATAGTTTAAGTTTTCTTCTGCACATTTCCTATATACTTTATATCTCATCATTCCACACACATCTTGAGATGGGCTAATTGTATCTCACATTCAGTTTAGGGTACAACTACTGCCAATAAGACTTTGAAAACAAAATATTCTATAAATGCAAGGCATTTTATACTCATTAATTTTTCTTCCCCACCATATTATTGGGGATAGCATTCATGTTATTATGCCATTAAGGAAATGAAGATTCTCAGAGCCAAGTAACTCTCCTCTTAGCTGCCTCCCCCCATTCCCACTTCTGAATGTTCTTCCACACTATTCTTTATGCCTAAAATACATTCCACATGCCAGACTTTTTCCTTCCTTTTATTCTACTAAAATCTCATTTCCTTCAGGAAATTTCCTCAACTAATCTGGATAGAACTAGTATCTATCCATGAATCTACTGCAAAAGATGATTACACTCTCACTTTGCTCCATTATCCCATCAAGTTATTGAACAAACATATATTTGTCTTTGATGTGAAAACTTTAGGCCAACCTAAAGATAATTAGAACTTGCATCCTGTTTTGTTCATATATGTTTAAAATTATAAGAAGACAAGGTAGAGTACTCTTTCTTCAAGATGTGAATGTGCAGTTTGAATCTACATTATGAACACAGATATGTAACAACTAGACTTGAGCTTTGCTTCAGGGTATTGACATCTATAGGAGAATACAGACAGTTCTCACTTTACATATATTCATATTATATAAATTCAACTTTATGTAATGAATTTTTAAAGAAATCCACATTAAACAAACAAACAAACCATGTTAACTTCACTGCATGGCACCATTTTTGTTCCTCAGCTCAATGATCCTCAGACTCCCACACCCCCATCAAAAAAAAAAAGTGAAAGCCGAAAAATTTATGTGGGAGAGAGCACCACTACCACCCAGCTGATGGCTTGGCTTGAGACCTATGGTGCCCAGAGAAGATCTTTGCCTTGCTCCACACACTGGTCTGCCTGTCTTCCATCCTCTTTCTGTGCTTGGGTACTGTGCGTCTATACCTGGTCCTCTGTGTCACCCATCTTCTTCTATCTCAGTCCCTGTCTGGTCCCCACATGTTTGACCCCATGTATCCTTCCTCTACATTTAGGCCAGCCCCACATATGACTGGCCCCAGCCCTTGTGTGCTCCTCCTCCTGCTCTAGCTTCTCTGTCCCCAGCCTCTACATGCCCTTGAACTGTGTGTTGGCCTCCTTCCTCCTTGGGCACAAATGCCCTTCCTGACTCTCTCCCTCCTTCTCTTTTCCATGTTCACAGGCAAATTTGAATTATGTAAAAATTGCTTTACTAAAGATCAGTAGAAAAGTCTACTTATGTTAAGTGAGAATTGTGTGTAATTCCTCCCTTCAGCAATACCACACTCTCTCACCTATTCCCAAGCCTACACTCATAAAGACCCATTACTGTGGTCCTCTACTTCTGGAACCTGTCTTCCTTTAAGTAATGTTCCCTGCCAGATATTTTTTACCTTTAGTGCATACTGGAATTGATGTTTCCAGAGCCATCTAAACCAGGATGCAAGGTCAGACCCCCTAGGGGAAGGGTTGCCCCATCCCAACTGGAGCAAACAGGCTCTTATTGGATCACTACTCAATGTCACAAGGCCTAGGCATCCATGCCTCATTTTTTATAGGGGATACTCAGATTTAGGAGGCAATGTTGGGATAAGTCAGTCAAGATATAATGCCTTCCTTTAGCTCCTCTCCCTTCAAGGTGGTATCTGAATATTTTCACCCACAAGGACCTAAGTAAGGTTTCTGAATCACCCCACACTCCTTGGAAATACCATTGAGAATTTCCCTAAATGGGGCTTGTGTGCAACAATAACTTTCCCCCTCTGCTCAGCTAAATTTGCCTCAGGCATTTGAATTTCCAGTCCTAGTTTCATGCACAGGAAAAGTATAATCAGGAATTCAGGAACTTTTCTAGAAAATGAAAGAAAAAGAAATATTTTATTTAATATTTATTACATGTTGTGAAAGTGAGGCCTTAGGGGGCTTAAATTATTTAGATTGCCTTTTGTAATTTTCTACTGTAATTTCTGATTATGAAATATGTCAATGGGTCTGTGAGCTTCCCTTTTACCCCCTCCTCTGCCCACTAAAAAATTAAAAAGAAAAGAAAAGAAAAAAAGATAAACATTCTCCTGGGCTAAACTATCCACTTCTTGGGAAATTGTTTCACAAATATCAAAAGATCATTAATAGTTAGCTTGTGCCAGCAACCTTGCCCCAATCTCACAGACTTTGTACTTTTTGATATACTTATTACATTCTAATTTTCATTGCACTTTTTTTACAGACTTGGCTTAGATCCCTGTGGGAAAAACAGCATCTGTTTTATATAGGCTAGTCTTTTTTCCTTTTAAAGGGATCAGGATAATGTCTTTGGAATTTGGTCCATCCAGGTGACAAGGGCTTGAAGTGGTGAAATGGCTTCCTCTTCTCCTGGGACATAAAAGTTCAGTATATGGAGACAAAATGCATTGGTAATTTGATGGAGTACCATTCTCTATGGAACATCTTTCTGACTCATCTTTGCCAGAGGTGGAGGAGAGCAGTATCCATTTTAATTAATAAACTATATTCTTCTTAGTATCTTATTGTAAGTGCATTTATTTTTATTGTATTTTATGGTCCAGGGGTATCTCGTTGTATTCTAACACCAAGCATGAATCACTATCCTGACCTGAGAAGTTCTAGCTCAGAATATTTGGGGTAGCTAAGATTAGACTGACATAACCTTCTGCTTGTCCTCATAGGTGAATTGGGAAAGAAAATATTAGGTGACTAGATGACCAGCTTAGACCCAGTTCTCTGTAGTGACCACATTTCTGGACATATATGAGGAAATTTCTCAATAGAATGAAATTGACTCTTGATTATTCTGTAGGAATACTCTACTGGGTCCTTGAGGAGACTGATAGGACAGCATAGGTATTGCAAGAGCTACAATTTCCCAGTGCTTGCTGAAGTAATTAGAAAATTAGATGACCAACATAAAGAAAACTAAAATAACTTGTCCTCATATATTCAGTAATTAGTTACAGATGTGAATTTGTACTTTTAATCTGTAAGGATCATGCTCTTAATGCAGAAGGGCAGCTTGTGAACTTAGTAACAGCACAATAAAAGAGCAGTGATAATAGAAGTAAAAAGTGAAAGACTCCTGGTGGGAATAATGGTCTCCCATCCAGAGGTCTTGTTAGAAAGTGCATTGAATATGAATGAGATTAGGATTGTAAAAGAAGAGAATGGAAGTGGGAATATGGAAGAGAATTGGTTGGCCTTAATGTAAAAGAGCCTCAGGAGCATTGACTCTCCCCCCCCCCTGCACAAACATACCCACATACACAGAGAGATATTTAGAGAAATAGATCTATGTATCTATAGATACGCATGTGTGTGTGTGTGTGTGTGTGCGTGTGTGTGTGTGTGTTCCTAATGTTGAAAATTTGGTAAGATTTTCGGGACTTTTGTAGATAGATATAGGTACGAATATACATCTATACATGCATGTGTATACAAACATATGTTTATATATATATATATGTACACATATACATATGGGTACATTATGTATACTTTAGATTACAGATTCTCTTTGTATGTGTATATACATTCACAAATTTCAAATCTAGAAAACTTACACTTCTTAATTTATTATCTTGAAAAACTTTTCATTAAACCTAGTTTAACATGTGATGGTCACAAAAATAATAAAAAATTCAACTCTACCTTTTTAAGACTTTTTCAAGCTGTCATCTTATTATGTGTTCTATTCTCTAAAATCCAGTGTTCATGGTATTAGACTTGAAGATAATTTTTGATATATTTATTAACAAACAACAATTAATTGAAGTCTTTTTTTCTTTCCAAATCATAGGACCCACAAATCACATGTGATGAAATGTATGTATCCAGCTAATACAACAAAAGTGAAAGGCCTAGGTTTCAGCCTGATCACTTTTCTTATATTTGCAACCAAAACAGAATTTGTACTTAGAGAAGTCGGGTTTTTTTCTGATTTTAAATTTTGCTAACAACACACATTAACAAAATTATGTGGATGATTGACACATCTATGAGATACATTAAGAACTTGAGTATTGCATACCAATATCTCCAAATAACAAATTACTTGAGAAAATCAGATTAAAAGCAATATTAACCAAACTATATCTTCCACACAATTGACAAAACAATGTGTTATTTATTGTAGGTTTCACTGAATGTACATATTCGAGCCTTTCTTACCACTCAGTATATAAAACAAACAAAAAAACCCAACACAACTTTTCTCATTCATTATTTCCTTATCTTTGATAAAAACAGTATCTACCAGGGTCCTCCTCCCTTTACCTATCTAAGTAATATTAAGAAAAGACAATAAAGCCAATGGGGGTAGATAAAAAAAAGTTTTCCTTAAAACAGCTTCCTAGTGGCCTTTGTCTGCATTTCTGGCTTCCTGGTCAACTGGGGCATAAAAAGGTCTTATCCAGGGGGAAGAAGGAAGCCTCAAACTTGGTGAATGTCTAAAGACCAAATAAGTTGAAATACCCTGTTCTACTGAGCACAAAC
Source organism: Phascolarctos cinereus (assembly GCF_003287225.1). Classification (NCBI taxonomy): domain Eukaryota; kingdom Metazoa; phylum Chordata; class Mammalia; order Diprotodontia; family Phascolarctidae; genus Phascolarctos; species Phascolarctos cinereus. The sequence continues at coordinate 280,680,107 of NW_027555958.1, forward strand.
ATTTCCACATGGAGAAGAGGAGCATCCTGACTATAGAAGTTAAGTATTACTACATCTTTGCTGTATACCCTTGCTATATGAGGACTGAGCAAACCTTCTGTTATCTTTTATCTATTCTGTGTTCTGCAAGTATCTCAAGTTTTCCCAATATTGAACCTGAACAAAGTCCCAGCATCAAGCTAGTTACCAAAACCTTTCCACTTGGGACAGCTAGGTGGTGCAGTGGATAGAGTAACAGCCCTGGAGTCAGGAGGACCTGAGTTCAAATCTGGCCTCAGATACATAACACTCACTAGCTGTGTGACTCTGGGCAAGTCTCTTAATGCCAATTGCCTCACCAAAAAAATCCAAACAAACAAAAAAACCTTTCCCCTCAATCAAATATCATTTTATTACTGTTTCCTATTATGAAATGTATATTAAGATTATGACAAAATAACAGTGGATGACAAATTATGCTCGCATTTTTGAATTCCACACCATATATCTATCTATATCTATATCAATGTCTATATCTACGTGTGTGCATGTGTGTATATTTACAGGCAACAAAATATTTTGAATAATAATAAGGGTTCATGAGTCCCATTTCTTTGTACATGTACGTAGTTGTTAGTGCTTTGTGCATGAATTCACAAAATATTGGTTGACTGATTAGAGGATATGTCTATATTGTTTTTCAAATGTTGTAAAATTTAAATACATCACTGTTCGCATGGTATTTGTCCCAGTTAATATATAATTATAAAGACTTATTTGTGTCACTGGAAGTCATTTTTAAAATACCTTCTTTAATTTTAGCATTTTCTAGTCATTCTACTACCTTCCCAGTCTTGTTACATCTTACACATACAACCACGTGACCACTTACCCCCACCCTCATGTCCTCTTTGATACAGTGACACTGGCCTCCTTGCTGTTCACAAGGTACTCCATTGCCTGACCCCTGCATTTTCATTGGCTGTTCCCCATGCCAGAAACTTTCTTTCTTCAACTCTGCCTCTGGCTTCCTGGGCTTCTTTCAAATCTCAGCTAAAATTCTACCTTCTAAAGAAAGCTTTACCCGATACCCCTTAGTTATGCTTTCTTTTTGTTTATTGTGTCGAATTTATCCCATATATAGCTTGCTTGTACATAGTTGTTTGACACATATCCCCATTACACTGTGAGATCCTTGAGATAAGGGACTGTTTTATGCTTTTCTTTGTATCTTTGACACTTAGCATAGTTCCTGGCTTATAATAAGCATTATTCAGTGTCCCCATGACTATTTTACTTTTTTTCAGTATAACATTTTGTTAAATTTTAGATGCTTCCAGCCTGGTTAGAGATGTACATGCAACAGTCTTTATTTTATTGTGACATATAATTTTTTCTAATAATTATGGTTTGATAGTGCTTACAGTTTATCACTTGATGTTTCAAAAGGAAAATGCTGAATTTTAGCTGAACTTATTTCCATTTAAAATTCAATTTAGGTGGTTAAGTTGGTAAAATTCAAAATGCAGTCATAATGTACCATTGTGTATTACAGTAATGCATACCATATAAATGAGAAGATATTTAGTTAATTTAATTGTATAAGTGTGTTTGAAGCACATCCTTGACTACAAGAGGTAGACTTTTACATCGATAGCAGATTCAGTTCAGATTTGATAGCCCAACTATATACTAATTTTGTGTTTCATTCTTCATTACATTTTTACATTTTATGATGTGTGAAATGGTATGACATTACATAATTATAGCTACATTCATGGACTCCAAAATTCTAATCAAGAAAATATATGTAATCTAGGAGTCACATAATTGTGTTTTGTTTTAAATATTTCTGAAAGCTAATGTTTTGTGGTTGAATAAAACCTTTAATAAAATATAAATGATGTTAAAGAAACCTACTCAGCATTATGAACAAAGAAAGAACATGGCAGAGAAAAACTTTCCATTGGCTCATACAGGCTACAGATTATATAACCTGCATGAAGGGACAGAGCACTTTATCTCTGACAACACCAATCAACAAATAACACAAAGGCATATGTTTGTCAAAGGCCTGACTTTGAGATCATTGCAAGGTTTACAGAGGTGTGCAGTGACAGAAACATAATCACTTGAATAGGCTATTTTAGTAGAATCACATTTCAAGTTTCTGTAGGAGAAACCACTCAAAAATGAACTACATTGTATTTTAATTGCAATCCAAATATTTTCAGCCTTTGTGAACTGCATCGTTTTATTTTTCTAATCATTCTCTACATGTTTTGGGGTGTCAGTGTCTACTTATGGCAGAAGGAAAGCTGATATAGGATCTAAATGAAACCAACTCTTAATTAATGGGTATAGAATGACAATCTCCCCATCTGTTAGGAAATGAAAATAGAACTCACATATCTTTAGATTCCCTGAATAGAGGGAAATTGTTCAAACAAACAAGACTTTAATTAGATTTACCACTTACAAGATGTAGGTAGCCTTTTATAATAAAACCTATTAATCTGAAACTTTAACATCTAAAACTAATTTTCAAATGATCATGGTCAGAGAGTCATTGAGTTTTTCTTAAAATATAAAAGTATGTAATAATATCAAGACAACAGAAGGAAATGAAAAAAGACTAAATTGTCCCTGTTTGTTAAAAAATGTGATTGCTTATAGAGAAAACCTCAAACAATCAGTAAGAGCAGTATTTGAAAATATTAATAGCTTTAGCAGACTACTAGGTTGCAAAACAAAGTCAATGTTTTTTTTTTTTTAATAGCAACAATAAACCACAGGAGAAAAATTGAAATGGAAGTCATATCCAAAATAACTACAAGACGCAGAAAATATCTGGGAGTCAATCTATCAAAGTATTTATCAGACTTATGTAGATATTACTCCAAAATTATTTTAAAACAATGACTTAAAAATTTGAGGGTTGTTCAGTACCTCTGGTAGGGCTGTGCCTATCTAATAAAATGATGTTTAATAAAATTAATTTTCATATTAGTATTATGCTAATCAAACCACTAAAGGGTTACTTTAATGAACAAGAAAAATCACAAAATTAATAAGTTTTTAGAAGCGATGCCATTTGATGGATATATGTATATGTGTATATATATATATATATGTGTGTGTATATATATATATATATATATAGTATCAAAATCAACTCAATATATTAGGTTTTAGTAAAATTTAGTATTTACCTCTAGATATCTTTTATTTCAATTTCATTATACTGTTGCCTTATCTGAAATCATCATTTTTATCCCTGCTTTTCTATGTTCAGCTATTAGTAGTATTAAAGATTTTGCTCCAACAACTTATTTTAATTCTGTATGTCTTTATGTTTCTTGTAAACAACATTTTTTGTTTCTAATCCATTCTTTTATGCTTTTTCTTTTTATGTGTGAATGTGCATATTCATCCCATTCACATTCACAGTTATTATGTGATAGTTAATTGTTTATTCCATCCTTTTTTTTTTCTCTATACCCTTCCTTGACCATTCATTTCTAGGTTTTTTTTCCCCTCCCTGTCCACCCTTTGGATCTTTACTACCCCCTCTCCAAGCATAGGGGTTGTTTTGTTTATGGCTACTTCAACCCTGAATCTACCCTGCCTTTTGTGTTCTTCTTTCCTCTATTCCCTTTATTTTATTTTCTATATTCCTGTTCATTTGAGTTTATTACTATGGTAAACTCTTTATGTGTGTTCTGCCTTCTTCTGACCAGTTTAGACGAAAGTGAAATTCATGTAAATCCAACTCCCCCTACCCTATCCATATTTGTATATTATTCTAATTGTGCAAGTAGATAGTGTTAATGAGTTTCCCTATCTTTCCTCTCATTTTCTTCTAATTTGCTCTTTTCCCTTCTCGTTTTTATTACAATACATACAAAACATTTAAAATATTTTTCTAGTTTTTCTACCTCAATTGATTATTTCTATGACCCCTTGAGACACTGAATTCTAAAAGAATCCTTTTAACATCACCCTGACATGTAAATGTAAATAGCACATCCTTATAAAGTTGTTTCTGATTTCTTACTACTATTTACTTTTTAAAAAATTTTATTTGTTATTTCCATATTTGTATTTCAAAATTCCTATTTAGCTTCTGGCTGTTTTTTTTTCCCCATTAGGAATGTGTGAAAGTCCTCTATTTCACTGAAGACCTGTATTTTTCCTTGTAAGATAATACTCAATTTTACTGGATAAATTATTATTGATTATGACCTTTAAATTTTGCCTTTTGGAATATCTTATTCCCTGTTCTTTGCTTCTTTATAGTGATAGCTGCTAATTCATGTTTGGTCTTGATTGTGGCTTCTTGATACCTGAATTATTTCTTCCATGCTGGTTGCAGTAATTTTTCCTTTATTTGGAAGCTTTGGATTTTGGCCATTGCATTCTAGAACTTTTCACTTTGAAATTTCTGAAGATGATAAATGGATTTGTTATTTTAGTATAGCTGGGAAATTTTCTTTAATGATTTCTTGGAATGTGATATATATGTTCTTTTGGGGGGGGAGGTGAAGTAATGGGCATCAGGTAATCCTATGAATCTAAAATCATGCTCTCCCTCTTCACTTATAATTCATAACTCCCTGGCTTCCTTTAAAACATCTTCAAGAAGATTTTGATTTGTAACAGGAATGTAGGATTGTCTCAATATTAGGAAAAACTACAAGTATAATATAACATTTAATAACAAACAATAAAAATTATATGCTCTATTGATAGATTCAACAAAAGTTTATGGCAAAAAAGAAAAGAAACTTCACTAAATAGAAGTTCAAGTTACATATTCAAGGCTATTTTCTGATCTTTTGGGGTTTTAAAAAGGCATTTTTGCTGATTTCAAGTTCTTAAGAAAAAAAAATTTGTGTGTTTCATCTTTTCCAAGACAACCATTATGCAATCACTTGTCTCCCATCACAAATTCACTCATCCTCCCCAGTGGGAATGTTCTTAGTGCCTCTCCATTGCTCCCTTCTTGAGTGAAGCACAATATTCCTTTCCCCTGGTTCAATACCTTTCACTGTACCATCTCCACCATTGTACCCAGCAGCTCTCCTGTTTCTGACTCTAATTAGGGATCATCATACTTTCAGTTTTCAGCAATTAACTTAATAGAAGTGAATCTTGTATTCTGCTGCATCTTCCTTCTCCTCTCTTTCCTTTAATGCTGTTCATTCTCTGCTATTTCTTCCTATAAAACTTCTTTTGAGGGGTCAGGGGCATAGTCCATACAATTCTGTTCATTTTCCCCCCAAATTTGGTTCTCCTAAGTTCTCCTAACATATTTAGACCTTGGGATTATTTTTGATCTTGTTCTTATTCATTTTATACCATGAGAAAATCTTTCTATTTTTAAGTTTTCATATCAGTAATAATGTATAACCATGAGATAATTGCTTTCATTAATATTTTCTTGTAATTGTGTTATATAATTACACCTTTATTAGAACCTCCCATGTGCTTCTATCTGTAGTGTTTTCAAGTCAAATATTCTGTTCATTTCAAAAGGGAAGAGGGAAGCATTTTTAAATGACCCAAATGCCTCTTTTTTTGTGTAGTTTTAGTTTTACTAATGTTTTCTCTACATTGATTTATGCACATAATTATTGAAAGTATAATATATTGTCTTTCTCCTCTGGTCTGGTGATGACTTCATTCACTGAGGCTTCTACTGCACTACTGCTAATCTCAAGAAATGTATACAGAGCTACATTGTTGTTCAGTCACTCTTGAAGAGGACCAAAGACATCAAGAAGGTGATGTCTTGACTTGGATTTAAATGAGGCAGAGTTGTGCAAAATCATCAGCCCCCCTCTCTCCTCCAGAGTCATCTGAGTCCAGTGGCAAGACAAAAGTGAAGGGGATTGGTGATAACCCAGGATGCAGTAAGTGATCTTTTTTTTTCCCCTAGTGCAACATGGAGGTATAATCATAAATATTTAACAACTGGAGTCTAGGGGAAAGAAAACAAACAAAAACAATATATCCAAAGACACTCTTAATTTTTACCTGCATTATTAATTCTTTCTTCAGTCTAGAGATGTAAAAAAACAATTAAGCAAGCCCTGGTTTGTAGAACTTACTGAGTTCTGAGGTATAAATACTAAATATAAATAATAATAATGATAATAAGCTGATGATGATAATAAAAAATAATGATAATAATAACTGATAATAAACACTGAAAATTTAACAAGGGAAATTTAACCATGTGTCCTTTAAATCTGGTTAGAGCTGGATTCTAACATACCTATGGCTACAAGGATTGCTCAGCCCCCCTTAATCTAAGCGATGTGAGTGAAGTTTTCTTGCTTGATTTCTTGCCCTTTGTAACTTCTAAGTTCAAGGTTGGTCACAGAGCAGTTTCCAGTCAATATCCCTTTAAGACCAAGGGAGCTGGGATCATTTTCACCCCGCTTTAATTCTTCCCCCTCTTTTTTTGTTTACGTGGTGTCCAGTTTCACTGGCTTCTTGCTGTGTTGGTGTAGGGGAGAGGTGTTCAGGAAGAGTTTCTTCAGGGCCGGGAAGCGAAGGGGGTAAAGGGTTGTGAGGGTGTCCAGAATTGTCAAGATATAGAGTGTTTTTGCCCTCATGCCCTTTCCCAACCCCTACAAAACAAACAAACAAACAAACAAAACCCTTTATCTCCTTCTGCAGCTCTCTTTTCCTTGTATGGTCTTATAAGTATAAATCTTAAATTTACAAAACTTTGAATAAGACTTTGCACATTAGAAAAAAAGCCAGAGTTCACATCAACTGCAACCACCAAGCCTGTGAATTTAGGTTTTGTGCTCACTTCCCCAGGTGGGGTAAAAACTGTGCTTAAAGGACATTATAAGAATTAAAATTTTCCAGTGTAAATTCATAAGATTCTTACCTAACCTGGAGATGTTTTGTTTTATCATATGAAGGATTTCACTTTAATTATTTTTATCTTGCACAAAATTTCATTATTTGGATGTTGAAGTGTTAAAACAGTTTCCAAAGAGACGCTAATTTGCCATCTTAGTTGCCACAGAAACTACAATTCCCAGCTTACCTTTAAAAATGTTTTTATTAATATATTCTGTTTCCCACATCATCATAAAATCCCAAGAATCCCTCCCCAAGACCTCTCCCATAGGACAAATAGTATTTTTAGAGAGAGAAAAAAAAAGTTGGCATAATTGATTGATACATTGAAAAAGTCTGAAAACATCTGCAATGTGTAACACCTGTAGACCTCCCACCTCCGTGAAGGTGTAGATTGGGGGAATTTTCTTATATCCCACCTTACTTTTTATTAAATATTATTCATTGTAAATTTCTCTCCCACTTTTCATGTGAAAAATACCAACATTTAGCATTATTCACATTTGCAGGTGGAGCTGCTAGCTTGTAATTCATTTTTTTTGCAATAAGATAGCTTTAATAATTCACAGAACTAAAAAATAAAAACAAATTAAAAAAAATAATTCACAGAACTGCTATGCACATGGACCTATTGCAATCCCATTATTTTTATTATTTTCATTTCCTTTTCTTTTCCACTTGCTTTCTGTTTCTGATAGCATTACCCACCCAGTATTCCATGAGAGAGAGGAGGATATTTTTATACTCTGCACAATTCCATGCAAATTCTCTAGTGTTGACTATGGGTACTTTCTTTTCCATGAGTCTCTAATGAGGAAAACCCAGCAAGATCTTAGGCTTATTTAAAAATCTATTCTTTTTTTTCCCCAGATAACCATCAGGATATATATGTGTGTGCACATATATATATATATATATATATATATATATATATATATATATATATATATATATATATATACACACACATACATATATGTATATACATATGTGTATACATATATGTATATATATGTATATATAATATATGTATATATAATGCATATGTATATGTGTGTATATCTATACCTATCTATATCTATATCTATATCTATATCTATATCTATATCTATATCTATATCTATATCTATATCTATATCTATATCTATATCTATATCTATATCTATATCTATATCTATCTATATCTATCTATCTATCTATCTATCTATCTATCTATCTATCTATGATAAAAATGCTAGATTCTTTGTCAAGGAAGCCTGAATGTCTAATCTTTCTTCTAACATGTACTAGAAAAGTGGTCATGGGACAAATAAATTAAGCTCTTTCATATTCAGCTTCCTTAACTGCAAAATGGATACCTGTTGCATCTACCTAGAAGTATTGTCACGACACTTGAGAGAGATGATCAGTGTAAGATGTTTTGTAAACTTTTGAAGAATTATATAAATGTCAGCTATTATTAAGGTTCTTGCAACCTAGACACAAACCCATAATTCTATGATCATTTCAGATAAACTGAAACCCCTCTCATGCCACATAATGAAAGGTCATTTCATAAATGAAATCATCTGAGTAGTTTCCAGTGCATACTCTTTCACCTTCTGAAATTAGCTCTGCGGCAAGGGTTCAGCCCCCTTTTCAAGGAGTTTGAATTACCCAGTGTTTCTGTTTCAAGTCCAAGAGGACACGGAGAAGGACAGCAGTCATAGGATATTCTTAGGATGAAAAAGGCTTGTATTAGAAGTACCAAAGGAACTCTGAAGGACATATCAAAGAATTCACAACATACTGGGGAATCCTGCCATGAAGCACGTAAGATGATAATTCTTTAGCAACTAGTCTTTTCAGTTTAGTGTAGCATCACAAAGTCTAATACAAATTGTTCTTCCATTTTTGAGTCTTTTCCTCCTTATCAAAGCTTCATCTCAAACTTTGGTTTTACTCTGGCAGAATATGCTAGCTAACACTTGGGAATTAACTCAAGTGAGAAGAGTATTCCTCTCTGATAAAACATGCAATTAATGTGTAGCAAATCATAAAGGCATGTAATTTAGAGCTGAACGGCACCTGAATTACCACAGAGTTCAATTCTTTTATTTCATAGATATAGAAAAGTTTCCTTATTTGTAAAACAAATGGATTGGACTAAATTATTTCTTCCCAAATTATGTAATTCAAAATGACCTGCCAAAAGTAATTTTTCCTCCAGTTTTCTCTGTATAACCCCACACAGTGTAGTGCCTGGCATCTCTCACACTAGCTACGCCAGAAACTATTCTCCTTTGAGATGGCTAACTCACCCAGCCTGCCCTGACAGTGGAAGGTCTGAGTTCCCAAAGAAGGACAACAAATATGAAGTTATAGTCAAATTCTCTAAGGTGTTAGTTGTAGGGGAACATATTCCTGCTACTTACCACTTCAGCTTTTGAGTCCTCTGACACTGGTGTATTTTAATCATCCACACTCAGCCACTCATAATGGTTTTATATATGTGGTGTTAAAAACAAACAAATAAACTATTTACTTCACAATAAGGCAAAGATAAGAATGTGACATCACAGGCAACCATCATCATTATCATCATCATCATCATTGTCATCATCATCCTTTTGTTACTGTTATTAGAAGCTGCTTCTCTACTAACGGCTCCTTTATGGCTTCTCACTGCTTTCCAACTAGGCAAATCTTTTTCTCTTGAACCAATGAAGTGTTTATAAATTGTTTAAATTCATAACAACTCATGAAAAGGAGCTGGAAAAAAATACAGGTCTTGGTTTCAATGATTATTTTAAATTTCCCTTTTCTATTTGATTTTCAGAATTTCCATTTTTATGTTTGTAATTATTTTTCTAGTTATTTTTAGTGACATATCCAATTTATTGACCTTGTCTTTCCTTAAAGAAAGTATTCAGAGATATATTTTCTCCCAGAATTATTTCATTGTCTATTATTTCAACGTTTTCTTAGATTGTCTCATTTTTGTCATTTTTTCTGAAGAAAATACCTATTTCTTCTACTATGTTTTGTGCACAAATACAGTTTTCAGTATTATTTTTAGTATCCATATATATTTAGATCCTTTCTTCAAATGTCCTTCATTAATTATAATTTTAATTATAGATAGTATAGTTAAAAATTATTTTGTTTCTCCCTAAGTATCACCTAGTTCTTTAACCACTGCTTCCCTTTTACCATTCCCTCCCTTTTCCTTGTCCCTATCTATTGCCTTATTGAATTGAATTTGTTTTGAAATCAAACTATTTGCTTATATGTGTGCAGTCCTCTTTTATATTGTGTAAAATTAAAGTTTATGAGATATGCATTATGATACCCCCCATATTTTAAGACTTTTCTTCTAGCTAACTCTAATTATGAAAAAAAAATATTCTCTTTTCTTCCTTGATTCCAACAACACAACATATGGGCCATGTGTTTGCCTTTTTCTTCCTTCTATTAGAGAGAATAGGTACTAGATCATTATTTAGGTCTTTCAAAGTGCTCACTGGAGAGAGAGTTTACAGATACTCCTTTGAGTACCTGTAAGATAAAGAAAGGAGTTATCAGAATATTTATCAGAATGAACCAATAATAATATCAGTTATCAGAGTGAGCCAATAATAATTTAAGCAACAAATAATCAACATCATAATATGTAAGGTTTTATGTATTTATACAGAGCATATAAAACCATATGCAAACCTGCGAATTCATATCAATGCAATAGAAATAGCATATAAAATCACGGAAAAAGCAAAACTTCTTCATTGTTTCAACAATAGGAAAATAAAATATGATAGGTAAGTCAACACACTATCTATTTCCCAAACATCATTAAATACAACTAGTATCATTACAGCAAATGTTTTGGATAAAGTTCATTTTCTTCACAGAAATAGATTGATAATAGCAGGAAGTATAGGAGATGGAGAACACCAAAATATTATTTAGAATGCAGTTTATATACACACACACACACACACACACACACACACACACACACATATATATTACAGCAGATAAACAAAAATGTTGAACAAAATTATGCATCTGAAAAAATCAAAGAAAGCAAACTATGAGAAAAAGGTCAAAAGAAAATAAGAAGAATCTTGACTGCTTAAACTAGAGACAGAAGAAAAAGTGAAATTTCAATCTTTAGACTTTTGGAGGAGGTGTGTCTCCATTTTAAATTTTGCAAAGCATGTTACATATAGGGTCACATAGGTAATAAATATCTTTGGCAGGATATGAAGTCCTCTTCCTTACTCCGAGTCCCAGGATTCATCCAATGCCCTTGCTGCCTGTAATTAGAGATGAGCCTCCACATGTGGAGATAAGATCTTTCAGCTCTCATCTATCAAAAGGGAACTTGAAGGTATTGGTCCATGCTAATAATATATAGATCCTCAGTGGTTTCTCTTACTGGTCTAAGAAATGAGGTCTAACTTTTACATTGTTCCTCTTATGTGAGTACTGGGGGTGGGAACTGGGTGATGAGGAAAGGTCAGAGGTGTTATGAGATAATGGATACAAAACACCTTGCAAGCTTTATAGTATTATATAAATGCCAATCATCATCATCATCATCATCATCATCATCATCATCATCATCATCCAGTTGCTAGGTCATTAGTTTCTTGATGACTTTATTTCCTGAGCCTTCTACTCCATTCCTTGTACGCTCAAGAAATGTTTATAGGGAAATATAAGAGTATGCTGATAGATTTTTACCAACTGAGCTCTGGAAAAAAATAATGTGCACATCTTTTTAATTTTAATCTTCATTCTGTATTATTAATACTTTCAAAAATCTAAGCTATTGACAAAACAATAAATCAAACCCTGAATTTATGGCAATTTAATATTTCTGAGGTATAAATTCTTACATTGAAAATTTAATAATCAGCAAGAGTTGATCAGAGCTGCCTCCAGCATACCCATGGGAAGAATGCTCTTTCTTGAGATCACCCAGCTCACCTTACTTCACACTGATAAAGAACAATGTTCCCTTTATTTTTAGTGGGAGGAAAACCTTTTCTTTTCCCAAATCAAGACCCAAATCACCATTTTAATCTATAGGAATCAGAATTAGTGGATCACATTTTCTTTTAATGTTGATTATAATATCTTCTTCATAATTATCATTGCCATCACTAACATTTATATTATATTTAAAGGTTTATAAAGCATCTCATTTTATCCTTATAACAACTCTCAGAGAAAGGCGCTATTGTTATTCTAATCTAACAGGTGAGGAAACTGAAGCTGAAGGAGGTTAAATGACTTGCCTAGGGTCAAGCTAGTAAATATCTGAGCTGGCATTTGAACTCAATTCTAGGAGTTGAAGAGTCTATCCATGGTGTCACTCCACTCCATCATGAAATAAAATCATAAAAAAGCATTAAAATTAATTACACAAAAACATTTGAGCTTTGTTCACTTTTGTCTGGCAGTGAAGGATGGATAAAGTGGATTTTTTTTTCTGTCTTAACTTCTTTTCTCTTGAAGAGAAGGAAAAGAATGGAAGAACTTCAGACAATTAATGGAGATTTGCTCCCTGACCAGGAATGGAAGCAAGGAAAACAAGTGTGAGGGATACAATGTATGCCAGACTCACTTGCCTAATTAGATCACATGATCTAATGATTTCATTTATTCCACTTACAGCTTCCAATCACTATCTTGTACAGCAGCAATGATTGAGAGTCCTAGTGTGCAAAGGCCTCAAGGAGAGGAGATACTTAATGCCAGGGTGCCCCTTTAAAGTTGCAACCTTTACCTATGCTTCCACAAGGTTTAGCAAGAAAAAGAAAAAGTCCCCCAGTTTTGTTCTCTTTCCCACTATCTTCTTGTAATGCTGAGGTCAAACTTCTTGATTCATGTGAAATCTGAATTAAAAAAAAAAAGCTTTTTCATCTGTCAGAAATACTCGTAGCATTTTTAGTTCCTGTGTAACACTTACTATCTGGATAGATTTTTTTTAATATAAATTTATTTATTTTTAGTTCTCAACATTCACTCTCACAAGTTTTTGAATTCCAAATTTTCACCCCATCTCCCCCTCCCCCCACCCCAAGATGGCATGTATTCTGAATATCCCTTCCCCTAGTCTGTCTTCTCTTCTATCTCTCTCCCCTTCTCTTATCCCCTTCCCCCTGTATTTTCCTATAGGGCAGGATAGACTTCTGTACCCCATTTCCTGTATTTCTTATTTTTCTGGATAGATGTTTACACACACACACACACACACACACACACACACGAGTGACATGTTTGTTCTCTTTTCTGCAAATGCATACGCACATACATATTCATTATTATAATTTGCTTTTGAAGTTTTTGAAGTTTATAATGTGTTGCTACATTCCTTTGGTCTCAGAGCACTGTAATATTTGTCCTTTTTCCAGGAGTTAAATAAAAGTGCACTTAGTCAATAAACATTTATTGATTACCTACTACATACCAGACACTGTGCAAAGGCCTGTGGCTATGAAGAAAAGAGCAAAAGACAGCCTTTGCCTGCAGGGAACTCATGATCTAATAAGGAAAGACACAGAAATGAAGCTGAAAAACAGGAAAGTTAGGGTGAAGAAGGGTACCCTGAGGCAGGACATGATGAACTCCAGAGGACTACAGCCAAGTGGGAAATGATGAGATGGCTTCCCTGGGTACCCTCCTTAAATGCAGGATCTGGGAGGAGCTCTCTATCTTCTCCAATCTCAGGTGGAGAGGGGCTTCAGAGGCAGGGGGCACTGATGAGGTGTGAGTTTCAGGGCTGTTGTAATCTTGTAGGATGAGGAGGTTCTGGAGACCATGACGAAGTTCAGAGGACTGCAGCCTATAGAGAGAGGAATACACTAATTAATTACCCTCCTTGATGCAATAGGAAATATTGGGTTCTCTATTCACAGTCCCACTCTTCTTTCGCCTAGGCTTCTCTGAATGTGTTCTCTTAAGGCAGAGTGGAAAAAGAAGAAATCATAGCCAACATCCTACATGTTGGCTGGGCACAAAATAGGGTAGGAGAAAAGATTCAACAGACTTAGTCAGATGTATTTTCTTTCACATTTTTTTTCTGAGAAAGTAACAATGCATGTCAATGCTTAACTGTCAACCAGAGTCGCACTTCCAGTCTTACATACCCAGTGATTTTGACATTCTTTTGGACTGTCCAGAAATTCTCATTTAGCACAGCACCCAGTTACCCAAAGACTGGAACAAGTATCTTCCATCTGACAAAAAGTTGCCTCTCTTTCTGACTGCTCACTGTGACTGCTTGGTCATATGATTATAAAATGATGGATTATGTATTTTCTACAGACCCCACCCCCTCTCGAAAATTCTAAAAAAGGAATAATGCAGTAGATATAGAGAAATACAACTGAATCCATAGGGAAAAGGGAATGTTGAGAAGGTAAAATCTTTAAGAATTAACACTGAAAAACAATTCATTTTAAAATGATCATTCACATTTGCCTCCTCCACTAGCCTTACATTCATTGCAGGGAAATTCAAATTGCTTCTGCCTGATACCCAGCTTGGTAGTTCCTCTTCTACCCCTCCTCACTGCTACAGAGATTCAGCCAGCTCTCAATATCCCCTGCCTACCCCCTCCACCGCCCCCACAAGAAGTGGTAAATATGGACTCTACCTAGCCATTTGAGGAGGAAAAAGGGGAGGGGCAGAGATGAAAGAATGCTGCATATGATCTAAGGCCAGTCCTAAGGAAGAAAGCCCCAAGGTTATAGAAAGTCTACTGAGCAACATCTTGTTTCTACCCACAGTCTGCAAAAAGTAGCAGCCAATCAGAGAAGGAAAGGGGGAGAACAAATGGAGGAAATGGGGCAAAGGCCAGCATGATGTAGCACCAGATCAGAATAAAAGGTGACCAAAATCGAATTAGCACTCTTCCTGTCTGCTTGGAGTCTATTTTGATGACAAAGCCTTTTCATTAACAAAATTAATGTATTAGGATAAAAAGAGAAGGAGTTGCCTGCTAAGCCCAAGGAATACAAATGAAAGTAAAAAAAAAGTTATTATCTTTAAGAAGCTTACATTCTATGTGGGCAATATGACACATTAAAGGGAGCTAGACAGTGGAGGGGAGTAACTAGGTGCTTCAGTGGATAGAGCACTGAGCCTGGAGTCAGGAAGACCTGAGTTCAAATCAGGCCTCAGACACCCTGTGCAAGTCACTTAATCTGTGTTTCCCTTAATCCACTGGAGAAGGAAATGGAAAACCTCTCCAGTGTCTTTGCCAAGAAAACTGCATAGACCAATCATCCATAGGGTCAAGGAAGCATTGGAAATGACTAAAAGACTCAACTATAAGACAGTGATGGAGAGGCAGGAGGGAATCAGTGGAGCTGGGATCACAGTGAGCAAGTCTGTTGTTGAGAATTCAGAGAATGAAAAGTAGATTCAAAAGTGAAGGATGTATGACTTAGATACCTAATGAAATGATGTTCAAAGCAAGGAATTCATAAAAAATAAAGAGTGCATGGGACATAAATGACTCCAGGTTGAGATGACATCGATACAACTTAATGTTTAAGAAAAGAAGAGGAGATTTTCTAATTTCTTTTCACAGGTGTCAAACTATGGTGTAGAATATTGTATATAAGGTCAGACTTTTTCAATATGCTTCAATGAACTTTTTCTTTCCATCTTTTTTCATTCTTTGTTAGAAGAAATGGCTATGTAAAAACAAAATATTTCAGTAAATTGTAGCTAAAAATATTTTCTGCTACCTTCTTTCTATGAGTGAAAATTTGGAGTATATGTATATCTATATCTATATCTATATATATCTATATATATATCTATATATATATATATATATATATATATATATAGATATATATATCTATATATCTATATATATATATATATCTATATATATATATAATATATATATCACTCTAAGTATTTTTGCATTAGAGAGAGACAGCAAGGCCAAATGGATAAATCACCAAACTAGTCTGGAAATTTAGGTTGTTGTCTTTCATTTCAAAGAGGACCAAGGGCATCATGGATGATGTCTTGACTTGTGTGTGAATTGGATTTCAGTGAGGCAGAGTTGCAAAAAACCTTTGATACTTCCTAGTTCTTTGACTATAGGCAAAATCACTTAGTTCTTTATATCCTGCTTTGCTCTTTAATAAAATGCCAACAATAATAGATAGCCCTCATACAACAATTTAAAATTTGCAAAGCACTTTACAACTGTTATTTCATTTAATCCTCACAACTACCTGGTAAGTAGGTGTTCTTATTACTCCCACGTTGCAAATGAGGGAGAAGAGACAGATAGAGGTTAAGTGACTTCTCTTGGGTCACAGATAAAGCTAGTAAATGTCAGAGGCCACCTTTAACTCAAGACTTTCTGACTCCAAGTCCAAAGCTCTGTCTGCTGACTATGCCACCTAGTATCTATGATATTACATCTAAGAAGATACCTCCAAGGGTTGTTGTAAGGCTCAAATGAGATAAGGTATGTAAAATAATATTTTACAACCCTTAAAGCTCCCTGTAAATATTAGCTACTTTGTGAGTATTTTAAAATTTAATAATTAAATTTAAATACTTTTTCACTTTTTTTTTATCCTTGATGAGCAGATACAATGAATGAGATCCTTTTTCTGCCAGTTACTGGATATTTGAATTTGAGCAAATCACTTTTTTAATGGTCTCATTTTCCCTATCAGCAAAATGAAGTATTTGGACTAGAAGATCCCCTTCTAGCACAAAGCCATATGGTCATACAAAGACCATACAGTCTTTACAAAAGACTACCTGCCCTGAGCACAACTTGGAGGAACCAGCTTGAGGAGCAAAAAGAACTGGCATATGTGACATCACCCCAATTTGTTTTCTCATATTTCATTTCTTTGGAAAACCTTCACTTGATATTAATTTGCTCAGTAATGGAAAAGAGAGTCGAAGACCTAATGAATCATCTTGGGAAGAAATCTGCCAAAGAAATGATGCTGTGCTGCCATCTTGTGTTGTGATCGAGTTTGACAGCCATACCAGGGTTTATGTGCTTTCCTAATTTCTGAACAGTAGCATATATATAGGAGAAGATATAAAAGGAGAGGAAAGAAGTTATTTTGAAAATTATACAGAAAGCCAGCAGCTTCCTGACTCATAATTTGTCCCCTTCTCCATAGATGAGCACAAAAAAAGTAATTGGGTTTCAGCTTATTTGCTTGTTTTTCATTTATTTATTTAATTTTTTTTTGACTGATACAAATGGCTGGAAGTCATCTCCCTGCCCTCCAATCTTGCAGAGCACTTTATTTGAATTTATTTTTGCCATATTCATATTCTAATTCATATTTGCAAAATATGTGTGTTTGGTGTCTCACATATTTCTTTGAGCTGTAATCTCTCTTGACATTACTAATACTCTTTGTGTGACCTTGTACAAGTGACTCTCTTTCTCTCTCTCTGAGTGAATTCCCTGGTCTATAAAATGAAGGAGTTTGACTATGACTTATAAGGTTCCTTCTCATCTCTGTGATGTATTATAATTATCTGTTTATATGTTTTAGCTCGTATGGGAGAATGGAAGCTTTTTGAGGTCAAGGACAACTTGTATTGCTTTTGAAAAATCAGTTTATGTTATAACTGTGGACCTCAGTTTTCCCATCTTTGAAGCCAGAGTATTGGACTAGATGATCACATCTCACTCCAAACCATATGATTCCATTATATTGTCCTGTTTCATCTCTGTAGCTCCAGTTCCCTAGCATAGTGCCTTGCACATAATAGGTATGTTGCCAGTCTTTGTTGTATTAAACTGTCTATTTATGTATTGGCAACACACATTGATTATGCTTTAAAATTACTTGCATTTGTCATATTACCCTTGTTTCAGAGGATTCCAGATTTTATTAAAGTACACTTACTTATACATAGGCAACATGACAAAGTGAATGAATAACTAGTTGGAAAGTCATGAATACCTTCTTCAAGTTCTGTCTTTGACCCAGATTGAATATGTGATCTTGGTTTAGTCACTGCATTTCTCAATGCACCCAAGAAACTGTAAAACAATAAATTGTAGAGAAGGTTATGACTTGCATCAGTATAGGGAATTCCTCACTGGGAACTCCCTTGACTGATAAAATCACTGGTTGGATAAAAAAAAAATCAACAAAATCACAGATTTGGAGGTAGGAGAGGTACAGTCCCTCATTTTAAATGTAAGGAAATTAATGCCCAAGTAAATGAGCTGTCCAAGATCACAGAGATATTAATGACACAACCAAAAATTGAACTCCAGATCCAGCACTCTTTCTCCTACCCCATGTTGCTGCTTATCTAGAGAACTTTAATCTTCTGGGTTCTGTTGGTCAATACGACAAAACAAAATTGATCAGAACTAGTACAGATATGAGCTGTTGTTTTTGTTGTCTTTCATTTCAAAGAGGACCAAGGACATCATGGATGACATCTTGACTTGTGTGTGAATTGGATTTCAGTGAGGCAGAGTTGCAAAAAGTTGTCAGACTCATTCTCTCTTCCTGAGTCATTGAAGTCCAGTGACAGGACAAAAGTCAAGGCATCTGATGATGGCCCTGGATTCAGTGAATGATTGTTTTTGTCTTAGATGCCTAGCCAAGTTCTAAGCACTGCATAGCACCTGTTTGAGTTGCTGTCATGGCTGTTGGAACAAATTGTTTTCATCTACCCATTCCACCAAGGAAAGTCTTCACAGTCTTAGGTAGGCATCCCCTAGCTCATGGACAGTTTTGAGGCTTGTCAGTTACCCTTAACCTGGTTTAACAGGTCTGCCAAGATGGTTACTGCAATGTGGCTGCTGCACATCGTACAACTTCTTAGAGCCACAGGTGAGAGTTGGGTGAAAGAGGTGGATGCCAAAGGTGAATAAGCTAAAGATATGATGTGAGCTAAAACATCAATAGTCATAATTTATTTCTGTCCTCCAAAATGGAATTGAAGTGGAAAATGATGAAGAACAGTATTAATTCAAACTGTGCATACAAACTTGCAGACATGAGGGGAAGAACAATAAATAAAACAAGTGTGAAGAAGTAAACAAAAGGTGACAGAAGAGGGAAAAGGTAGTGTAAAAGTACCTGCTTAAAAGACAAAGAATTAGAGTACATTGTTTCCTCATTTTTCTTCCTTTTTCCTCTCCCCACCCACAAACAACAGCAACAACAACAACATTTAACCATAACCCCCACAGAACTTATATCAGGGTATGGTGATGAGACTAATAATAAGAGATTTGCAGAAGAATTAGACTAGCAAGTATAAAGCAATAGGATTGTTTATTTGCTGCTCTTAAATGCAAGTCTGAAGAGGAAATCCACATAGCTGAATTGGAGAAACTCTAGGAATAAGAGGCAGAGGCAGTAAGGGAATGATAGATACTAAGCCATTCCACTGGCTTCTTATTCCCACCCAGTTTTACCCTGAGTTTAAGCCGATACCTGCAAGCTAGGGCAATCCATCAACCCCTCACACTGGGAACAGGACTGATACCTCCAAACTAAAACAACATCTTCAGTCCTCTCATACTGAGGCATTAAAGCATTAAACCATTAAAGCAAATGAGAAGAGACCGAGAAGATGTAGAACCAAGGATGTTGGTGGGGAACTTTAGATAAAGTAATATTTGAACCAGAACAGGAAGAAAAAATTCAGGAAGTCTAGGACTACTCCTCCTTCCATTCATTTGGTGGTAATGGCTCAGCTATTTATGGAGAAAATTCCCACCCAAAAAAAGTAGAATGATAAATAATGAAGTTCTAGAAAAGAGAAGGCATGATGAGGGAATATAAATAGATAAATATAGATTAAAACAGAAAAATTAGAGGTTTGTACAACAGTTGAAAATAGCTAAGAATGACCAAAAAATTGTATAGATGAAGAATAGTTTGTCTCATTTTGGAATAAAATGGCCCTCAAGAAAGTAAATCTTTTTTTTTTTGAAATGACACAAATTAAAAAAAAAAGTTAAAGGGTTTAAAGAAAGTAGATTTCCAGGGAGGTGCTGAGCAAATTTTTTTTAAAGGGATGGTAGACCAAAGAAGTTTGGGAACTTCTGTACTGGAGCTTCGCTCAGGGGTCTAAGAACTCAAGTGGTTGACATCCCTTCTAAGTCATGTGAATGAAAGTAGACATAAAGGTTATAACGTGGCTCTGAGGTTTGGCCAAAAGACTAAGATGGGTAATCTAAAGGCAGGGAGATTCACTCCACTAAATCAATCTCTGGTGTTTTTGATATGTATTCTTGTTGACTATCCTTCCCCTGCTAGGATTAAGCAAATATTTTTGTTAATTGTTCACTGGCCCATTTTATTTTAAAATGAGACTTAAACTATCAAGTGACTGGCTTGAGTCAGGACTAGAGAAAAACACATGCAGGGAAAGAGTGGGTACTATCATGTTCTGCCAGATTAAAGGACATATAACACACACACACACACACACATACATATATATATATGTATGTGTGTGTGTGTGTGTGTGTGTGCCTTTTCAGAAAAGGCAACAACTCTTGTTAAAAGTAACTATCAAAAAGTTTCTCCTTCTAGTTCTTCTGTATTGTTCCCCTAAAATATGCACTACTCTTATTTCCCCAGAATGAGGTTCTTAGTAATAGGCACAAAGCTACCTTAGAATAAAAGAACAGAATCCTCTAAGCTAACCAATGCCTTTTGGCCTAAATCTTATTTCTTTTCCTGATATTCTGTTTTAAAGGTTGTCATCCCTTTGACAGTGACCTCTTCTTAAATTTTGATGACCATTTTTAAGTTAGATCATGATTATTTGTCCTATAACTATTAAACACTTGTGAAGTTTAAAGGTTCCCCAGTTTTTCAATCAATTGACAAGTATTTAGTAAATATTGACTGTATAGTAATTGACTGTATGGTAATCATTGGAGTATGGTAATCATATGGTGTATGCCAAGCATTGGTGAATAAAAAAAAATAAAATGAAAAGCAAAAACCACTTCTAATTCTCTAGAAGCTAATCTGGTGAAACTAGAAAAAGCCTCTTGTAGAACCTAGCATTTGAGCTGAGTTTCTTGAAGGAAGCCAATGATTCTAAGATGGAGACATGAGGAAGAATAGCATTCCAGGAATGAGGAGCAACCAGGAAAAACACATGGAGATGGAAGATGAAATTTCTGGTATGAGGAACAATAAGGAAGCCATCATGAATAAACCATAGAGGGTGTGCAAGGGAGCAATCCGTTAAAAGACTAGAAAGAAGATGGTGGCAGGTATGGAAAAACTTTAAATAATAAACAGAAAAATATAGTTGATCCAAGAGGTAATAAAAAGCCACTGGAGTTAATTGAATAGGAAAATGGCATGGTCTAAACTACACTTTAGAAAAAAAAAGTTTAGTAACTGTGTGGAGAACTTATTGGCATGAGGAGAAATTTGAGGGAAGAAGCCCAATCTCAAGGGTAATGAAAGAATTTAGTGGAGAAGTGATGAGCAAGCCTAATCTAATGTGGTGACTATAAATAGAAAAAAAAAAGTGGGTGTATACAAGAGATTTGTGGAGGTAGAAATGAATAGATCTGAAAATTGATTGGATATATACTATGAATACTAGAAGATGAAAGGAGCAAGAGAGAAAGAGATTTAAAGTGACTTCATTAATTATGGATTGATTAGGCATTCCTGAGTACACAATGGAAGGGGTGGGGCACACAGACAGGAATTGAGACTTTAGAGTGGTTTGGGTTAAAGTGGATAGAAAAAAGGGAACAGACATATGGAATTGGGCTGTGTCATTCAGCATTTGGGAGTTCAGCATCTTACACTGATATTGGAGAATGAGTCTGCACATTAGACAGAAAAACATCTGCTGAGAAATGCAGGTGGTTAAAAGATGAAAGTACTCCTTGTGGTGCTGTTGTGCCCTAGGAGATCTCAGGAAACTTAGCATCATTTCTTATCTTCCACTCTCACCTTCTACTCTTTTATGCCAGGCACATCCAAGAGGTGCTAGGTCTTAAGTAGTCCAGACCTTTTCCCAGAGGAAAGTGCAGTACCATTTCCTATCTCCCACTCTTACCCTCTACCCCTTCATGGTAGGCACATCCAGGAGGGGCTAGTCCAGACCTTGTCCAGGAGTAATAGGTGGTGTGACCCCAGGCTCTACCTTATGGCAAGCCATAGCAGGGGTTAGTGGTGGTATGTAAGGAAGAAAGAATCTTTCCCAATCTGGTAGCCTTAAGGAGCAAGCAGGTCCAGAAGTGTAGTTCAAATCCAATTCTGTTCTATTCTATATATGAGTGGGAGAGGTGGAGGGGGAAAGTCACAGAGGGAACACCAAGTCCAAGGAGTGATGGGGTGGTGGTGTGAGGGGGAATAAATACTCCACTAGCTTAACAGCATTCTTGACCTTCTCATTGAAGATAGAGCTGAACCAGAGTCTCTCTGGCCTTTGGGAGCAACTACCCTTAAGTTAAGAAGAAGAACAATAGAGTTAAAGTATATATAATTTATATGGTATTTGCTGTGGAATAGAACAAATATGCAATTTTCTAAATGAAGTTGGCATTGGAAGAATACCTTTGATCCAGTAGGTCATTCTGTTCTTCTGCAATAAACAGTACTTTGATTTAAAATTCTGTGAAATGCTTGAATATCTTCAGAGTAGGTGGGAGTGGGTAACTTCGAAGTGAAGCATTAGGCTGAGTCTTAGGAGGTGAGTACTCTCTGCACTTACAGGTACAGTGGTCTAAAAACCCCCATCAAAAAAAATGAGCCAGGTCCCACTGATATAACCCACTCCTGGGGATTTAAGGCCCCTCTACAAACATGTCTTGGCTTTCCCTTCACTTTCTGGAATATCATCTATAGACAGCTATATTGGCTCTGAACTTTCTTGCCTATTTCTATTTCCAAGTCCCATTGCTTTGGACTTCATATCTGCTTTCCTCCTCCTGATGGAATGATGGGACCTGGATCCCTAAAAGGACAACACCAAGTCTTTGTAAGCAGCTCATTCCCAGAATTTTCCCATAGTTTCAGCAGCCCAGATCACTGGTGTCTTGCCTAAGGTATCTGGCCAAGCCCAGCCCACTTAGATACTTAATAGGCCTTTCACAATGGCTCTTGACCCACCCCAGACCACTTAACTCCTTTCCATGTCATACCTGGCCCACCCCAGGCTGTTTATCACTCCTTAATCACGTCCAGATTTTTTCACTGTTCTTTTTTTGTATATGAATATCAGTTTTACCCCCATAAAGTTGCAGATTCATAAGAAATCTAGCCTGCTCTATTGGCATTACCTTACTATTTTGACTTCTGTCAAAATTTTTGCCTTCTTTCTAGAAGTCCTGGGGGCTTGAATTCTTTCCAGACAGACCTCGCTGTACCCTGACATTTTGGAGTTCCCAGCAACCCCAAACTACATCACTCCCACTCCCACTTCTGGCCAAATACTATTTGGTATGTTGTTCATTTAGAAGAACTTATCCATCAGAATTGTCAGTCAGTGAACCCTGCTAGAAAGAGTTAAGGAACTTGTGACTCAAACCCTTAAAAGTCTTTAATAAGACAGCAGTCTGCCAACAAGTATTTATTAAACATTAGGCACTGAGCCCAGTTCTGGAGATACAAAGAAAGACAAAAGATTGAATGCATGCCACCACCCTCCCCAGGCTCAAATAATTCAAATATCTAAACTCATTTGTATCTTTTAATACTAACCTAAAACCCAGACTGATGCTTCCTTTGGTTCTTTCTATTTGTCCAGGTCTATTCTACGAACCCTGGTCATTTTATTTTTTCAAAAGTAAGGGCTCCATTAGCCCACAGACTGAATGTTTGAAAGTCACCTATTTTGACTTTTGGGAGCCAAGATGGCAGAGTAAGTAGTAAGTCATTCTCCCCCTCTTATTGACCTTGAAAAACCCAGAAAATTTTGTGTCAGGAAAAATCTTGAAATAGTAGAGTCAGCAGAAAGACTAGAAATAGCAGTCTTTTAGCTCATGAGATTAAGGGGATTAATGGGAAAGGTGCCTCTTGCTGTAGCTGAAGGGGAACAGTATAGAAAGTGGGGCCTCTCAGCAAGCCAGTGTCAAGGCCCACCTCAGTAAACCAGTAACCAGGCCTGTAACCCCCAGCACAAGCCTGGGACAGTGCCCCCTGTGCCCCAGAAGCAGAGACCAACTTTAAAAGTCAGAAAAACGAAAACAACATGAGCAAGAAACAACATAGAAAACAATGAACATAGAAAAGTATCTTGGTGACAGTGAAGATCAAAACACAAACTCTGGAGAGGATGACATTGTAAATATATCCACATCTGAAACCTCAGAACAGAGTGCGAACTTGTCTCAAGCACATAAAGCCTTCTTGGAAGAGCTCAAGAATGATTTTAAAAATCAAATAAGAGAAGTAGAAGAAAAATTGGTAGAATAAATGAGAGTTATGCAAGAGAGTGAATAGCTTGGAAAAGGAAGGACAAAAATTAACTGCAGAAAAGGAGTCCTTAAAAACTAGAATTGGACAAATGGAAAAGGAGGTATAACAGCTAACTGAAGAAAATAATTTATCAAAAATTAGAATTGGACAAATGGAAGCTAACGACTCTATGAGACATCAAGAATCAGTAAAACAAAATCAAAACAATGGAAAAAAAAACAGAAGAAAATGTAAACTTCCTCATTGGAAAAACAACTGACCTGGAAAATAGATCCAGGAAAGATAACTTAAGGATTATTGGTCTACCTGAAAGCCATGATGAAAAATAGAGCCTGGACAACATCTTTCAGGAGATCATGAAGGAAAACTGTCTTCAGGCCCTAGAACTAGAAGGTAAAATAGTCATAAAAAAAAAATCTACCAATCACCTCCTAAAAGGGATCCCAAATTGAAAATTCCAAGGAATATTGTAGCTCAATTCCATAATTGTCAGATCAAGGAGAAAATCACGAAAGCAGCCATAAAGAAACAATTCAGATATCATGGGACCACAGTCAAGATTGCACAGTACATTGCATCTTCTACCTTAAAGATGAGAAGAGCTTGGAATATGATATTATGTAAGCCAAAGGAGCTTGGATTAAAACCAAGGATCAACTACCCAGCAAAATTGAGCATAATCATTCAGGGGAGGAGATGGGCATTCAACAAAATAGGAGACTTCAAGACTTTCTTGATGAAAAGACCAGAGATCAATGGAAAATTTGGTCTTCAAATACAAGACTCAAGAGAAGCATAAAAAGGTAAACAGGAAATGAAAAACAAACAAAAAATCATGTTATTCAGTAAGATAAACTGTTTACGTCCCCACATGGGAAGATGATACTTATAACTCTTGAGAACAGTATCTTTATTGTGACATTCAGAAAGGATATACATAGACAGAGGGGGTCAGTTTAAGTTGATTTTGAGGTGATGTTAAAAAAAAGCTAATGAAGTGGTGAAAAGGAAGTGTAATGGGAGAAGAGGAAAGGAGGAAGCAGAAAAGAGTAAATTACATCACATGAAGAGGCACAAAGAAATATTACAGTAGAGGTAAAGAAGGGAGGGAAATGAGTATTATTTGAACTTTCATTGGATTTGGCTCAAGGTGGGAATAGGAATTTATTAATTTATTTATGAATAATTTTTCATTAAGTTATATGTTATAAATAATAATTAATAATTAATTACATTTAATCTCAGGTAGGAATAGAAATTTAACTTGACATACAGGCAGTAGAAGGGGAAAGAGGAAAGAAAAGGGAAGGGGGGACAGAAGGAAGGGAAGAAGCAGTAAGGGAAAAGGGAAAGGAAAGGGAGGAGACAGAAGGGAAGGTAGATTGAGGGAGGTGGTGGTCAAAAGCCAAACTCTAGAGAGGAGGTAAAGGGAGAAGAGAAAAAAAGTATAAACAGGAGAGAGGGGATTAGAATGGAGAAAAAAACACAGATAGAAATCATAAATGAATGTGAAGAGGATGAACTCACCCATAAAATGGAAAATCGATAGCAGAATGGATTAAAAACCATAATCCTACAATATGTTGTTTACAAGAAACACATTTGAAACAGAGGGATACACACAAGATAAAGGTAAAAGGCTGAAGTAGAATATATTATGCTTCAGCTGAAGTAAAAAAAAAAAGAAAGCAAAGGTAGTAATCCTTATCTCAGACAAAACAGAAGCATAACTAGATTTTATGAAAAGAGATAAAGAAGGAAACTACATCCCCCTGAAAGGCACAACAGACAATGGAGTACTATCATTACTAAACACATATGCACCAAATGGTATAGCATCCAGATTCTTAGAGGAGAAGTTCAGGGAGTTACAGAAAGAAATACACAGCAAAACTGTACTAGTGGAGGACTTCAACCTCCTCCTCTCTGAACTAGATTAACCACAAAACAAACAAGAAAGAAGTTAAGGAGGTGAATAGAATTTTAGAAAAGTTAGATATAGTATACTTCTGGAGATAAGTGAATGTGTATACAAAGGAATACACTTTTTTTCTCAGCAGTATATAGCACTTACACAAAAATTGGCCATGTACTGGGACATAAAAACCTCACAATCCAGTGTAGAAAGGCAGAAATATTAAATGTATCCTTTTCAGATCATATAAAAAATATACATAATAAAGGGCCATGGAAAGAGAGACTAAAAATTAATTGGAAACTAATCTAATCCTAAAGAATGAGTGGGTCAAACAACAAATCATAGAAACAATTAATAACTTCATCCAAGAGAATGACAATAATGAAACAACATACCAAAACTTATGGATATAGCAAAAGCAATTCTTAGGGGAAGTTTAATATCTCTAAATGTTTAAATGAACAACATAGAGAAAGAGATCAATGAATTGGGCATGCAACTAAAAAAAAAACTAGAGAAAAGAACAGATTAAAAATTCCCAATTAAATACCAAATTAGAAATTCTGAAAACCAAAGGAGAGATTAATAAAATTGAAATTAAGAAAACTATTGAACTAATAAATAAAACTAAAACTGGGTTTTATGAAAAATAAAGCAATGAAATAGATAAAACTTTGGTTAATTTAATTTAAAAAAGAAAGAAAAAAACAAATTAGCAGTATCAAAAATGAAAAGGGTGAATTCATCCCCAATGAAGAGGAAATTAAAACAATAATTAGGAACTATTGTGCTCAACTGTATGCCAAGAAATTTGACAATCTTAGTGAAATGAATGCACATTCACAAAAAATATATATAAATTGCAAATATCAATAGAAGAGGAAATAAAATACTTAAATAACCTCATCTCAGAAAAATAAATTGAATAAGCCATTGATGAACTCCCTAGGAAAATATCTCCCAGGACAAATGGATTTATAAGTGAATTCTATCAAACATTTAAAGAACAATTAATTCCAATATTATATAGACTATTTAGAAAAATAGATGAAGAAGGAGTCTTACAATTTTTTTATAATACAGATATTGCACTGATGCTTCAACCATGAAAAGTCAAAACAGAGAAAGAAAATTATAAACCAATTTCCCTAGCAAATATAAATGCAAAAAATTAAATAAAATATTAGCAAAAAGATTACAGCAACTTATCATGGGAATGATACACTATGACCAGGTAAGATTTAAACCAGGAATTCATGACTGTATCAATATTAGGAAAACTATCAGCATTATTAATAACACCAACAACAAAACTAGCAGAAAATACATAATTATATCAATAGATGAAAAAAAAAGTTTTTGACAAAATACAATACCCATTCCTGTTAAAAACACTAGAGAGCATAGGAATCAATGGAGTTTTCCTTAAAATGATATATAGCATCTACCTAAAACCTTCAGCAAGTATTATATGCAATGGGGATAAGCTAGAAGCATTTCCAATAAGATCAGAGGTGAAATAAGGATGTCCATTGTCACCACTGTTATTCAGTGTGGTACTAGAAACATCAGCTTTAGCAATAAGAGGAGAAAAGAAATTGATGGCATTAGAATAGGCAAAGAAGAAACAAAGCTATCACTCTCTGCAGATGAGATGATGATACACTTAGAGAATCCTAGAGAATCAAGTAAAAACCTACTTGAAATAATAAACAACTTTAGCAAAGGCACAGGATATAAAATCAACCCACATAAATCATTAGCATTTCTATATATTACCAACAAAACCCAACAGCAAGAGATAGAAAGAGAAATTCAATTTAAAGCTACTGTAGACATTATAAAATGTTTAGGAGTCTATCTGCTGAAACAAACCCAGGAACTATATGAACACAATTACAAAACACTTCTCACACAAGTAAAGTCAGATCTAAATATTTAGAAAAACATCAGTAGGCCTGAGCTAATATAATAAAAGTGACAATTGTACCTAAGTTGATTTACTTTTTCAGTGCCATACCAATCAAACTACCAAAAAATTATTTTATGGAACTAGAAAAAATAGTGATAAGATTCATTTGGAATAATAAAAGGTACAGAATATCAAGGGAACTAATGAAAAGAAATGCAAGGTGGCTTAGCTGTTCCAGATCTCAAATTGTATTATGAAGCAACAATCATTGAAATTACTTGGTAGTGGCTAAGAAATAGAGTGGTGGACCAGTGGAATAGGTTACAAGACACAGTAGTCAATGACTATAGAAACCTACTGTACAGAATATCAAGGGAACTAATGAAAAGAAATGCAAGGTGGCTTAGCTGTTCCAGATCTCAAATTGTATTATGAAACAACAATCATTGAAATTACTTGGTAGTGGCTAAGAAATAGAGTGGTGGACCAGTGGAATAGGTTACAAGACACAGTAGTCAATGACTATAGAAACCTACTGTTTGATAAACCCAAAGACCCCAGGTTTGGGATTAAGAACTCACTATTTGACAGAAACTACTGGGGAAACTGAAAAAGAGTATGGTAGAAACTAGGCATAGACCAAAATCTTACACCATATACCAACATAAAGTCAAAATGGGTACATGATTTAGATATAAAGGCTGATACTATAAGCAAACTGGGAGAGCAAGGAATAGTTTATCTGTCAGATTTATGGAGAAAAAAAGGAATTTATGACCAAACAATAGCTAGAGAACATTATAAAATGAAAAATGGATAATTTTGATTACATTAAATTGAAAAGTTTTTACACAAATAAAGCCAATGTAACCAAGATAAGGAGGGAAGCAGAAAACTGGGCGGGGGGAATTTACAGCCAATGTTTCTGATAAGGGCCTCATTTCTAAAATATATAGAGAACTAAGTCAAATTTAGAAGAATACAAGTCATTCTTTCATTGATAAATGGTCAAAGGATATGAATAGGCAGTTTTAAGATGAAGAAATTAAAGTTATCTATAGTCATATGAAAAAATGTTCTAAATAGCTATTGATTAGAGAAATGTGAATTAAAGCAATGTTGAGGTACCACATCACATCTATCAGATTGGTTAAAATGACAAAACAAGAAAAATGATAAATATTGGAAAAGATTTGGGGAAATTGTAACACTAATGCATTGTTGGTGGAGTTGTGAAGTCATTCCCACCATTCTGGAGAGCTATTTGGAACTATACCCAAAGGCCTATAAAAATGTGCATACCTTTTGACCCAATAATGCCACTTATAGGGCTATATCCCAAAGAGATCATTAAAATGGAAAAAGGTCCCACATGTACGAAAATATTTATAGCAGCAATTAGTGTGGTGGCAAAGAATTGGAAATGGAGGGGATGTCAATCAATTGGGGAAAGATTGAACGAGTTGTGATATATGAATGTAGTGGAATAGTATTGTGCTATAAGAAATGATGATCAAGCACAGTTTCAAAAAACATGGAAAGACTTGTATGGACTGAAGCTGAGTGAAATGACAGAACCAGGAGAACGTCGTACACAGTAACAACCACATCGTGCTATGACTAACTTTGATAGACTTAGCTCTTTTCAGCAATGCAACGATCTAAGACAGCTCCAAAAGATTCACAATGGAAAATAATATCCACATCCAGAGAAAGAGCTATGGAGTTTAAATGCATATCAAAGCATACAATTTGTTCTTATTTTTCTTCTGTTTTGTTTTATTTCTTCTTTCTTATGGTTCCTCCTATTGGTTCTAATTCTTTTTTACACCATGACTAATGTGAAAATATGTCTAATAGAAATGTATATATAGAGCCTATAACAGATTGCATGCTGTCTTAGGGACGGTGAGGGGAGGGAGGGAGAGAAAGTTAAAACTCAAAACCTTATGGAAGTGAATGTTGAAAATTAAAATAAATTAATAAAAAATTTTTAAAAATAAAAGTAGATTTAAACTAATAAAAAAAATAATGAACAAGGAGGCTTCAGAAAAACGTGGAAAGACAGGTATCGACTGATGCTTAGTGAAATGAACAGAACCAGGAGAACATTGTACATAGTAACACCAATGTTGTGCAATGACTAACTTTGATAGACTTAGCTCTTCTCAGCAATGCAACGATCTAAGCATTTCCAAAAGTCTCATGATGGAAAATACTATTCACATCCAGAAAAAGTTCTATGGAGTTAGAACACAGATCAAAGCATACTATATACTCTTTTTGTTTCTTCTGTTTTGTTTTGTTTCTTCTTTCTTGAGGTTCCTCCTATTGGTTCTAATTCTTCTTTATATCATGACTAATGTGAAAATATGTTTAATAGGAATATATATGTAGAGCCTATATCAAATTGCACAGCATCTTGGGGAGGAAGGTGGGGAGGGAAGGGGAGAAAATTAAAAAGAAAAAGAAAGAAAAAATAATAAAGAAAAAAAGGGCTCCCTATGTCTACAAAGATCCTGATTTGCTCTTCCTCTAGCTCTCTCCCAATACCTCTCACTTCCTTTGTAGCATTAGCAACCTTCCACCTCTTATAACCTAGAACCTAGGATCCTATTGTTGTTAGGCATTCCAGCCTTATACCTCAGAGCCTGGATCCAGAAGAGGCACACTGTCCAGGTTTCCTTTGGAGACGGAGGTGAATATTGCCTGTATTAACAGACAAGTGGTCCAAGTGCCCCCATCAAAAAACAGCTAGGTAGCACAGTGCATGGAGCACTGGCCCTGGAGTCAGTAGGACCTGAGTTCAAATAGGATCTCAGACACATAACACTTACTAGTTGTGTGACCCTGGGCAAGTTACTTAACTCCATTGCCTAGAAAAAAAAAAAGCATGAGCCAGGGCCCAGTGGTATAACCTACTCTTCGGTATTTAAAGTCCCTTTATAGATATGCTAAAGGAAGGAAGGATTGGCTGGTTCTCAGTTGTGCTCAGCCCTCCATGAATAGGGTAGGAAGGAGGAGCAACAGGAAAAAGGTAGGAAAACTTTTGCTTCAGTAAATGATTAAGATGGTCCCCTAGCATTCTAAACTTTTCAGTCCAGTAAGAACTCTGTAATTCCACCTTTGAGGCCTTGAAGATTTACCCCACCACAACCCTCCCCAGAGTAAAAAGAAAAAAGAGACATACAGAAGTTATTATGGGGATCTGGGGAGGCTGGGAGCAGAAGAAGCAGACTCTCTTTTTGGAGAAGACAGTGGGGGCAGGAGAAGCAAAGTAAGTGTTTGCTATTTCCTGGAACTATTTAAAAGAATTAGAGCATAGCCTTAGGGCTGGAGTTTCATCACAGAGAGTTTAAATGTCACACTAGGTAAGGTGACAGGAACATAGCTGAGAGCTAGGATTTATGTTATAAGAAAGGACAGAGCGTAGTAATGTGCATATGTGAGTCAATATGAAGAGAATGGCAGAAGAGGAACAGAAAGATGACATATAGGGAAAGGGGCAGAAATGGAACTTGGAATTACTTTTTTCATCTAGTACAAAGACAATTAGAAGTGGCAGCAACATAGAGCATAGTCTGACCCTAAATGAAGTCCTGCTAGAAAAAGGACAGTCAGTTCTTTGACCTTCTAATCTGTCCTACATTCCCAATAAATCTGATCCCTCAGCCTCTCCAGGATATCCACCACCACTACCACCAATCTTTGCGAGAGAGTAGGCCAGGCATAACCAGCTCAAGAATGGTAATCTGCATTCTGTAGTGTGAAGGATGCTATCTTCCTGGGTCAGTAGAGAAGAGATGCTTTCTAAGGACCCTTCCTGCTCAAAAATCCTCTGATGTTTAGTGCATTCAGGAAAGGTTTAAATCCTGGAAGTCTGACAACATGAATCCTAAAAAAGCAAATCTAAGGCCGCATGTGATAAATATTTAAAAAAAGTTGATAAATGAGAGAGAGATAACTATCTTTTTGTAACTAAGTGCCATTTATCTCAGAGGGCTACATGGATAAGATGGGGCCAGAGCCGGGACCTGAGAAATATTTAGTTCTTTTTAAGTTAATACACATGATGATTTTGTTGACAGTTATGTACAAGCCAAAGGAGTACTTGGGACACTTCAGAAGGAATTTGCAATTGTTCAAAGTGGTTGGACTTAAATGAGATCTTCAGTTCCTTCCAATGCTAAGGTTCAATGACTAAATAAGACTCTGCGAGATTTTCCTGATAGATTTGATTTTTTAAAAATATTTATTTATTTGGTAATAGTGAATGTGGGTTGAAGGTGTTTGGGTGGGAGGGGTTTCATTGAACCTCCATGGGTATGGAGTAACAAGAAAGGAGAGTTGCTTAAGACCACTGACAAAGAGAGTTTTAGAGGGAAAAAACTCTCAAAAAATAAGTCAGAAAGACCTGAATTCAAATCCAGCCTTGGACAATTACTAGTTAAATCATCAATTTTTCAAAGTCTCAGTTTCCTCATCTGTAAAATGGAGTTAAAAAAAGACTTAGTTTGCAGAACTGTTGTAAAGCTAAAATGAGATATCTATAAAACACTCTGCAAACCTTAATGTACTTTATATTTGTCAGATATTATTTTTATTTTTGCTACCAAGTATCCTTCCACTAACATGACTTCTAGTTTATTTGTGACCAGGTTAATTTATATGCCCCAGGCAGTTTAGAGTCATGTGGCAAAATCTTTTTTTCAAGAGCTCTTGAGAACTTTTATCATCATTCCTTGGATTTTTGACTTTTATCACTTTTCCTAGTCCTTTATCAGTCGTCTTTTCCTGCCACCATCCAGGCATCCTTTGACAGCTGAGGCAAAGATCTTTGGCTCCATGCAATATTTACATATGCTGCTGCTCTGCTGAGTGGTGGAAGTCCAAAACTCTCAATTGTACAATATGCTTGTAATTCAGATGTCCAGCTGACATGTACAGCTTTCAGTCCTTCTTTAGGTATCGTCATATCTTTGATGAATCATGGCCTTCAGGACAAGGCATATGTAGCCAAATAAGCCACCGTGGCTACTTCTGTATGTTGAAGTCATAGCTGAGTAGTGTTGCAATCTGTCTTTGGAAAGTAGTAACCAATTTAGAATTGGTGAGAATATGTCAGTGTATTATTGTTAGTCTACACTTGCAACTTCATTCCACACAAATTGTCTTTGAACTTTTCTATGAAAGCATATTTCAGACCCAAAAACTCTGGTTTGCACATTGATAAAAAAAAAAAAAGTTTTCTTTAACTTAATTCTCTGTAGGCAAATACAACTGATTTCTGATGACCTTAACTCTCTTGATACAAGACTACTCCCAGTCCCTCCAAGCTGGCATTTGAATGAAAGACAAACACCTTACTTGTATCTGATTAGGCCAACAGTTGTTTAGATGTGAGGAAGCTGACCAAGTCTTTGAAAGATTGTTCAAAATTGTTCATTCCTCCATCTCGAAGGGCTTTGCATTTCTTGTCCTCTGACTTCTAGGTCTCTTCAGTCAAATATGGCTAAGTGGGATTCTTTAAAGGTTTAGCCATAGTAGCATAGTTCTTAACAAATCTGTGAAAATAACTTCCATATCCTCTAAGAGTCTTTAGATCTTGAAGATCTTGTGATAAGTAACTAAGTCAAACACATTTCAATAGTATTTTCTCTGCATCAGTGCTCTGCACAATCTGGTGCTTTCTAAAAAACAATTCCTTTTGTTCCTCTCAGATGTCTGTCAGTCCAGTATTGTAAGTAGCTCTGTTGCATGTTAGACTTAGACCAATACTAAGTCTTCCCCATGAGGGCATGTGTACTTCCCCATGAGTACCCTTTTAAAAAAAAAAAGCCTATCTTAAGCCTTAATTGTTATCTACAACTAAGTATCTAGTCTTGGACCTGCCCACAGGTAAGCTTCTTTATGCAACCCAAGGGATCTAGCCCTCACCTGTTGCATAGGTGGTACTCTTCTGTATGAGCCAGAAATAATCTGTGACTTATACACAGATGAATTATTTCTTTTTGCCATGGATGGCCTAGCTTTATCCTTTCCCATAAGATTTATCCACTCTCCAACCACAATCAAATAGTTTCCCTAAACAAGGAAACATCTTTCTAGGAACAGGTACATGAGATTAGCCTCATTCATAAATGAGCTGTTGATGACAAATTCTTACCTCAGCTCCCTCTAAATGTGAGGCTTCTAGTAGAGACCTAAATCTATCCCTTAACTATTCTGATTGGTCTCCCCCTCTTCTCATCAAGGCTTCTCAGATGGAAGGTTGCAAGCCAATTCCTAAGTACTGTCCCTTACATTGATTTTTTTCAGGAATTTTCCAGAGATGAAATGGTCCTAATAATTCATAGAACATGTGTCTAATGGATTTTCCAGACTTTATTCCACTATAAACTCTTCTACAGTACCCTATTTTACTCTATCCTTTAATATTTTATATTATCCTCAGATTCATGTAGAGATTCCACTCCAAATACTGGTAGTTCCCTAATGTGGTAGAAGAAATTTCTGTAATGTAAGCAAGTCTAGTTTTTCCTTAAAAGGTATGGAAACAATCCTGGAGACTTAATTTACTTAGTGAACTAAGGTTCAAGTTGCTGACATAGTTTTCTGGTAGTTTAAGTATGAAAAACAATCCTTGAAGAGATAGGAACAGCTCTCCTTCACTCTTGACCAGAATGCCAGCATGGTCAACAGAGAGCCTGGAAAGGTTGTTACTCAAGTCAATCAATGTTGTTTCCTTGTTAAGTGTCTTTTCTATGCTATAGCTAAATAAACATCCTTTTATTGATTGTTATATGGTCTATGTGCATCTAATTTCTTTCCAGTTCCAAACCTGAAGCATCCAACTGACCTGAATTAGACTTGGCCTACAACAGTTTTGGATGTGAATGTGATTAAACAATAGTACATTTAACATTCAACATCAATATTTTGAAAATATTGATCCATAAAGACAGTATTCAATCAACTTCAACTTCAAATAAATGATAAGGTCAGAAGCTAGACTGCAGAGAGTTTTAAAGAGTGAGAAGAAAGGGGAAAAAAGGCACCAATAGTAGACAACCTTCTCAAGGAGTTTAGCCATGCAAAGAAGAAGAGATAAAGGATGATAGCTAGTGGGGATGGAGAGATCAAGCGAGAATTTTGTTTCTGATTTTTAGAATTGGACAGACCACGCAGTGATAGCAACCAAGTAACGTTAGGAGTCTCAGTTAATAGTGTTTTAAAAAGAAGGCTTCGGGGGCAGCTAGGTGGTGCAGTGGATAGAGCACTGGCCCTGGATTCAGGAGGACCTGAGTTCAAATCTGGCCTTAGACACATAACATTTATTAGCTGTATGATCCTGGGCAAGTCACTTAACTCCATTGCCTAGCCAAAAAAAAAAAAAAAAAAAGCTGGCTTCTAAATGAAGCCAGAGCCAGCACGGTGTAGTGGATAGAGGACTGTCTTTGAAGCAGGAAGTGCTGTGCTCGGGTCTCAGCTCTGATACATACTGGCTATATGTCACTTAACTTTTCAATACTCTACGACCATAAATGTCAGAGAAGCTTCTGATTTCCATTGCTGGCAGTATTTTTCTCACTTTGGAGTTCTACATAGTAAAGAAATTATAGTTTTAATTCTAATATTTCTATGTAAATGCAACAGAAAAATATAGCAAAGTGTGTGCAGATGAGACAAATAAAAATGATTAAAAATATAAGAGAAAGGAAACAGAAATAAAGTTAATTATATTCAAATTTCTTCTTATTTGGCTCTTATTTTTTCTGCAGTCTTCCTTCACATCTCAGCTAAAATCTCACCTTCTGTAAAAACTCTTTGTAGACCCCCTTTCCCTTTGATATACCCTCCAAGTTATTTTATGAATGAATGGATATACTTATATATCTATATTGTATATATGTATACATATTTTGTGTTTGTATATGCATATGCATAGATAAAAAGATAGATAGATAGATAGATAGATAGATAGAAAGATAGATAGATAGATAGATAGATAGAGATAGAGATACACTTTATGCATTCAAAACCCTTTATAACCTGACCTGCTCTTACCTTTCAAGACTTCTTGAACCTTACTCCTCCCATGAATTCTTCCTTCCACTAATACTGGCTTCCTGGTTATATTACAAATAAGATACTCCATCTTTCACCTCCAAGCATTTTTCAGGGCTGTCCGCCAAGCCTGGAATACTCTTGCTTTTCCCTGCCTATTTTCTTACCTGGCTTCCTTTAAGTCCCAACTAAAATCTCATCTGTTATGGGAAGCGTTTTCCAAATTTTAGTGCCTTATCTCCAATAATCATATTCTATTTATTTTATATATAGCATGCTTTTTATATATTTGTTTGCATATTGTCTTCTCTATTACATCATAAGGTCCTCTAGGGCAGGTACTGTCTTTTGCTTCTTTTTGTATCCCCAGTGTTTAACACAGTGCCTGGCACACAGTAGGTGATTAATAAATATTGATTGATTGATTGATAGGTTAATACTGTTCTTTCCAAATTAAACATTCACTTGCTTGAGTGCAGGGATAATTTTTTCTCTTTGTTTATATCCCCAGCTTAGTAAAGTACCTGGCACATACCAAGTGCTTAATAAATGCTTTACTTGACTGAAAATTATAGTGAGAGAGAAAAAGTAAATATAATAAAATATAAAATGTAATTTCTTTAAAATTGCTTATCAAAATCACAAAATTTAGCAAGTAGCACAACATTTTATTCAATTGAGCAAAGGAAAAATGAAATAATTTTGAAAGCATAAAAATAAAAATGATACAACAAATTTATTTTCATGAAGCAGTTATCTTGTAACAGTAGTGCTGCAGTACCCTACATACAGAAACAGGGAGAAAAAATCAAAACAATATTCTGATTCCCAAAGCCAAGGAAAAATTAAAATTAAAAAAAAAAAACAATTCCTGAAATGAGGTCTCACTTGCAGTGATGGCTTATGGTAAGATCTTTTGCTGAGGAGTAATAGCAGCCCCCTGTCTCTGTCCCCCCTCATCTACCAGCACCACTTTTTTCTAGCACCTTCCCTCCCCAAGAACCTCAGGGGAATCAGGTTCTTTTAGACCTAGCATAAGAAAAAAAATGGGAAGGGAAGTTGTCTGAGGTTTCTGTGTCAGACTGGCATTCACCTACCAAATGTCATCACAGCGTAAAACTGATGATTCATTATATCCGGGATGGTACTGATACACTCATTCTTCTTTGCTTTTGGGGTGTTATAAAAACATATAGCAATAGAATTTTTATCCTGCTCCCAGATTCCATGCTTCCTAAACCCAACTAAGACTAGACTGAAGAAATCTCCTACCAACTCCCTACGGGCTTGCCCACAGCTATGTCTGGTGGTAGTTAAATTGATGGGAGTACTCCACAAGGTGGTTGAAGCGTTGTTCAGTTCAGTCTTCACTGGATTTAGGAAGCACAGGATCTGTAAGCAGGCTTGGTAAAGGGGAATTACACTTTCAAAGCCAATAAGAAAATATAATTTCATGTGACTTTTGAGCATCATGCCTTGCAGAGGTCATAAAGCGCTTAAAAGGAAGCAGACTTCTTTAGAGATAATGGCAGGTAACAAACAATTTGCAGCAGTGAAGATCTGTGAAGAATTTTTAATATTTCCCCCAAACTAAAATAAATGCAAAAAGAGTGAGAAAAAGCTTTGCTGTAAAATTAGCTTGGGGATGAAGAAGTGAAAAAAGTCAAAAGCTTATAACTTACTTTGAAATCTCATGGACATGCCTGCCCAATAGGAATTTTTATTTTTTATTTTTATTTATTTATTTTTTAAGGATACTGCTGGTGTGAATAGCATGCTTAACTTAGAGGCAGGAGAGGTCCATTTGAATCACACCCGAGACACTAGCCGTGCAAAAAATAGGCAAAACCCACACTCTCATTGTTGGAGTTTCCTCAGAGTTAAAAAGGGGTTAAATAATGCTTGTGTTGCCTACCTCATATGATTATTGTAAGGAGAATGTTTTCTAAATCAGTAAGTGCTGCATAAACGTCAGTTATTATCCAAGGAGAAAGTCAGAAAGCATTGGACTTGATGAGCCCCAAATGACATCATGAAAAATGAAACTTACTATAGCTTAAGAGACAGGAAATAGCTAGTTAGATAGAAATGCCATTTCATATAGGAGTCAGACATTTAGGAGTTATTTTAGAATCACTTGTCTGCATGCTGTCAGATGCATTGACTATTTAGAACAAAGGTGAAAAAAAGTAAATTAGAACAAAGAGGTAAAACTGGGAGGGAGCTGACCAAAAAAATCAGGAGAGATTTTTTTTTAAATTACCTTGATTAATTAGTATTTCTTAGAGAAGATAATATTGATATTTATTTCTTCAGTAATGCAAGTCATAATACTTCCATACTTTGTTGCATACAGATGCCAAATTATTGCTTTAAAGACTCAAGAAAGACTCAGCAGTTACTGCAAAAATAAAAACATGAAACAAAAGACAAAAAAAACCAACCTACTTTTTTTGGGGGGGGGCAAAGGGAAGAACAAATAGCGATATACCCATGCAGTTGCAAGAATATGAGACAAACAATTAAGAGCCTGGATATCCCCAAAATGTTAAATGGCCTAGAGGAAAGCTTCTAATTGATTTCAGTAGACACTTTGTGGGGATAATGTCAGTAAAGAAAGTCTGACACATCAGGGAGAAGAATCACATAGGATGTGATAGCATTGAGACATGGAATAGAGAGTGAAAAAAATGCACTATGATGAAATCACATGGAACCATCCAAGTGTCAACACTGCTAAGCATAACCTTAAAAATAGTCATTAAGTGTAGTGAGGATTTATCTATCTATCTATCTATCTATCTATCTATCTATCTATCTATCTATCTATCTACCTGTCTATCTGTCTACCTATTTGTTGATTGATTGCTAAATTCTAAGTGTTCTAGTCTTTGTCATCTCTTATTGAACGTGATGAGAAATTGGTGTTCTATTTTGTAGCCACAAGGTGGTAGTATCACCATAGGAATTAGGCATATACTTCAGGGTTGGAGGGAGAAAGAAAACGACTCCAAAATAAACTTTACATTAAAAGCATAATGATATGATTTTATAACCTAAGTAATGAATAGAAGTAGGAGAATAAATGAATTAAGAAAGATACAGACTCACTGAGGTTGTGTCTGCAAGGACATGAAGTTGATATACACTTCGTAAAAAATTTGAAATGCATTCTAATTTCCTCATGCCACCTAGTGTGCATCTGGTTTCTCTTTGATGTCATATAGTATATACAAATAATTTTAAATCATTTTAATGTGAGGGTGGTGATCAAGTTAAATCCTGATGAAATGAGTTCCCTAATCCATTGAATGAGGTTGTAGGGTATAGACCTTTGTTGAAAATATATATATATATATATATATATATATATATATATATATATTTCCCCTGGAACTCAGTGTTTTCTCTGGTTCCTTGCTGGAAAAAAAATGCAATTCTACTGAAATATCAAAGCAGAACACACATCATGTTTCACTGGAAGACCAACTTCCTATTTGTACCTATGAGTCTCTGTGAATGGTGAATCATATCGTTCCACTCCCTATCTGTAGCTCTACTTGGTTCAACTTCACAGAACAACACCTGGTGCCCCCTCAACTATCCCTAATTTCTAGCTTCCTTTTGTGTATATTGTCTTACTCCATTAGATTGCAAACTCCTGGAGAGGTTTTTTTTTTTAAATTTGAATCCCCAGTGTTTTTAGTACAGTGCCTGACACTTAGTGCTTTGTTCATTCTTTTCAGTCATGTCCAACTCTTAGTGATCCCATTCT
Source organism: Phascolarctos cinereus (assembly GCF_003287225.1). Taxonomy (NCBI): domain Eukaryota; kingdom Metazoa; phylum Chordata; class Mammalia; order Diprotodontia; family Phascolarctidae; genus Phascolarctos; species Phascolarctos cinereus. Next base: position 280,720,075 of record NW_027555958.1, read on the forward strand.
GGGGTTTTCCTGGCAAAAATACTGGAGTGGTTTGCCATTTCTTTCTTCAGCTCGCTTTACTGATGAGAAACTGAGGCAAACAAAGTTAAGTGATTTGCCCAGAGTCACACAGTAATGTCTGAGGCCAGATTTGAACTCATGAAGGAGATTCTTCCTTCTTCTAAGCCCAGTGTTCTAACCACTGCACCACACAGCTGCCCTGCACAGTTGCTTCCACTTAATAAATGTTTATTGAATTCAATTGAATGTAAAAGACGATTTGCTCCAGATAAGAGAATTAAGTCTTACAAGTCAGGAAGGGGGATTCTACAAGAACTGTGGAAATAGCTCTTTCTGCTGCTGTTGTTTTTTGGGGGGGGTCCTTCTTTTTGGAACTCTTCCCACATACTTTCTCAGACTTCAAGTAAAATAAGAAAGGATTTCTCTCCCCCATACCCCTTTCCAGCTCTAGCATCAGTAGTGGCTACAAATATGTATTAGGAGGAAGACATTGTGCTTGATTAGGTTAAGTCTGAATCCTGGCTGTATTTTGATTTCTGAGGACACTGACTGTTGATTGGCTGAGGAGCTGGAACTGGGTTTGGGGGATTCATTCAAAAGACATCAAATGGACAAAGTAAATTTCTTGTTTCTTCTCTTTTCTTCCCTGGCTGAATTTGAGTAAAGATATATGCTGTAAGGGAGACATCATCCCTATCCCCAATCCAAGGCCAATGTGGTCCATGAACATACGTTTTTTACCTCATTGTATCATCCCCTAACCCCCTGTCTTTGGGAGTACTGGGGATAGTTAGAACCTTATGAACTTTGAAACATAAGACGAGTAAGTCACTAGGGGTCCAGGGACAGGATTTTCCAGAAGCCAAACAGTGAGAAGCAAAAATTTGAACAACCTGTTAGAAGGAAGCCAACAGGGATCTACAGTAATTCATTCATAAGGCAGGGCAAATCCAGAAGTGAATCTGGTAGCAGGGTGAGGGTGGATGCAAAGTAGAAACTGACTTAAATATAAGTCCACTCTCTCAAAGGACTATGGTGATATAAGGGAGATCATGAACTCCAAGAGTATTTTTTATGAAGTGTTAATATGTCTTATCTTATGATATCTTTGCAGAAAATATTCCTTTGTCGAACTAATTTTGTTAATTTGCTTAATGGAACTGCTATGCTAATCACTTGCAGCCAACATTGGGAGAACATACCAAGATGGGGGGAGCTTGTGCCATTAGAAACAAAGAGTTCCAAGTCCTAGAGGCCACCCCTAGAATCCTGGACATGTAGCCAACTTAATTCTGGGAACCTGACTTGTTAGCGTACCTGTGGCTTAGAAGTGCAAGTCCAGAACTTTGATACAAATTTTTAAAAAATGTCTTTTTATCATTAAACACTCTCACAATTTAGATATAGCTAAATACACATTAATTCTCACACGCTGCAGTCTTCAGCCAAACTTATCTACTTGCTTTTCCTCATACATAGCCTTCTGTCTCCAACATAGGCTTCAACTTTGTAATTCTCTAATTCCTGTAATTGTTGTAATTCTATCTTTACCTTCATCTCTTGGAACATTGATTCTTTCTTTAAAAAAAAAATCAACACAAGTGATGCCTCCTAATATAGGTTTTTCTTGATTCACCATTTGTTAGTGCTGTTTCTCCAACTCCCATAATTAATTTGTATTTATGTTTGTAGATATAAAGATGTTTATGCCTCAAAGTCCCTCTGAGTTTTGGGGGGCGGTTGGATCTGCTTGTGAAAGGAACAGAACATCTCTGCCTTGGGCTGTCCTTAGTGGGAAGGAGATGTTTGGTAATTATCACTTGTATTTACCCTTCTCTGTCTGCAAGGGCCCCCAACTCCACTTCTCAGTGCTGCCATTTTGCAGATTTACACAATCTCTTCCCTGGGGTAAGGCCTCTCCCTACAGGGAGACTGTGAGCTATCCAAGTTTCCAGCTTGAAATCAAAGTTGGACCAACTTTTTCAGGATCACAGCATGAATCTCCCAATTTTTTCCCCTTAGAATATCCTTCCTTCTCTGCTGGAGCTACCCACTTCTCACAGGGGATCTCATTCTACAATCTCAGATATGAGCATCTGAGAGATAGGGCTTGGGGAGGAGTATGTCCTGAGTTAAGAGCCAGTGCCATCTTATCTCCCCCTTTCTTTCCAAGCAACCCACTAGACTTCCTTCCCCTATAAATAGCCTCCAATCCAAATAGTACCTCCCATCCTCCCCACCTCCCTTCAGGTCTTATTTCCAAAGATAGGGAATACCAATAATATAGAGACAAAGAGGACTTTTATGAGGGAGGATGGAAGCTAGCTTAGAGGTGGATGTCTGAAAAGCCTATGTAATAACTCTGCATCTACTGTCTTCTCCCTCACTGCAGAAGAAAGGAGTTCCTTTAGCTGGCTATCCAAGATGTTGGAAATTAAGTCCCTCACTATGTCTTGAGGCAAATATACTGAATGTCTCGGTTAGTTTTCCATGGGTTTCATAGAAATATGATATCGGTCCTTTGTTTTAAGGCTAATTTTTAATCTCTTCAACCATACCTGTGGGGTTAGAGATGGTGGGTCCATGGAAATTGGATCCCCATTTAGCTTTCTGAGATCTGTTAATGCCTTCCTTGTTCTCCAGAATTCATCCCTTACTGCTCATCCCCACATAGATCCAGAGCTAGGGAATCTTTCTTTTCCCAATATTCTTTCTGGTAACTTTTTTCAAATCTCCTCAATTCTCCTCACCCCTACCTTTAACCTCTAGCCTGTGTTAGATTACCATCTCTATCTTACTGCCTCAGATGATTAATTAATCAAGGCCCAGGTTTTGATGACAGCAAGCAGCCAAGGTGCAGGGAAAAGGGTCAACCCCTTCCTATTGACCCTTCTTTCTCATCCCCTTCAAACTGTTCCTCTACTTGTATTGTTGGTTTTTTGGTAAAGTGGATGCCTTACTTTTTGGATAAATACTTTTGAATCTGTCATTTCTATTTCTTTTGCTTTGGGTTTTTTTTTTAATGTTTTCATTTTTTTTTTCTGGGTTAGACAAGAAAAGTCTCTATTACGATCTCCTTGTATCTTCTTCTATCTTTGGGGTGGTTTAGATTTTAGGTTTGGTTGAATTTGTTTACTTGTTTTTGATGTAATACATTTTTAAAATGGAAAAAAAAAATTAAAAAAAGAATGGGGCAGAACCGGTTGGGGAGACAATGATCTTGTCCTTGAATTTGTCATTAACTATGTCTTTTTTCCACTCATTCATGTTGATGGGAGAATAGAAGAGACTTGTTGAAGATTGGAAAATCCTGAATCCCAGAGCTATTTGATTGACTTTGTATACATACTAACCTTGTTTATACTCAGATTTTCAGAAGCTAAAAATTGGGAGGCAGATAGAATGTTCATCATAACCTAGGGTGAGGTTTCTGGCAAAGGTGTTAAATTTTTCAGATGTTGTTTGTCCTTTATTCTCAAAGAGGAGCATGACATCAGGAAAGGAATGCCATGATTTGCAAGTTAACTGGATTTAAGTGAGGACAGAATCCTTTTCCTTGATCCAAAGACTATCTAAAAAATTGGGGAGGGGAGCATCTACAGTCATTGTGATTTATATCTTGCCCCTGAACCCAGATGGCTCAGGAGGACAAAGTAAAAAAAGAATTCACAAAAATTGAGATCAAATAAAGCAGCTTATTATAAGGTATGTTTTCTCATATATGTTAACAAAATTGATTACAAATGAGAGAAATATAATTTTAAAAATATATAAAGTAACTGGGTAATTAGAATAAGAAAGAAAGAATTTAAATAACTCAATTTTGGTTGGAAAATAGTAGATATGTCATGAACTAACACCAAAAGGAGGAGTAAAAATATGTTTTCAGAAAAGGATATAATATGTCTCATTACTAGTAATGTAATATTTATGTTTTAAATCTTTCTTTTTTCTTTCTCCTATTTCTCTTCCTCTTTCTTGTTGTTGCTGCGCTTCATCTTCTTCTTCTAACTTCATTTCTTTCTAATTCTTTTGCTAGATTTGTCTGAGCCTGAAAGATTCAACTCTGGAACTTCAAGGCCAACTCTGAAACAAACACAGACATGGGAGATATATATGCATATATATGTATGTGTGTGTGTGTGTGTGTGTGTGTGTGTACACATGTATAAGAGATGACCAAGTGAACCATTTTCTTTAAAACATAGATTGTGTTTGAGAAGTAAAGTATAAGAAGACTAGAAAGACAGGAATGAATGAAATAAATGAAAAAATATTAAGAACTTACAATGTGTCAAACACTGCAAAGCACTGGGGAGTCAAATAAAAAAAAAAGCTAGCATTCAGTCCGTATTCTCAAAGGGTCTATGGTTTCAAATGTCCATAAGAGTACATTATATTTGAACCTAGAGGCAGTAGAGAGTCACATGAGTTTATTGACTGGGGTGATGGTGATATTGTCAGGCTCATGTTTTAGGAAAATCAGTTTGGCAGATAGAGGATAAATTGGACAGGTGAGAGACATGAGGCAGGAGGAGGTGATAAAGAGGTGTTTACTATGTGAGTGGAGAGAAGGAAACACATATGAGATGTTTTGAAGCTAAATATAACATGATTTGTCAGTGGACTAGATAGATGTGGTGGGAGAGAGTGAGCAGTTGAGTATGACACCAATGTTATGAACCTCAGTGACTGAGAGAAAGGTGGCATACTTCATAGGTACTTGAATGTAATTTCCAAAGAGTTAAAGGTTTAGAAGAAATTGGAATAAATTCTGATTTCAACATGTGTATTTGAGACGTATATAGATCATTTGCTTTATTAAAATTAAAATATAATTCCTAGGCCTTTTTTTTTTAATGTTGATTCATTTTGCTTCTCCCAGAATTTTCTCTAATTCAGTATTTTTGAGCTTCAAATCTATTTTTTTTTTACTTCTTAAGACAAATTTGCCTTTGTGGGTCCAAATTTTTCCTTATTTTGCTAATTGAGCTTTTAATTCTGTATTGAAAGCTCTATGTCCTGGATTATATATCCCAATTTTTCCTTTTTTTAAAAAAAATTCAATTTCTCTTTTGAGCCATTCTGTAATCTTATACTCTTGTTCTTACTTTCTTGGGAATCCATAGGATTGTTTATTTCATCAAGTGGAGCTTTACTTTTCTGGACATTATTTTAAAAGACCTTTATATTCTTACTGAGGATTTAGCGTTCATCCTTCCTTCTGGTTTTAGTGTCTTTACTATTGGTTTATCTGCTTGGCCTTTTTATTGAGTTTCTCTTGAAATATTTGGTGTTTCAGTCTTTTCCTTTTCATTTTTTTTCCCATTATCATTTTCTGACTACTTCCTTTTCATGATGGAAGCTGTGCTGTCAGGCTCAAAGTGCTCCTTACTCTTCCAGGAAAAGGCGGTTTGCTATCCTTGAATACCCATTAATGGTGACAGGGCTGGTTACAGCTGTATTTTGATTCTCTGTCCTTCTGGCTCAGTATAGACAATTATTGTTTTACATAAATTCACATTATGCAAATTCAATGTTAGGTAAAGAAGTCTGAAAGACTAATTGAGGATAATATTGCTTGTTATCATCAGCTATACAAAAAAGCTGCTGTCCAAACATCTCTTCATAGTTTTACGAAAAATGATGCGCAACTAACTACCAGTGACAAAGGCTAGGTGCAGCGGGTGGGGCAGGGGCAACATACTGAACACTTGTGTTAACTTTACTGTATATTAATCTCTATACTTTATTATTACATTCACATTTAATTTCTTAATTCTGTTTAATATCATGGTAAAATATTTAATAGGGAAGCTAGGCTAGATGGTACAGTGGGTATAGTGCCCATTCCTTTTACTGAGTTTAAATATGGGCTCATACACTTACTAGTTGTGTGACCCTGGGAAAGTCACTTAACCCTGTTTATCTCGGTTTCCTCACATATAAAATGAGGTAGAGAAGGAAACGGCAAACTATTTTAGTGTCTCTGCCAAGAAATCTCCAAATGGAGTCACAGAGAATTAGATATGACTGAACAACAAAGAGACAGTATTTAATATATCTGCATTTTAGTTCATTTTATGACTTGCAAAAAGGTATCATTTTGTGCATATGTTTGTTTCATAGGCTAAATAAAGTGGGTGAGTAAGGACAAATTCTCATTATAAAAAAGTGTTTATCAGTTGGGGAATGGCTGAACAACTTGTGGTACATGAATGTTATGGAATACTACTGTGCTATAAGAAATGATGAGCAGGCAGACTTCAGAAAAACCTGAAAAGACTTCTATGTTGAGTGAAGTGAGCAGAACCAGGAGAACATTGTACACAGTAACAGCCACATTGTGTGATGGCTAATGTTGATAGACTTAGCCCTTCTCAGCAATGTAATGATCTAAGACATCTCCAAGGGTGTCATTATGGAAAATGCTATCAACATCCAAAGAAAAAGCTATGTAGTTTGAATGAAGATTGAAGCTTAATATTTGTTGTGTTTTGCTTTTGTTTTGTTTTGCTTTCTCTTTCTTCTGGTTCCTCCTATTGGTTCTAATTCTTCCTTACAACATCACTATTTTTTTTTTTTTGCAAAAAAGTGGGGTGTGGCCATTATGTGACACTTTAAAAAATTGTGCCAGCATTATTTAAAAATCATTTATTTCTAAACTGTCTTTGGTGCAAGATTAGGATGTATTGAATACTTGTGAATATACATTAAAATTGGAAACTGACTACACTTGTTAGCTCAGAATTCTCAGCTTGGACCTCTCAATCAATGCACTAACAATAAATGCTTATCCATTATGCCACTGGTAAATACATTGCTGCTCTGTTTACCGTTTAAGTGGCATGATGAATAGAATTATACCATGCAATGATTTATTGATAAAAGGTTATAAACCAATTGTTAGTCCAAAAAAACAAAAAGCCAGGGTGCAATGATTATGTGGTGCAACACATACATACACACATAACACACACACACACACACAGACATATTAAATGGAGAACTCGCACAAGGCAAGCTCTCACATAAAGGTCAAAAGTAGTGAAATAAGGATACTCTCAAGGTTGCTTTGAACAACTTTGGTATAGGTTGTGAGATATGGTAGACACTGACACAGAACCATCTAGCCTGGTGTGCCTGTATCAGAGAAGGTGCTACGGTGCTCTATGAGCAAAGAAGAATTGCAGTAGCTCAAAAGAAATGTGAGATGCACAAATTTAAAGACATTTCCATCTCAAATGTCCATGTGGACTTTTGTGCCTGACCTGTGGTAGAAGCTTCAGAGCTTGTATTGGTATGATCAGCCACAGTCAGACACATTGTACAGTGACCCTGACATCATGATGTCATTTTGGTTCTCTTCAAGTACAAAGGACAACAAAGACTTTACTCAGGTACTTTTCTTGTACTCAGTGAAGCAGGCAGGTCATTTAGTGGAGACAGTTCTGGACTTGGAGTCAGGAGGAATTGAGTTCAAAGCCTGTTTTAGAAAGATTTGATCTTTGTGACCCTGTATTTATTTTTTTTTTGCATTTAATCATAAATCACTTAAATTTTTGCAGCCTTCATTTCCTTGACTGTAAAATGGGAAAAATAATAGCACATTCCTCATGGGTTGTTGTGAGAATTAAATGTTAATTGCTTTACAAACTTAAAAGCACTATATAAATGCAAGTTGCTGTTGTTAATAATTAGCTTTTGTTATTTTCTCATTACTCTTTAACTTCAAGTGCTGAAGGAAATTCTCTTAAATATAGCTTTGATATGTCATGTATTTAGAATTTTCCCTAAAAGTGATTTAATAAGATCCTTTCTAGAAAAAAAAGTGCTTAATGTATGAAGTAGATAACAAGTATTGAACACCTATTTATTTCATCTGCTATAAAATAGGTGCTTAAAACAAAACAAAACAAAACAAAAAAAGTGCAACGACAATGTTTAAAACAATAACCTTTCATCATTATACTTTCCTGAAAAGGTAAAAGCATTTTGTGGAACTTATTACCAGATGTTTTGATTTCAGCTCTGACTTGTGCTGTCTGAGGAATACAAAGTCTTCTTAAACCTTACTCTCCACTGAGTACTCTTTGAACCAGTGGCATTAGCCTCCTTGCTGTTTTATGAACAAGAGACTCCGTCTCTTCGCTCTAGACATTTTGTGTGAATGAACCTTATACCTAGAATGCTCTCTATCCTCATCTCTGCCTATTACCTAAGGCCCACCCAGGCTTCATTCAAGTCTCAACTAAAAGTTTATGTTCTACAGGAAGCCATTTCTAATCTGTCATAATTCTAATGTCTTCCATTGCTTAATTATCTTCTATTTATCATGTACATGGCTTGCTTTGTGTATGTTTGTTTACTTGCTGTCTCTTCCATTGGATTGTGAGTTTCTTAAAGACTGGGATTATCTTTGGCTTCTTTTCATATCTGCAGTGCTATATTTGTCTAATCACATAAAATTCTATTTATTCACACACCCTCTGTCTATGTATACTTCTTCTAAATGCCATTATAAAGATACACTTTTCAAGAGTTAGAAGTTACAACCATAATCTTCTTGTGTAGAGATTTAAACAGCTTAATCTTATTGAGTAACATCTTTTTTTCTATCCTGTTTACCTTTTTGTTTCTTTTTCTCTTTTATTAATTTATTTTGATTTATCAACAATCACTTCCATAAACTTTTGTGTTTTAGATTTTTCTCCCCCTCCCTCCTTCCCTCCTACCCCAAAATGGCTCCAGATCTGATATAGACTATACATATACATTCCCATTAAACATATTTTCCCACTAGTGATGTTGTAAGGAAGAATTAGAACCAATAGGAGGAACCATCAGAAAGAGGAAACAAAACAAAACAGAAGAAAAAAATAGCAAATACTATGCTTTGATCTGCATTCAAACTCCATAGTTCTTTCTTTGGATGTGGATAGCATTTTCCATCATGAGACCTTTGGAGATGTCTTCCATCCTTGCATTGCTGAGAAGGGCTAAATCTATCAACGTTAGTCATCGAGCAATGTGGCTGTCACTCTGTACAGCATTCTCCTGGTTCTGTTCATTTCACTCAGCATCAGTCCATACAAATCTTTCCAGGTTTTTCTGAAGTCTGCCTGCTCATCATTTCTTATAGTACAGTAGTATTTCGTTACATTCATATACTACAACTTGTTCAGCCATTCCCCTATTGATGGACATTGCCTCAATTTCCAATTCTTTGCCACCAGAAAAAGAACTGCTATAAATATTTTTGTACATGTGGGTCCTTTTCCCATTTTTATGATCTCTTTGGGATACAGCCCTAGAAGTGCTATTGCTGAGTCAAAGGGTGTGTACATTTTTTATAGCCCTTCGAGCATAGCACCGAATTGCTTTCCAAAATGGTTGGATCAGTTCACAACTTTGCCAACAATGCATTAGTGTCCCAATTTCCCCACATCTTCTCCAACATTTATTATTTTCCTGTTTTGTCATGTTGGTCAATCTGATACGTATAACGTGGTACCTCAGAGTTGTTTTGATTTGCATTTCTCTAATTAATAGTGATTTGGAACATTTTTTCATACAAGTATAGATGGCTTTAATTTCTTCATCTGAGAACTGCCTGTTCATATATTTTGACCATTTATCAATTGGGGAATGAGTTTTATTGTTATAAATTTGACTTAATTCTCCATATAGTTTAGAAATGAGGTCCTTATCAGAGACACTGGTTGTAAAAATTCCCGATTTTCTACTTTCCTTCTAATCTTGGTTGCATTGGCTTTGTTGGTGCAAAAACTTTTCAATTTAATGTAATCAAAGTTATCCATTTTTCATTTCATAATATTCTCGATCTCTTTTTGGTCATGGATTCTTCTGTTCTCCATAAACCTGATAGGTAAACTATTCCTTCCTCTCCCAGTTTGCTTATAGTATTAGCCTCTATATCTAAATCATGAAACCCATTTTGACTTTTATTTTGGTATATGGTGTGAAATTTTGGTCTATGGCTAGTTTCTGCCATATTCATTTCCAGTTTTCCCAGCAGTTTCTGTCAAAGAGTGAGCTCTTATCCCAGAAGCTGGGGTCTTTGGGTTTATCAAATAGTGGATTACTATAGTCATTGACTACTTTGTCTTGCATACCTAACCAGTGCCACTGATCCATCACTCTATTTCTTAACAAGTACCAAGTAGTTTTGGTGATTACTGCTTCATATTACAATTTAAGATCTAGAACATCTAGGCCACCTTCCCCTGCATTTCTTTTCACTAGTTCGCTTGATGTTCTGGACCTTTAGTTATTCCAAATGAATATTGTTATTAGTTTTTTCTAGCTCTACAAAATAACTTTTGGTAGTTTGATTGGTATGACACTGAATAAGTAGATTAGCTTAGGTAGAATTGTTATTTTTATTATATTAATTTCGCCTACCCATGAGCAACTGATTTTTTCAAATTATTTAGATCTGACTTTATTTGTGTGCATATAATTTACACTTAATAAGTAACACAAGTCTGTATCTTCTGGTCATTCAGGGCATGACTTGTGCTTTATTATTCCTTTTAGCTGCAATATCTCCTGTCAATTTCTCCTGTAAATGGTGAGTCTTCTTTGCCAATGAGCTATGCAGTTATAAGAACAACCTTTAACTGGATAGTTGGCACAAGAACATCAGAACGCTCAAATTCATGAGGTCATCAATAGGATGGAAATGTCTGCATCTCAGAATGATTATTATTAATATAGACTTAAGGGAGGAAACACAAAAGAGAAGAGGCAGCCAGTCTCAGGATCAATTATTAAAGCACATATTCTTACTGCCAGTAGGTGTTCATAGCTTCATGGCCACTTTGGCGTAGGTGAAAGAGGCAAAGAAAATGTTTTACTCTTCCCTGTAAGTACAGGGAGAGAAGGCATTGCCTGTGCCCCTATAAAGTATCGGTTTCAAAAAAAAGAGAAAGAGGGAGAAAATGAGTGGAGCCTTTCTTCTCTTGTTTTATAGCCCCTGAGGTGATGGGTCTTCCTGGCTCAGGAACCAATCATGTTTAACATAGCATCCCCACCCCCAAGCCATAGGGCCAATAAATGACTGCCTTACAACTCCAAAATTCAAGTCTATCAGTGCTAAGCCAAAGCAACATCCCCCACCGTGGAACCAGAACATACATGCCCCAAAATACGGGAGATAGCCCAGTTCAGCATCTAGGTATATTGCTCCCCATTAGAATGGTTTAATAGCTTGAAAAATTTTGCTGCTGCCAATATTTCTAAAGATGCTGGTGTTTTCTTATAAGGTCCTGGGAATCTGAAGTGTAGCACCCTTTCTATTGTGAAAGGAAAGATTGGGAGATCTTTGTCTACTGAGATTCCATTCATTTCCACGTTTTCTGGGGAAGAGGAAGAACATGCATTTGTCGTTATGGCACTGAGTACTCCGGCAATACTAAGTAAACTGGAAAGCCTCACACATCTGGCTATAGCTTGCCCTTGTTTGCTTTAAGTTTTCCACACAGACGACCACCCGGGCTGTGAGCACATCCATACACCAGTCTTCTTCATGGATGGCTGCGGGTGTGGATATGCTGAGTCTGTATACCTGCCTTTTCAGACCAGTCGGAGCAGCGAGGGGCATTGTTTCAAGTGTGCCATTGTTTTTGTTAGTCGTACTTCTTTTGAAATGCGTTTCTAATCGACAAATGCACATTCATCATGATTTTTTACTTACCTCAACTTCTTTTCCATCAGGTCTGACCTGATTTCCAACAGCCAAGGGGTCAGTTGGTTACAGTGACATTCAAATAGCAGACCCCAGCTCCTTAAGACACATGAACCTCTGCCTGAGATCTCCCCATTAGCTATGGGTCCCCAAAGAATTTTTTTACTTCTGTATTCACAGTTTAGCCCTATTTCCAGCCCTAAATGTATCCTTTTTTTAGTATAGAGCAGCAGTTTTAACTTTTCTATGGGTGTGTGTATGTTGCTATCAGGGACTCCTTTGTCGGTCTGGTAAAGCCTGTAGCTCCCCTTTCAAAAATAATGTTGTTAAATTCATAAAATACAGAGCATTGCAAGGGAAGCTAGTTGTATTGAAATACAGTTATCAAAATATTTTTCAAAAAGTTTGTAGTGAAGAACCTCTGGATATATCAGAATAAACTTTTGGAAGAATATTACTGATGAATATCAGTCTGTATATCAGTCACAATGTTCTAGAAGGGGGAAAGGCAAATAGAAGAAAGGTGATCATCTGGATGGTTACTCTCTTGCTGGTTCCTCAGAAATTTAAAAAAAAAGTATAAGTAGAGATGGGAGTTCAAATGAGATAATGAATGTAAAACATTTTGCAAAACTTTAAATCCTATTGTTGTTATTCTTATTGTTATAGCTATAATTACCAGGCATCCACTTTTGGTGATAAATTTACTCCTTGAGCCTCACAGAAACCTAGTAGGTATTAGAAAGCATACACACACACATACACACACACACACACACACACACACACACACACACACACACACACACACACACACCATCTACAAGGTCAGAAACCAAATTTCAGAAAATTTAATTGGCATAATTATGGTTGCTTGCAAGTAGATATCAGAGGTAGATTTTGAAACTACATAGTGCTGATTCAAAGTTCAGAACTCCAACTATCTTTTTGTGGCAGTAGTAATAATCCTGTCCCCTACAATAGTTGGATAGTTTTTCACTGAAAGATACTAACAACCATCTGTGAGACTTGGTTTGTCTTAAAGGGCTAAATACTCAAGATATTGGCATGATTTGCTCATCACTGGAGTTGAAAACAGACACGAGTTCTAGGAACTGTCTTAGATACTTGGTTAGTAGGTTAAGATGAGCAACTCAGGCAAATGGGTATTGTTCAACTAAATTGTCTCAAGGTAGATCAAGTGTTTAGTCTTGTTAAATATCCTTTTCTTGATAAGGCTAAGTAAATTTCCTTTCATGTACAATCATATTATTCCATAAATTAAAAAGAAAAGAAAAAAAAACATTGAATGGCCTGTGAGTATATGATTTATTCCAATACCAAATGTACCAAGCATCAGTTCTGACACAGAAGAGTAGAGGTAAACCTAATTCCCTCTTTAGCATCTTGGAAAAGAAAGATCCCAGCTTTTCCAAATTTACATCAGTTTCATCTTGAAGATCTCTAGTGAAGAAAAATTAACTCTGTATATTTGTTGTTATTCATTTCTTCACTCTTCTTTGCAAAATGAGGAGGTTGGGCTAAATGACCTCTAAGTTACTTCACATTTCTACCATTCCATGATTCTGTAGTTTTTCTACCCAGCATTTTGAGTTTATGGCACATACTTCTTCCCTATTAGTGGATCAGGCTCTAATGCAAAGAAGATAAGAAAATCTGGAATCTCATTGCTTAGACTGCCTTCCAGATTTTATAGGTATTGTTCCATGGGGTATGTGACGATTAATGTGGACATTTCTGGAGAACAAGTGCTAACCACTTAAGGACTTATTGATTGGAATGGTGCAAGAAATTCTGTTGTTCTCATCATCAGCCACTGCTAAAAAAGGATCGTTGAAGGTCATGTCAAAGCTACATCAGAAAATACTGACTACTCAGACAAAGTAGCCTGCTCAGTGAAACAAACAAAAAAAAAGGTAATGACCGTCTGTATTTCTCTCCCTTTGATTCTAAGAGTGGCATTATGTAACTCTGGGACTGCCTATGAAGGCTGGTAGAGGGAGGGTCTTCACCCCAACAGCAGGGTGGCATAACCCACGTAGTAGCTTAAACTGGGGCTCAGCTAGCAATGAAGCCTGTGCCTCAGGCTGTCTCTTCTATTCTGTGTTTCTCTATGTGGCTGAGGAGTGATGCTAAAATAGATATGTTTTGGAGGAAACTTTGCGAGTTCAAGGTGTCTAGAGAGCCTGGGTCTCTTGGTTGAAGGTGACTGGAAGCAGGGGACTTTCTGCATTGAAGAAGATGGCCACTGAAAAGTTTAAGGAGATCAACCTCTGGCCTAACTTGCCAAAAGACATGAACCTGGAGGCACTGTATGGACAGTGTAGCACTGAGGACAAATGTAAACTACCTCTTCAGCAGCTCTGCAAACTATGTCATGTTTTGAGTATAAGCATCTTGGTAGAATATAACAATAGTTGTTTTATTTTTGCTGCTGGTTGAGTTTTCTATCAGTCTGTGCTTGTGGATCTTACGTGTGTTAAATATTTCTTTCATGTAAAGAAAATAAATAGCCGTCCTTTAACTGGTGTATATTGCACATTTCAATGCCTTCTACTCCCCCACTCTTTCTAGATGTGCAAAAATCTAATAATTTTCTCTCCAAATACTTTTCGCTGTTCTCTGGGGTAGAAAGGTAAAAAAACATTAAAAGTGTTTGACTCCTTACTTTAGGAGGCCAGACTCTTCCAGGTTTGTACATAGTTCAAATGCCTGGATCCAGAGCTGAGATGGATATTCCTTGGTATATAGAAAAAGAGTATAGTATACCATTTTTTTTGCTCTGGCCACAATTATTTTTGCTAAACAGAAAAGCACAATTCTAAAGTGGGCTGAAACTTTTACCAATTATATTATTGAAGTGATTCTTTTCACAATTTGATACTCTTTCCATTGTTTGATGCCATGCTTGTCACTAAACCCTTTGTAAAGGAATTAACGTTTTTTTCAGCTACCAACTGCTTAGTTACATGTTGTTCAGTCATGTCTAACTCCTCATGACCCCATTTAGGGCTCTCTTGGAAAAGATGTTGGAGTGGTTTGCCATTTCCTTCTCCAGCTCATTTTACAGATGAAAAAACTGAGGCAAACAGCTTAAGTGAGTTGCACAGAGTCACACAGCTAGTAAGTGTCTGAGGAGAGTTTGAACTCAGGAGGATGAGTCTTCCTGACATTAGGCATGGCACTTTATCCACTGCGCCTAGCTGACTAGTCTCATAGACCACGTCAATTGTTCTGACCTCAGCTTCAACATAAAATGCATAATTGAAGCTTGGTGCCCCAACAACCAGATATAGTTTTGCAAAAAAAAAAAAGCTACAGTAATTTATTGCTAAATAAAGCATGATCCAAATACTTGTTGCTGAACAATTGTGTAAAGTTTGTGTACTCTTTTCTTCAATCCATAATAGATATAAAAAATGGGCCAAACACCTGTAGCATTCAGGCTCAGGAAGTGACTAGATGGCAAAAACAGAATTGTTAAAGGTCCACTGTCATTCCCCAATGTAACATGCCTTCATTTTGATTAAAAAATTCCTCAATAAAAACTGACTACAAGATGAAAACTAATATCCATTGATATCTAAAGTATATTTTGGTAGTTGCATCAATATTTAGATTTCGAAGAGACTTCAATTTCGTATTTCAAAAGAAAATAGAGAATATACTACACAATGAACTTTCTGAAATTATGACATTTTTTAATATAAACTATAAATATTTCCTCAATTTTTGAATGTTTGGGATATTTCTGATAATAATAGACTATTAGTTTTATGTAATTCCTTCTTATTCATAACATGAAACAGCTAGGTGGTGCAATGGATAGAGCACTAGGCCTGGAGTCAGGAAGATCTGAGTTAAAATCTGGCATCAGATACTCTTAGCCAGGTTACCCTGGCCAAGTCAATTGACCTCTGTCTGTTTCAGTTTCCTCAACTATAAAATGAGGATGATAATAGCACCTACCTCTCAAGGTTATTGTGAGGATAAGATGAGATAATAATTGTAAAACTCTTAAATCACAATGTCTGGTACATAGCAAGTACTAAATGTTTTTTATTATTATTGTTATCACCATCATCAGCATCATCATCAGCATCACCATAACCTATCTCACAGGGACATTGTGAGGATTCAAGGAGCTGATATTTATTAAGTGCTTAGCACAGTGTCTGGCACATAGTAAGCACTTAAATGCTTATTTCTGTCCCCTGCACATGGTATCTTAAGGAAGGATAATCTATTTTAACTCTAGAAAATGGAAGTATCTAAGCACAAAATTTTATCTATTCATTTAGACCTGTTGTTATTGGACATTATATCTGTATCTATATCTATGCACTGAATACATACACACACACACACACACACACACATGCACTGAATGGTGTAGGATTTAATTACTTAAAGGAAATGCTACTTGTACTGCACTGAGAAATAGATTACAAGGCATTAACTATTTTGGATTTCTGTGTACCCTTTTCAGACTTAGAAAAATCAAACAGAAAGCTAAATAAGGAAGAAGTTAACAACCTAAATAGAATCAAGAAAAATTAGCTCTGTGGTTATTACCGTATAGAGAGATGTAGTGGTATTCATACTTCTTAGCTTTGCATGGTAACTGTATAAAATTGATCATGTGCTAGCACATAAAGAATTCATGAATGGGTTCGTAAAAACAGAAATTTTGTGTTTAATCTACGAAGTATAGTACAAGTCCTATCTCTGACACATATTATTTGTGTGACCGTGAAAAAAAATGACTTTACTTTTTAGGGCTCTAGGCATCATTATAAGACTATAAATCATAGAATAGTTGTATGCCAAACTCCTCCTAACTGATGTGAGGTTTTGAGGAGTTTTCCCCTAACAAGTTGTAAAAGTGCTTAGGCCATGGAGCCTTACTCCAGCCAACTATTCACACTTTGGGACTTTTTCCTTGTCTAATCAGCTCTCAGCCAAGCCATGCTTCTTCTCACAGCAAAGTAGATGTCAAACCTGTCTTTCCATCTTTATTTCTCTCAAATTAAAAGATAGGATTGTAAAGGTGGAAGAAAAAAATAAACCTTGAGAGGTTTCTCTTCTATTGGGCTATAAATACAAATAGAAAGTAATTCTGCCTTTCCCCAAGCAATCAACTCAGAAAACTGATACATCTTTTCTAGCCCACATGGTTCCCAGCAAAACAGCTGAATATTCTTCCTTTTAATTGTTTTCTTTTTAAAATAAATTCCAATAACCTCTATTATTCTGACTTCTATAAGCATCTCCTCTCCTTGCCTCCCATACTTCTGTCATCAAGTACTCCTGCACTGACAATATCCTCCTACTTCTCTCTTCATCTACTTATCTCCTACCTCTCCAATGTTCTATACTTCCTGTATTCCAATATCTCCAATCGTGGCATTCCCATTAGAAATAACCCATTTTTAACTTACAATGTCAAAATTAAAAAAAGACAAAACTTGAGAGTGACCCCAGCATCCATTATATAATCTTCCCATAGTCTCTAAATAGTTATTTGCTTTATAATTTCTGTTATAACCTATCAAGTCTGAAAAAGAGTCTGCAAATAAGTGGATGGACCACAATATCCTTAAAATATCATTAACTTAGCCAGTGCTTTACCTTCAATCAAATTCTCTCAGTACATTTATCTAAGGGCCAGTTCTATCTTAGGTACTCAGAATAGTCTGCATCTCCCATCAACATTTTATGTGAGAGGCTGTGCTTCTTATCAAGTTGATTTAATGAGTTTTCCTTTCACAAATGGTCTTGTTCTGTCCCCGTCAGCAACCAAAGGAATGTCCATTATGGGTTAAATAGAATTTTATTATATAGTTTGGAAATCTAACCACCCTATGTCATATTCTTCCTAAGGGAACTTGAATTCCACATTTTAAATAACTCATTTGCAAATGGAATTTCAAAACACAATGTGTATATAAGTTGAGTGTTATCTGTACTTCTATTGATGAATAAAGTCTCTTTGAAGTGTGAGTTATCATTGGCCATAATCCTTCAGCAAGTCCATGTCCTGAGAAGCTAGGAAATAAAGGACTGAAGTGGTCCTAACATTTATTGACATCAGTGATTATTTCCCTGCCCTGACATAGTTTCTTGCAAAGAGGCTTCTTCCCCCAATAATTTTTCTATTTGATTGTACAGGAAGGCAGGTGACCCAGCAAGACAGTGGCAAGCTTCACCTCAGCAAACCAGTAACTGAAGGCCGGGCCCCTCTCCCAAGCACAAGAAGCCTGGGAAAGTGCTCCTTGTGCCCCAGAAGCAGAGATCAACTTTAAAAATCAGAAAAAAAGGCAAGTAATATGATCAGGAGGCAACATAGAAAAACAATGACCATAGAAAAGTATCTTGGTGGCAGGGAAGATTAAAACACAAATTCAGGAGAGTATAACATATATCAATATACATACATCTGAATCCTCAGAGGGAAATATGAACTGGTCTCAAGCCCAAAAACTCTTTTTGGAAGAGCTCAAAAATGATTTTAAAAATCAAAAGAGGTAGAATAAAAATTGGGAAAATAATTGAGAGGTATGCAAGAGAGAGTCAATAGCTTGGAAAAGGAAGCACAAAAATTAATTATAGAAAATAAGTCCTTAAAAAGTAAAATTGGCCAAATGGAAAAGGAGGTACGAAAGCTAACTAAAGAAAACAATTCATTAAAAATTAGAATTGGGCAATTGCAAACTAATGACTCTATAAGACATCAAGAATCAGTAAAACAAAGTCGAAAGAATGAAAGAAAAATAGAAAAAAGAATGTAAAATTCCTCATTGGAAAAACAACTGACCTGGAAAATAGATCCAGGAGAGATAACTTAAGAATCATTGGTCTGCCCTGAAAACCATGATGAAGAAAAGAGCCTGGACAGCACCTTTCAGGAGATCATCAAGTAAAACTGCCCTGAGGCCCTAGAACCAGAGGGTAAAACAGTCATAGAAAGAATCCACCGATTACCTCCACCCCAAGTGGAAAATGCCAAGGCATATTGTAACCAAATTCCAGAATTATCAGATCAAGGAGAAAATCCTGAAAGCAGCCACGAAGAAACAATTCTAATATTGTGGAACCGCAGTCAAGATTACACAGGACCTTGCATCTTCTACCTTAAAAGATTGTGAGGGCTTGGAATATGATATTACTTAAAGCATTACAACAAAGGATCAACTACCCAGCAAAAGTGAGCATAATCTTTCAGGGGAGGAGATGGATATTCAATGAAATAGGGGAATTCCAGACTTTCCTGATGAAAAGACCAAAGATGAATGGAAAATTTGGTCTTCAAATACAAGACTCAAGAGAGACATAAATAGGTAAACAGGAAAGGGATAAAATATGTTATTCAATAAGGGTAAACTGTTTATATCCCTACATGGGAAGATGATACTTATAACTCTAGAGAACCGTATCTTTATTACAACATTTAGAAGAGATATACATAGACAGAGGCGGTGGGTTTAAGTTCACTTTGAGGTGATGAT
This sequence comes from Phascolarctos cinereus, assembly GCF_003287225.1. Classification (NCBI taxonomy): domain Eukaryota; kingdom Metazoa; phylum Chordata; class Mammalia; order Diprotodontia; family Phascolarctidae; genus Phascolarctos; species Phascolarctos cinereus. The sequence continues at coordinate 280,739,314 of NW_027555958.1, forward strand.
AAAAAAAAAAGCTAATAAAGTGGTAAAAATGAACTATAATAGGAGAAAAGGAAAGGAGGAAGCAGAAAAGAGTAAGTTCCATAACATGAAGAAGCACAAAGATATATTACAGCAGAGGGAAAGAAGGAAGGGAGATCAGCATTGTTTGAACTTTACTCTTATTGGATTTGGCTCAAGGAGGGAATATCACACTCAGGCAGCATAAAAATTTAACTTGCCATATAGGCAGTAGGAGGGAAAAGGAGAAAGAAAAAAGGAATGGGGAATAGAAGGAAGGGAAGAAGTAGTAAGGGAAAAGGGAAAGAAAAAGGAGGGGGCTAGTAGAAGGGAGGGCAGATTGAGGGAGGTGGTGGTTAAGAGCAAAACTCTAGTGAGGAGGGAAAGGGAGAAAAAGAGAAAGAAAAGCAAAAAAGGGGGAGAGGGGAATAGGATGGAGAAAAAGACACAGGTAATAATCAAAACTGTTAATGTTAATGGGATGAACTCTCCCATAAAATGGAAACAGATAGCAGAATAGATTAAAAGCCATAATCCTGTAACATGCTGTTTACAAGAAACTCATTGAAACAGAGGGATACACACAGGGTAAAGATAAAAGGCTGGAGCAGACTGTATTAGGATTCAGCTGAAGTAAAAAAAAAAAGCAAAAGCAAAAAAAAAAAACAAAACAGGCAATCCTGATCTCAGACAAAGCAAAAGCAAAAATACATCTTATTAAAACAGATGAAAAAGGAAACTAGAACCAGCTAAAAGGCACCATAGACAATGAACTATTATCATTTCTAAACATATGTGCACCAAGTGATATAGCATCCAGATTCTTAGAGGAAAAATTCAGGGAGTTACAGGAAGAAATAGACAGCAGAACTATGGTAGTAGGAGACCTCAACCTCCCCCTCTCTAAACTAAATAAATCTAACCACAAAATAAACAAGAAAGAAATTAAGGAGGTGAATAAAATTTTAGAAAAGTAAAACACAGTAGACTTCTGGAGAAAATTGAATGGGGATAGAAAAGAATATACTTTTTTTTTCTTCTCAGCAGTATGTGGCATTTACACTAAAATTGACCGTGTACAGGACATAAAAAACCTCACAGTCCAATACAGAAAGGCAGAAATATTGAATGAATCCTTTTCAGATCATGATGCAGTAAAAATTATATGTAATGGAAAAATAGAATAAAAATTAACTGGAAACTAAATAATCTAATCCTAAGGAATGAATAGGTCAAACAACACATCATAGAAACAATCAATAACTTCATTCAAGAGAATGACAATAATGAGGCAACATACCAAAACTTATGGGATGCAGGGAAAGCAGTTCTTAGGGGAATTTTTATATGTCTATACTTACATGAATAAAATAGAGGAAGAGATCAATGAATTGGGCATGCAATTAAAAAAAAACTAGAAAAAGAAAAAAAATAATCCCCAATTAAATACCAAATTAGAAATACTGAAAAGCAAAGGAGATGTTAACAAAATTGAAATTAAGAAAACTATTGAACTAATAAATAAAATTAAGAGTTAGTTATATGAAAAAAAATTAAAATAGATAAACCTTTGGTCAATTTAATTAAAAAAAAGAAAACCAAATTACCAGTATCAAAAATTAAAAGGATGAATCCATCACCAATGAAGAGGAAATTAAAACAATAATTAGGACCTACTTTGCCCTACTGTATGCCAATAAATTTGACAATCTTAGTGAAATGAATGAACATTTACAAAAAAAAAAATAAGTTGCCCAGATTAACAGAAGAGGAAGTAAAATACTTAAATAACACTATCTCAGAAAAAAAAAATGAACAAGCCATCAATGAACTACCTAGGAAAAAATCTCCAAGGACAAATGAATTTACAAGTGAATTCTATCAAACATTTAAAGAACAATTAATTCCAGTACTATATAGACTATTTGGGAAAATAAGTGAAGGAGTCCTACCAGATTCTTTTTATATTACAAATACGGTGGTGATACCTAAACTGGGAAGACTCAAAACAGAGAAAGAAAAGTATAGACCAATTTCCCTAATGAATATAGATGTAAAAATTTTAAATAAAATATTAGCAAAGAGATTACAGCAACTATTCTCAAGGATAATACACTATGAACAGATAGGATTTATACCAGGAATGCAGGGTTGGTTCAGTGTTAGGAAAATTATCAGCATCATTGACCACATCAACAACAAAATAACAGAAGTCATGTGATTATCTCAATAGATGCAGAAAAGGCATTTAACACAATATAATACCCATTCCTATTACAAACACTAGCAAGCACAGGAATAAATGGCGTTTTCCTTAAAATGATAAGTAGCATCTACCTAAAACCTTCAGCAAGCATTATATGCAATGGGGGTAAGCTAGAAGCATTTCCAATAAGATTTTGGTTGAAACAAGTATGTCTATTATCACCGCTGTTGTTCAATGTGGTACTAGAAACATTAGTTTTAGCAACGAGAGAAGAAAAAGAAATTGAAGATATTAAAATAGGCACAGAAGAAACAAAGCTATCACTCTTTGCAAATGACATACTTAGAGAATCCTAGAGAATCAATTCAAAAAATAAACTACTTGAAATAATAAACAACTTTAGCAAAGCTGAAGGATACAAAATCAACCCATAAAAATCATTGGCATTTCTATATGTTACCAACAAAGCCCAACAGCAAGAGATAGAAAGAGAAATTCCATTTAAAATTACTGTAGACATTATCAAATATTTAGGAGTCTACCTACCGAAAGAAAACCAGGAAGAGTATGAGCACAATTACACAACACTTTTCACATAAATAAAGTCAGATCTAAATAATTGGAAAAAAAAACATCAGTTGCTCATGGGTAGGCCAAGGTAATATAATAAAAATGACAATGCTACATAAGTTAATTAACTTATTCAGTGCCATACCAATCAAACTACCAAAAGTATTTTATAGAACTAGAAAAATAACACCAAGATTCATTTGGAAGGACAAAAGATCCAGAATATCAAGGGAACTATTGAAAATAAATGTTAGGGAAGGTGGCCTAGTCACAACAGATCTTAAATTATATTATGAAGCAGCAATCATGAAAACTACTTGGTACCGGCTAGGAAATAGAGTGGTGGATCAGTGGAATAGGTTAGGTACACAAGACACTGTAATCAATCACTATGGTAGTCTAGCATTTGATAAGCCCAAAGACCCCAACTTCTGGGATAAGAACTTTTTGACTGAAACTGCTAGGAAAACTGGAAAATAGTATGGCAGAATCTAGGCATAGACCAAAATCTTATACCATATAACAAAATAAAACCAAAATGGGTACTTGATTTAGATATAAAGACAAACAAACTGGGACAGCAAGGAATAGTGTACCTGTTAGATTCATGGAGAATGGAAGACTTTATGACCAAATAAAATGGAGTTGGAATACAGATGAAAGCATACTATTTGCTCTTTTTTTTCTTCTGTTTTGTTTTGTTACTTCTTTTTTGTGGTTCCTCCTATTGGTTCTAATTCTTCTTTACAACATAACTAATGTGAAAATATGTTTAATAGGAATGTAATATGTAGAGTCAATATTAGATTGCATGCCATTTTGAGGAGGGAGGTGGGGAAGGAAGAGGAGAAAATTTAAAACTCAAAAGCTTATGGAAAAGGTTGTTGAAAACTAAAAATAAATAAATAAATTTTAAAAATAAGAAAAAAAATTAAAAGAGAATGATAGGTGGAAGGGAGACAAAAAAAAGACTTATTTCACATCTTGAAGCAATATCTTTCCATTCAAAACATTCTAAAACAGGATCAGACCTATGTGGACTATACAATTACAGCAATAAAGTTCATTGCTTGTTGGCATTTAAGTGGAAGGCAGTAGTGGCTGCTTAAAACAATTAGTGCTAGCTAGTTAAAGGAATTAGCATAAATAAATGACATTAAAAAGCTGAAGGAAGCTTTGAGATCAATGATGTAAACCTGTCAGTTGTCTGAAGGAACATTCTTATGACCTTAAACCTGAACTGTGTTAAATAGGCTTGACATCAAGTTCTTTTCTGGAGAAAAGGGGGGAAAAGAAAGTATACACACATATGTGTTTATTCTTATATGGTGATGAATTCTATAAGGACATAAGTAACTGGCCCCCAGCACAAATAAAGCATGTTATACTAATCATATAATGAAACAAAGACCAATGATCTATGGCCTCTTTCTCTTCCCTACTCTACTTTTCCTGAACAGGGCCTCAAATATACCTCTTGAATTATGTTAAAAGCAAGGAAAAAATTGAATTTATTCCAGAGATGCCCATTATTGATGCTTGAATTGTTTATTTCCTGATATGGGAATTTTCTAAAGCCATGGCTTTGTACAGGAGCTTAGATTTCATTCTCATGACAGGCCTTGATAAGAAGGAATTCACAGGCCTAAGAAACTCCTACTCAATCATCTTTCATTTTAGCATGAAGCTTAATTTGAGGAAGGAAAGCTCAATTTCACCAAGGGAATTGGGGAAATTTTCTAAAAGATGGCTCCTGCTTTGATCACTGGCAGAAAAGAAGGATTCTGGAGTCAGGTATGAAGTGTAAGTATATTCTAAGCATTGAGAATGAGCTTCAGGAATTCAAGGAGAAGGTGATCATATCTCAAGTTTGGGGAAATTTCTAGTAGTCTAATTTGACTGGGATTGTATGTGTAGGAGGCTTGAAAAGGAGGATGAAATCAGATCTTAGAGAACACCAAGTACTAAATTAAGGAGTTTGTAAATCATGGTGCAGTGGATAGAGCAATAGAATTGGAGTTAGAGGGCCTGGGTTCAAATCCTGTTTCTTCTATACCACCTGGTGGTTTTCTGAGCTAGTTTCCACCCATTCGCCCCGCCCTCACTGAGGCACCCGGAGGTCCAGGTGTTGGTGTTTGCCTGCTCTACCACCTGGGCTTCAGGATCTCTTCCTGGTTAACAGTTGGAGGTTCTGACAGCTTACCTGGTGTTGGGCTGGACTCAGCAAGGCTCAGACTTCAGGAAGACTTTGGGTTGCTTTCTTCAGCTCCTTTCAGATGAATGCTGCAGGGTGCTTATCCACCTGGGGCCCTTTGTAGTGCTGCTTCCCTTACTTTTGCTGAGGCACTGGGGAGACCCGTTTGCTAGGCTGCTGCACTGCTGTTCCCTGTCTTTCTTCTAGTTCAGCTGTTCCAGGGTACTTTTTTTTTCTGGGGTGATATTTTCTGGGTTTTCAAAGGTTGATAGGTGAGGGTGAGAGTGACTACCTTTTTACCCCACCATTGTGGCTCTTGATTGGCATTACAGATGCACAGAAGTGATGGACATCCCAAAAGAAGAGGAAAAAAAGCAATAACATTTTTAAAAATGTGCTGTCTATTCAAGCAAAATCTATTGATCTCAAAGACAAACTCCATAAAGACAACTTAAGTATTATGGATCATCTAGAAGTATAAAATAAGTCAAAATCTGAACACATAATGCAATAAACAAGAAATGCCCAGAAGTAAAGAATACAGAAGTCAAAATTCCAATTGAAAAAACCCACAGGTTACCTCCTGAAAAGAAACACAAAATAACCCAAGCCTGGCAACTCTAATAGAGATCTAAATTTAATGATTTGCTTCCAAAACAACAAATTCTGCAAGCAAACAATCTAATCCAATCAAATTCAATAAACATTTATTAAGTGTCTATCATGTGCCAGGTCCTGTGCTAAGCACTTGGTTTATAATTAACAAAGAGAAAGACAGCCCTTGTCCTAAAGGAGCTTTTATTAACACAAGATTATTTTGCACCCATGAGGGCACCATCTAAAAGGAAAGACAACATACAGAAGGAGGCAGGAAAGTGGGAAGAGTTAAAAGAGAGGAAGCAGACACCTGGGATATCTTGCAGAGTGACATCTTGTTCTGGAGAGTTAAAACTAGGTCAAATAGTAGATGCAAAGTGAAAGAGAGTGAAAGTCTAGTTTTTGCCCTTTATAAAGGAAGGCATTGGGAAAAGTTTGATACTCCACCCTCCAGCACTCTAGTCAGAGGGGAGAGAAGACAGAGAGAAGTGATATCAATCAAGACTCTAGAAGTGATTCGAATTTAGAAATTAGAAATTTAGAAATGTTGAGCTTATCCTGAGAAAGGCATCTTGCTCTCTGGAGTTCAAAGCAGATAGAATAGCAAATATAAAGTGAAAGAGCAACTAGGAGAAAGATCTTCAAATGCAATGAAAGGAAATTTGATTAACAACAGACTATTTTGCACCTATGAGAAAGCACAGAAGGGAATGAAATAGTGTGTTCCAAAGAGCAATGGAGCTCAGGATGCAGCCCAAGGTGATCTACCCTACAAATTTGAGCTTAACAATGGAAGAAAAAGAAAGATGGACTAAGGAGGTTTTGGAATATTCTTAGAAAGAAAATCAGACATGAAGATATTACTTGTTCCTTAAACAGCCCAGATATAGAAATGCAAGAGGGATAAAAAAACACAGTAACCAAGAATAGCAAGAATAACAGAGTAACATCGGAATGACCACTGAGAGACATTTCCCCCCTAAATGTACATAAGACCATGAGGAGAAGGCAGAAGTTAGGTGGAGGTAATGGTGGAGAGGTGGACTAAGAGCATTATAGATATAATTTCAAGGTACTCTGTCTGCAGGTGAATAATTTTTTTTATTTCTATGAACCTAATTAAAAATGGAAGGGAACATAGAAGGGAAGAGGAAAGGAGGAGACAATAGGGGATAGTCTGATCTGCCTGGTCAAGTTGAGGGCTAATGATGAGAAGAAGTAGACTATTCTGGTTTCTCAGGAAGAGAAGAACCTGAAGTTAAGTGGGTAATAAGGATGAGAAGGCATAGAGGTATTTTAAAAAAAGGTGAAAAGGGGGGACTTTGTTTAGTTGGTGGGAAAGGATTCTTTTCACAAAGGCTCATATGGGTGAAGAAAGATGTTCTATGAAGGGAGATGGTGACCTAACATTGAATGTTGTCTGTGGGGATTTGGCAACTAAAAAAAAAACACTCATCTTGCATTATGGGTTGAAGGAATTGGAGATCCTGGATGCAACATGCACAAAATAAAACTGAGAGGTAGGAAAGAAGTTACCACGTATCAAGTGAATCCAGAAAAGTAAGAGTTGCAACCATGCTGTCAAACATTCTAAAAATACAAAGGGATAAACAAGGAAATTACATCAGGGACCATAGATAAAGAATCAGTAACATTAAATTAATAAACTTCTATGCTCCAAATGTCTTAGCATTCAAAGTCTTAAACTAAGCATCAACTGAGCTAAAAAAACAAGTCACAGGCCATAACACAATAGGGACAGGAGACTTCAACAACCCTCTCTCAAATTTAGATAAGTTTAATAAAAAGACAAAGAAAAGGAAATATATGGAACTGAACAAATTGCTGTGGGAACCAGAGCTAAAAAACTCATGGCATCTTCTGAATCATACATATTTTTCAGCATCACATAGCATTTTTATAAAATTTGACCATGCATTAGGACACAGAGATAGTAGAGACAACTATAAAAAGCCAGAAGTACTAAATACATCCTTCACAGACAATAATACATTAAAAATTGTCATTGTTTCAGAGACCACAAACAGAAGATGTTCTAAAATGTAGATTAATGAAATTCTAAATAATAAGTGAAGCAAAATATAAATCATAAAAACAATAATTCTGTGAGAGATGAAACAGCAGACCAAAAAGGAAAAGGGGACATTCTTACTTTCTTTTTGTATTTTTTCTGTGATTATGTTACTTGTCTTTCTAATACTGACTCATCCTTGCATGACCGGTATGAATCCACATGGATTGTACTTAATGATATATTTTGACAAATTGCTATAATCTTTTTGCCAGAATCTTATGTGTAATTTTTAGATTTTTATTCACAAATTTTATTGTCACATCATTTTCTTTCTCTGGCTTATGTGTTTTTTTCATGTTATTACTCTTTTTTTTTGTCATAAAATATTTCTGCAGAGTGTTTTCTTTCTCAATTTTAAAGAATTATTTTTGGAAAATTAATTGTTTTTGAAAAAAACTAATAAGATTCTGATATAAATTCATAGGTTTTGGGAAGTTTCATATATTTATTTTTGTTTTAGCAGTTTCTTTATAGATAGTTTATCTCCACCCCTGCTTTACTGGGATTGGGTTATTTAAGATCACCATTTGATACTCCATTATTTTGAATATTTCATGTATTTATACATAATCAATTTTTTTGAGTTCCCAATACTATTGATATTGATAGTTGATGTTTAATTCTATTTACTTCTGATATTATTTTTTCTTTCTTATGGGTTTGTTGTGATTTCACCTTACTTCAGTTTTGTTAATCCAATTTTCTTCTATCTTTTTTAAGGGGTTGGGCAAAGGTTTGTTAATTTTGTAAGTTTTTTTAGTTTTTTCAGAAACTGTTGTTTAGCATTGATTATCAGTGATAGGGTCTCATCCATTTCTAATTCATCTAACACTAACCTAATTTTTAAAATATCCCTTATGTGCTAATTTTAGATATTGTATTTGCTGATTTTCTAATTTTTTAAAGTTGTATTTCAATTAATCATTTCTTATTTTCTATTATTTCGATAATCCATGTTTTCAGGAATTTAATTTTCCTTTGAGGATTATTTCACCTATAGTTAAGAAGTTTTGGTACGTTACTTCATCATCATTGTTGTCTTTCATGTAGTTTTTGTTTCCCTGATTTGTTCTTTGACCTAATTGTCATATAAGATTTTATTATCATGTCTCCATTTAGTTCTCTGTCTTCTAATTTTGCATCCTGGATTGATACTGCCAATTTTCTTGTGATATGGTCCAAAACAGAATTAAATACATATATTTTTCATTTTTACATTTCTTTGGAATTTTTCTGTGCACATGATCTATTTATCATTAAATTATTGTGGAATGCTGAAAGTTTTGCAAATTATTTGATGATCTCATTCAGAAAGTGTCATAAATATTTTAGCTCTACATCCTTCAATAGTTGTTTGAGTCCTACAGTTTCCCTTTTGTTTTTTTCTCCCTGTTGAATTTGTTCGATTTTTAATTAATAATAATTAATTAATAATTGTCTGATTATTAAAGAAATATACTAAAGTCCTTCTACAGATACTATACTATTATATATACCTTTGCGTGATTCAGTTTTTTTTCTTTTACAAATGGAATTGTTCTGACATTTAATGCACATGTTTTATATTGATATTACTTCAATGTATATGGTCCCTTTTGGCATAATGTAATTTACTTTATTATCACTGTTGTTATTTGGAATTTTTAAAAATACATCTCTGATAGCATTAATTCATCTCCTGATTTTTATATTTACTCAATGCATATTGATTTTTATTTTTAATCTCACATTTTCATTCTATGTATTTCTTTCAAATGTGTTCCTTGTAAGAAAAGAGATTGTGGGGTTTTGTTTTCTTATTCGTTCTTCCATTTTTTTTAATTCTAATTTTGTTTTTCCTTTCAGTCTATAGTTGTGTAGTTAGATTTTCCTTTTCTTTTTGTCTTTAGTTTATATCATATATTTGTAGGTGTGCATATACACACACTCACACACACATATATAAACACAACAATACAGTTTTTTTTAATCATTGCAGTGTTCCTATGGTTAGATTTGCTTAAAATACTTCCTAAGCTTTGTAGTTTTAATAAAATTATTAAATTCCCTTTTCTTTATTTAAATGTCAATTTCTTGTAATTTTGCCCTTTCTTTTTTTGCTCTCAGTTAACTGGCCAATTAAAAATCCATCCATAGCTCAGATGCTTAAAATCTAGCCACAGCTCATATTCCTAAAGAATCTAAGCAATGGGGGGGGGGAGGCGCGGCAGAGTCAAGATGGCGGAGTAAAATCAGTGACTTGCTTGAGCTCTCCCCCAAACCTCTCCAAATACCTACAAAAAATGTCTCTAAACAAATTCTAAAGCTGCAGAACCCACAAAAAGACAAAGTGAAACAAATTTCCAGCCTAAGACAACCTGGATCGTTGATTGGAAAAGGTATATAGTGAGCCTGCTGGGGGAGGACCACAGTTCAGCATGGGCACACTGCAGAGAACCTGGAGTAGGCCTCAGAAGACTGAATTGCAGGCAGCTGTGGCAGTTTCCAGACTTCTGAACCTATGAATGTCAAAGACAACTTAGAAGGTCAGTGGGAAAAGTCTTTTTGCACTGAGAGAGAAGGGTGAGGTCCCAGTTCCATCACCTTAGCTCAGCCTGTGGGCAGCGGCTACCTCCTGGACTTCAAGCCCACAGACTGAGAGGGAATCAAGTGGCTGATCAGAGGGGGATTTCAGGGATCTCTCTGCTGGTGCAGGATTCTCTTGCTTTTTCTGTGCTTGGATCTGGGTCACAGTTCTGGTGGTGGTCTTGGGGTGAGTAGGAGCACTGGTGTGGTGGAGCTTGTAGTGGCTGTGTAGAGAAAATACTCCTCATGGTTCCAAGACAGAAAAGACTGTTTGTGGTCACTCATAGAGTAGAGCACAGGAGAGGAAAGGACTAAACACCTAGCCCTTGATCATAGCACCTTGGAAGAACTGAAAATTTACTGGTCCCTAGAAGTATCTCTGAAATCAGCTGCACAAAACCCCTGAAGCTTGGGACAGTACATTCTCCACACTGGAAACAGACCCCAACCTTAACAAAGATTTCATAATTCAAGTAATTAGCTGGGATCAAGAGCAAGCAGTGCAAAAAGAGTCAGACTATATTATCTTACTTTGGTGACAAAGAAGATCAAAACATACACCTAGAAGAAGACAATGAAGCCAAAGCTCCTACATCAAAAGCCTCCAAGAAAAATATGAATTGGTCCCAGGCCATGGAAGAGCTCAAAAAGGATTTTGACAAACATGTAAGAGAAGTAGAGGAAAAACTGAGAGCGATGCTAAAGCAGACCCAAAAATATACTGAAGAAAATAACACCTTAAAAAATAGCCTAACCCAAATGGCAAAAAAGGTCCAAAAAGCCAATGAGGAGAAGAATGCCCTAAAAAGCAAAATTGGCCAGATGGAAAAGGAAGTCCAAAAGGTTACTGAAGAGAATACTTCCTTAAAAATTGGAATGGAGCAATTGGAAGCTAGTGACTATTTGAGAAATCAAGGCACTGTAAAACTAATACAAAAGAATGAAAAAAAAAAGAAGAAAATGTGAAATATCAAATTGGAAAAAAAAAATAAATAGAACCAGGAGAGAGAATTTAAAAATTATTGGACTATCTGAAAGCCATGATCAAAAAAAGAGCTTAGACATCATCTTTCAAGAAATTATCAAGGAAAACTGCCCTGATATTTTAGAACCAGAGGGCAAAGTAGAAATGGAAAGAATCCACCCATCACCTCCTGAAAGAGATCCCCAAAGGAAAACTCCTAGGAATTTTGTAGTCAAATTCCAGAATTTCCAGGCCAAGGAGAAAATATTGCAGGGAGACAAAAAGAAACTACTCAAGTATTGTGGAAACACAAACAGGATAACACAAGATTTAACAGCTTCTACATTAAGGGACAAGAGGGCATGGAACATGAGATTACGGAGGGCAAAGGAGATAGGATTACAACCAAAAATCACCTACCCAGCAAAACAGTATAATCCTTCAGGGTAAAAAATGGTCATTCAAATAATAGGGGACTTTCAAGCATTCCTGAGAAAAATAGGAGAGCTGAATATAAAATTTGACTTCCAAATACAAGACTCAAGTGAAACATGGAAGAGGTAAACAGGAAAGAGAAATCATAAGAGACTTATTAAGGTTGAACTGTTTACATTCTTTCTTGGAGAGATGATATTTGTAACTCATGAATCCTTTGTCAATATCAGGGTAGTGGGAGGGAAAAATTATGTTCATGTATGGATAGATAGATAGATAGAAAGATAGATAGATAGATAGATAGATAGATAGATAGATAGATAGAGGGCACAGGGTGAGGTGAAGATGAAGGGGTGATATCTGGAGAATAAAATTAAGGGGTGAGAGAGAATTATACCGGGAGAAGGAGAAAGGGAGAGGTAGAATGGGGTAAATTATCTCACATGAAACAGACAAGAAAAGGCTTTTACAATGGAGGGGAAATGAGGGAATGTGGGAGGGAATGAGTGAATCTTTTTTTCATAAGATTTGACTTAAGGAGGGAATAACATACACAATGGGATATGGAAATCTATCTTACCCTACAGTAAAATAAGGGGGGAAGGGGACAAGAGAGCAGGAGGATAATAGAGGGGAGAGAAGATTGGGGGAGGGAATAATCAAAAGCAAACACTTCTGAGGAGGGACAGGGTCAAAAGGGAGAATAGAATAAATGGGGGGTAGGATAGGATGAAGGGAAATATACTTAGTTTTTCACAATATGACTCCTATGGAAGCGTTTTTCATAACTACACATCTATAACCTGTATTGACATGCTTGCCTTTTCAATGACAGTGGGTGGGGAGAAAAAGGGAGAAAATTTGTAACACAAAGTTTTATAAACACATGTTAAAAATAAAAAAAATTAAAAAGAACAAGAAAAAAAGAAAATTCTCCCCCCTCCCCCCAAAAAATAATCTAGGTAATAACTGACAAATGTTCAGATTCCTTAAGAGTCTGGCCAATATGGTGGATGTTCTAATAAACCTTGTCTCTGGCTGAAATAAAAAAATCATCCATGTGCCAGCTAGGTGGCTCAGTGGATAAAGCTCTGGCCTTGGAGTCAGGAGGACCTGAGTTCAAACCTGACCTCAGACACTTGACACTTACTATAGCTATACATTTAAACTCAATTCACTTAATCTCAAGTGCCATACCAAAAAAAAAAAAAGAGAAATCCATCCTCCTGTCTTCTCTTCAACTTTGTTTTGTTTGTTACTTTTTGTCTGTTATTTATGACTGTTTTCTAAGAAAATTGTTCGATTTGTTTTCTTTATTAATTTCCTCTTTGCATGTTCTGAAATTTTGTTCTCTGACTTTTGATTACTATAGTTACTTATTCCTTATTCAATATCTTTTAGTTCCCTATAGATTTTAAGCTTCTAAAGCATTGCGTTGGATTCCTTATTCTTACCAATTTCTTTGTTACTGCATAATTTTAAATTATTTTCCAAAATTGTTGGACAAATTCACATCTCTCCTGACTATGTATCAGTGTTTCTATGACAGGTGATTTTAGAAATGGTTCATTAACTAAATCTGTGATCATTATCTCCTGGAATCAGTGCCGAAAACACACACACATAGAAACACACAAACACATACTCATACACAACAGTCATTGGTGAAGGATAAAAACAAGGGAAGGAAAGAAAAAGAAAAAAGAAAAGAAGGAAAGAAGGAGGAAAAGAAAAAAAATATCTAGGCAAGAGCTTTGAAGAGATCTTTGACTAGCTTCCAAAAAAAATGAGTTTCTATTTAACTTTTATTTTGATCTTGAGAGGATTTGATACTAAGATCTTTTGCCTTCATAGATTGCTAATTGTGTTGTGCTTTGTCAGAAACTTGGATAAAAATTTCTATTGCACTGGCCTTCTGCCAAATTCAAGGAATTTGCCTGGAAATGCAAAACAGAAACAAAAATGGCATTCCATACAAAGAGCAGTCAAGCCACTGCTGTAATTCTTACTCTTTTTGAGGATACAGAATTCATAATGGCAAAAGCAAAAAGAAGCCCTTTGATTTTGAGGCATTTTAAATCTGTGCTGACTAAAACTGAGCATCACAGCCCGAATTCCCTTCACTTTGAGTCCTACCACCCCCATTATCCTATTAGACCATCATTTAGGTGTCAATATCTCCACTATATCAACTTTTTGTGATAAATAAGTCTCAGTAGTAATTCTTGTTTTGAAAGGAGAATTCATGGTATTCACATTATGCTAAAATACTTTACAATTTAGCTTTTTGTTGAATTGTAGAGAGCCTAATGTGATATCTTGTGTCTAGGCACACTAGAGTTCCTGTGCCTTTACTTTAATATCTTTCCAGAAACTTAGTATTAGTATAAAGGGTTCTGAATAGTTTAGCATTATAACCCTAGCAGACTGGGAAAGACACTCTACCTCTAGTCAAAATGATGAAAAACTTATGATACTTGGCTTATATAATTTTATGTAATCCATTTTCTATTAATATTTTATCTATCTCAGATTAATCTGGAGGCTTCCTCAGAGATTTCTGAGTCTCAGAAATCTACCTTTGAATCATGCATTAATTTCATGAATAGTTGTATAAATTTGCTATCTATTCTTTCCTTACCTATTTCCTTCTTATACTGCATCAGTCAGTAACACTGATTGAAGTGTAAGTGATTAAAGTCAGGTGATTAATTGTCTTATGGGAACAACTGTGACTCTTATTGTTTGATTGTATTGTTTTTGTTGTCTTATTTTGTTTCCCCAAGATTATAAAACAGTTTTGCTTTTCTCAACCATTTTGAGATTCCACCTGTCCAAAACCTCTTGAAGGTTCTGTCGTAGGTCTTTTACATATGACCATATCAGTTTTATAATTAACACATCATTTCTTCAATAGTTTTTTTTTAGTTTTGTGGTTTTAGATAAAATAACTCTTCCCTGACCCTGAATGAATATCCTAGTAGGTATGTTATTGTGTCTTTCTTTCCTTATCTATTCTTCTCTTAGCCCATTCTGGATGAAAGCTCTTTATTCTTTATAAGGGGCTAAGTAGAGAATTGATCTACTACCAGTGGTTGCCCATTCAAAATTCCCATGGCAGGATGAGGCTATAGGATTTGTCCAATTCATATTTCTGATAGCAGATTCAACTAGGTTGATTATTGAGTTATTCTTTTCCCGTTTTCTTGAGATGAATTACTCAGCATAAACTGATTTGGTGCTTTGATAGTTTCCCTGATGTCAAGGCTAATCCTTTGTAGACCTACCATATGCCCTCTCCTAAATATCTGAGGTGATATCACTCATGAAGGTATTGTGACTTACTAAAAATAAGTTTAACCAAGTAAAATAATCTGGTGAATTGACTATGACTGAATATTTATGTCTTATTCTTTACCTACATTGCATTACCTCTCTGACAAGAACTGAGAAGAGTGCTTCATCACCATTCTTCTGAATTTCTAGTTGGTCATTTCATTAATCAAAGTTTTATGCTTTTCAAAGCTGTTTTCCTTTACATCAAATATTATTATACTGGGGTCTGTAAATTTGTTTGTTTGTTTTTAATCAATACCTGTATTTAAATCTAATTGTTTTCTTTATAATTGTATGTATTTAATTTTATGTATTTGAAATGATTATTTTGTGAAAGGGTCCATTAGGTTTCACCAGATTGCCAGTGAGGTCAGTAACTAGAAATTAAAAAATAATAAAAACCTAGCTTTACATTATTGTAGCCATTGTATAATTGTATAAATTGTTCCTTTGGTTCTGCTTACTTTACTTTGCATAAGTTCATATGAATTGTTCTAGTTTTATCTGCATCCATCGCATTCACATTTTCTTAAAATGCAATAATATTAACATAATATGTACTTTTTATATTACTGCATGCATTTTCTACATAGTCTTTAAGTATGATATAGTTTACCTATGTATTATTTCTTTCTATTCCATTCTGATACCATTCTCTGTTTTATGGATGAGTCTACCTTTTTCATATTCATGCTATGATTAATTAAGTTTTTCTCTCCACTATTACCTTTTGTAATTTTTTATTTCTTTGTTTATATTGGCAAAGATGATACATATCTAGTCTGTTCCAAAAAGCATTTCTGACATTTAACCAGGAATAGAATTGGAAAAGTTTTGTCCTTACATCTTTATTAAAAATCAGTTTGTGACTTTGAGACCTTGACTTCACAATTTTTTTTTAATATTCTTACAACAATATTCTTTCTTTCCTTTTGTTTTTTGTTTGTTTGTTTGTTTTTTAGGCAGTTGGAGTTAAGTGACTTGCCCAGGGTCACACAGCTAGTAAGTGTCAACTGTTTGGTCTGAGGCTGAATTTGAACTCAGGTCCTCCTGACTTCAGGGCCAGTGCTCTATCCACAGCACCACCTAGCTGCCCCTCCAATATTCTTTCTTCTCTATTTGTAAAATCATCTGATTAATAGACTATAAATTCAGTACTTTTATTATCCTTGAATCCACACAGATGGAGTACAAAAATGTAATACCTGTCTTTTAGACATCTCAGAGCTGCCTACTGTAACTTGCTTCATGAGATGAGCACAATGCCTTAGATTTATAGTAAGTCTTTATATCATAGGCTACACATTTTTTTTTAAATTTCCCTCCTTAAAGACCAATTTATTCTTCTAACAAATTTGTAAAAATATTGCTATCTTTCAAGATCCAGACCCCAAAGCTGAGAAATATATTTGGATCCTGGCAAGATATCTTTTATACACTGAACATCTAGGACTCATCGTTATAGCCAATACTTTAGGCCTACATGTTGATCATGTGCAATAAAGTATGGCTTATGCAAGCAAAGAGGATGAGGGTGAGGAAGAGGGGTAAGGAAGAAGTGATGTTTGAAATAGGAAAAAATGTTTTACTTCAATTTTTCTCCATTGTGAATTAATAATATTTCAGTAATTAACATATTTATAGAGTCCACAATGTGTAAAAAACATAGAGAGGCTATGAGCACAATAAATCTCATACTACAAAAACATTTTAATTTTAATTTGCTTTTTTTATAAATGCCTAAATGTTTTTAATTTAATATAGCTATATACATATATACACATATGTGTATACATATGTATGTAATATGTATTATAATGTAATGCAATATTATAAGATTATACATACATATACATGTGCACATACATGTGTGTGTGGTTGTTTACGTATTTAAACGGTTTTACAGATGTTTATTTCTATACTACGACTAACTGCTATTATTAGCAAGAAACTTTTAAAATATTTTATTCAATTCTTTTTAATCCCTTTATTTTCTAAACAGTGACTAACTAACTCATTTTACAGGGAAGATCACTCATGATATCTGTAAAGTGTTAGAAGTCAATCAGAATTGTGATTATTCATATCACCCTTAGGCAATTAGATGAGTGAAAAGATAAGTGAAAAGTGAAAAACAATGTGAGTGATTCTGGAGTGGACACCTTCAAAAATTAACTGAAATCAAACAAACCAGTTGATTCTATGAGACAATAAGAAATATTAGAGGGAAGTCAGAAGTTTGAAAAATCAGCACATGTAAAGCGTTCATCTACTGCAAAAAAAATTACCAGGAATATAATTTAAAGAAATATAATTTAAGAATTATCAGATTCCTTGAAAACTATGAACAAACAAAGAAATCTGGATGTCAAATATCAAGAAATTATAAAACAAAACTTCCCAGAACTATTAGAACTTAAGGGTAAAGTGAAAATATACAGAATCTCTCCAGTCACCTCTTGATAGAAACCCCAAGCTGAAAACACTAAGAAATGTCAAATTCAAAATCCAGAGCTTCCATTTCAGAAAGAAAAGATATACTATGGATATCCAAAACCAAAAAAGGATGAAAGATGAAGAAAGAAAGAAAGAAAGAAAGAAAGAAAGAAAGAAAGAAAGAAAGAAAAAGAAAGAAAGAAAGAAAGAAGGGAAAAGAAAGAAAATAAAAGAAAAATAATAATAAAAGAAAAAATAAAATGGAATTGTAGTCAGCATCACATAAGACTTTGTAGGGTCTATAAAAAAGCAGAGGTAATCTGGGAATGTGACATGTTACATAATAACTTATCTTGCAAACTGAAGATAATTTTATGGGGAAAAATTGATGTTCACTAAAGTAGAGTAACAGTCTCTTAGCTATTTGGATTATGCATCATCAATAAAATATTGAGAATCCATATTCCACATATATGCATGTATTTGTTTATTCATACATAAACATTTACTTATTTACAAATTATATACATGTATAATTGTATATACGGTATTGTAGATACTATCAATATATAAATTATGAAATAGAAAAAAGTATAAATTTGTTAATATTATAAAATTTTCCTCTCACTAAGTATTATTATTATTTACCTGTTTTTGAAAGTAATATAGCTATATTTAGTTTTTAAAAGTATGATTTAACATTTGATGGAGTGATTCAAAGGTTTGGTTCTAAGTTCAATTTTAATGATTATCATAACTCAGAATTAAACCTCAAAAGATGTAGGTTCAAATGAAAGTGCATAGTTTGATGCACTTACTGTATTGTGATACTTATTTTTCAAACCCATGCACAATTAGGTAAAAACCAGAACAGACATACAAAGACTTGAGGTCCAGTTTCTAGCCCTCCTTGACAGGCTCCCCTATTCAATGTCAACAGACCTCTGTCACTCTCCTTATGCTAACTTGGGCAGAAAAAAATGACACTGTGATTTCTTTTTCTTGGAATTTACAAGAACACACACACACACACACACACACACGCACATACACACACATATTTAAAAAGGACAATACCTTTCCTCCTAATTCTTATGAATGTAAGGACCCAAGACTGTAGAAAGACAGTTTTTTTTTTCCTAATGAGATCCTCTTGATCCTCCCCAAAATGCTGTCCATTACTTACATGAACTGATGCAAAGTGAAGTGAACAGAACCAGGAGAATGTCAGATACAATAAAAGTAATATTGTTCGATGAAGAACTATGAATGACTTAACTATTCTCAGCAGTACAATGATCCATGACAGTCCCAAAGGATTAGTGATGAAGCATACTATCCATCTCTAGAGAAAGAACTGATATTGTTTGAATATAGACTAAAGCATGCTGTTTTCCGTTTCTTTCTTTCATTCTTTTTTTTCCTTTTATTCAAATCTTCTTGTATAAAATATCTAATATGGAAATGTTTTACAGGATAGTACATGCATAACATATTTATATCTGGTTGCTTACCATCTCTGGGAGGGGAGAGGGGAGGGAGAGACGGAAGGATAGAATTTTGCACTCAAAACTTTAAAAAAAATATCAAGAATGTGTTACTATGTAATTGGGGGTAAAACCAAATATATATTTAAAAAAATGTTGTCTTTTGAAGTCCAATTGCCCTTAATCTCACTTGATTTAGAATTAGGTGATGACACTGCACTTGCTGTACAGCCTTTGTAAAATACATTGAGACTTTTCATTCAAAAATCCAAGAGGTCCCTCCCCCATGTTGCAGATAATTTTACCACTTCCTCTAGTCCAGAGAATTCATCTACATCAAAGTCAAGAATCAAAATCAGCACTTGAGCCTCAGTGGAAATAACCATACCTTATCCTGCTGAGCACCCACCTACGCAGTTACCTAGTGCTGTGGCAGGCATATGGGATTCAAGCACAGTGATACAGACTTGCCACTGTTCCTGAAAAGTCACAAGTGACTCTGTCTAATGCCCTATGGTACAGAGTAACAATGGTCAGGTTCAACAGTGGGTGGATGGCTTGGTGGGTAAGATGAATTGGTCCCAGTGCTCTCATTAGGCCATCTGATGGAGGAAGGAGATCCCTTTTAGTGCTGTGGGCTGCTTGTATTTAATGCACAGCTATTAGCTAGAGTTTTGTATTTATTCTTTTTTTTTTTTGGTGAGGCAATCGGGGTTAAGTGATTTGCCCATGGTCACACAGCTAGTGAGCATCATGTGTCAGGCCAGATTTGAACTCATGTCCTCCTGACTCCAGGGTCAGTGCTCTATCCACTGTACCACTTAGCTGTCCCTACATTTATTCTTATAGTGGCTATGGTTATCTTCTATCTGTGAGTTACACTCACACCTCAAGCTTCTATTGCTTCCTCAGATCTCTTGAGCCCAGCACCCCTGTCCTTTCCCCAAGCACCACCTCTTTGTTATAATGTCTTTGGGAATATGGGAGAGGAACCACTTTACATTCCTCATATAGCCAGCTACACATGCCTTGAATAAGCACAGTGCTAGAATTGTGATTGAGAGCCTGTGACCCATCAATTATCCTCATCTGTCTAATCTTTATCTTTACCCAATTTCACAGAGGATCAGACCACTGATGTTCCTGGTATCCGTAAATCACTCTCCTTCTGGGTTCTGAAATTCTGTATTTGTTTGGGAGAATGTGGGAGAGAAGGGGCATTGCAAATATTTGCATTGCCCATTTTCAAGGTGATTTTGTGCCTGAATTCCCTGGAGATGAAAGTTCCACTTAGCATAGAGTTTTTGATTTGTTGGACCACCAGTAAATCATTATTTATTCACTTCAGATTCTATCCCTTGATCAGGCCAGATGATAGGCATACTGGTTTTCTAAAGAAGGAGGAAACACTTGGACTGACCTTTTGGTTGCAGGAATAACCTGTCCTGGTTTGACATCAATGTTAACCATGTGATCCATCAAAATTATATTTTTAAGAAGGTCACAGAAATTTATCTCTTTTACTAATTTGAGTAAGCTCACTAACTTATCCTAGATACACTCTCCAATGGTAAGACAAATACAACTCTATCACTCTGCTTTGTGGCTATGTAGCCACATAGGTTCCTCCTTCTTTGACAGTATGGCATCTCTTTCTGCATCATTGATATAGTACTTACTTCTTTGATATGACTTTCTATTCCCTGTCATTTAAAATTTTCTAATCTTCCCCTATAATTTTGCAACTACTTCTCTTCTCTGGAAATGCACATTTTCTGCACGCTCCTCTTAGGTTATGGCATTGGAATTGTGATGAGGGAGATTTTCACCTTACCTAGTGGACAATCTCACTGTAGCTAGCTGCATCTACTGTACTTTAGATCATAGATTGCCTGTAGCAAGATTGAAATGTCTTGGGAGAGCTGATTGTTAAATTTTGTGTGATCATTCAAACCTGATAAATCAGCAAATGTTATAATTGAGGACTTGATTTGTTGTTTTGTTGATTGTGTAGACCAGGGCCATTATTGGAAATACTATTCTGAGTTCCCTAGCCATACATAAATACATGACAGGCCTGATTTAGCCTTTGGGACAGGACTAACCCCCGGTGTAGACTTAAGGCAGTGACGGAGAAAACGATACTCATGCAGATTAAACTTAACATGTGTCCTGGAGCCAGGTTATTAAACATTTACCAAAACACTCCCTCTTGAGCCCCTCCCCGCATATATAAGCTTCAGACATCTCTCAAGAGGGTCTTCCACACTTTTATATCTAGATGCTTTAGGTAGTATAACAAGGAGTTTTACTTACCTATATTTCTATTCAGGACTACAATGGGAATAAAGGACCCAAATCTACAAGAGGGTTGTTAATTGGTTAACCACCATCTTTGGTCTTGGTTGCTTGAGAGTAATGACTATGGGATGGGTCTTATCATCACTAAATATCCTATTGCTTATCTTACTTGAATTTATTATTGAGCCTCCGACTAGGTCACTCTTAGCCCCTTATTACATGTTTTGCAGAATGAAGTTCAACATATGGTTTTGATTTCTACAAAGGCCTTTTTTCCCTGGATGAGGATATTAGTTGCTTCACATCGATAGGCTATGAAGACATTCCTGACATCCTGCCTGCTGCCTTTTATTCTAGGAACAAAAACAACAACAAAAAAAGGGGAATAGATTGTGAGATCAAGAGTCTAGTCTCACTAGATTCTGGGCTTGATATTTTGTTACTATGTTTCTAGAAACTTAGTATTAGTGCAAACGGCCCTGGGTACTTAAACATTATGACCCTGGAGGTCTCTGGGAAAGCACTTTTTTCTAGGAAGATCAATGAATGATTTGTTCATGTATTTTTTTTTATCATTCTTTCGTTATCCATTAATACTGTAACTTTTCTGAAAAGTCCGGAGTTTACCACAGAACTTGCTAGATTTGAATATTTTATCTTTCATAAACAGTTATAAAGATTTATTACTCTATTCTCTGTTCTTCCCTTACTGTACCTCCTTCATTTGATTTTGTCCGAATCCTTTGATTCTGTCTACTCAATATTATACAAAGTATTTACTTAGGAAGAATATTACATTCAGCCTCGCTTTGAGCTTCTGCAGTGAGACTCTACCTTATGGGTTACCTCAAGGGGTGGTGGGGTTCTCCTTCTTTGAAGGTCTTCATTCATTCAGACTAATAAGGTTTGGAGTATATTTTATAGTGGGAATCCTTTCATGTATGAGTTTAATTAGGTGATCACTGAGGCTCCTTCCACTTCTTATATTTCTATGATGCAGATTCACATCTGTATGTAGCAATATAAGATATATGCTCATTTGTTGTTCAGTCATGACATCATTTGGAGTTTTCTTGACAAAAATACTGGAGTAGTTTGCCATGTCCTTCTCCGGCTCATTTTTTAAAGATGTAGAACTGAGGCAAATAATGTTAAGTGACCTGCACAGGGTCAAATAACTGGTAAGTATTCTGAGACCAGATTTGAACTTATGAAGATGAGTCATCCTAACTTCACACCCTACACCCTATGCACTGGGTTACTTACCTGTTCTTGTAGTTAGTAGAGTACTGGTAGACTCTTACACAATTTCTATAATCAAATCCTCAATGATTTTACTTTATAACTAATATGACAATGTATGTCCATTTACCAGTAGGAATTATCCCTGTTTATGTAGGTATCATTTCCTTAGCAGAGAATATTTTAATAAAGCAGAAATGTTCAAAACTATTACCAGTTGATGGCAAAAAATATAAATATACTTAGTTTCATTTGACTGGAGTGGGAAGACAGAGGGTGGAAGTGTATGGATTTTTTTTAATTGTGACTTTTTAGAATCATTCTTCTACATATGAAAAATTCAACATTACTGAATTTTTCAATGATCGAGCTCGTTTAAATTAGCCATGAGATTGATAAAGAAAAAGGGTAAGTACAGGAAGTTATTAGACTAACAACATGACATCTGCAGGGGCACTGCCATTTCAAATGGTTAGGATATGTTAATGGGTACCAAATGTTTCTGTTGTTCCTTCTAAAGTTATGTCTATACAAGTAAGCTAAAGAGATGATTTGAAAAAAAATCCTCTGAATAAAAGTGACAAAACAATTGGATCCAGAATTTAAAAGCAAAAGAAACACCCCAAAATATGCACACTCAATCCTCTTTCCTGGATCATTCATATCAATTGTCTAAATTGATTGAGTTAATTGGGTAATTATCGAATTCTTCACTTTTCTTTGCTTAGCTGGACACATTCCATAAGTTTCTGGGAAGGTTAATTACTCCAGATTGAGTAACCTGTCAGTCCAAATGAAAAGAAAGCAATCTATTTTTACTTGAAATTTTAATTTTAAATTTGCTTCCCTTTAAAAAAAATCTGTCCATATTTAAAAATATATTATTTTTTTTTCCCCCAGAGAAACCAGAAAGAAAAACAGGCTCTAATTTGTTGCTGGGAAAGTGAGAAAAGATTAGCGTCCTATTCAGTCATCTTTATCTAGTCCAGTCCCTTATAATTTGTATAGAAAAGAGCAGTATAATGGGAGAGGTTAAAAGCAATTTTCTCACCATAGGTTTAACCAATTTCTTTTATGTTTCAGGAAGTAGAGCCCTGAGAATACCCAGGGGTATATTATAAAGATCAAGAATTAGAATGTTTTTTGAACATGTCAGACAATTGTTAAATGGAAAAGTTCAGAGGAGATAGAGAAGAGAGTAGGCAAAATGAAGAATCAGAATGAAAATACTTTAAAATGTTATTATACTTTCATGTACATTATCTCATTTTGCCTCCCAACAACTCTATAGTACGTACTGGAAAACAGTCTTCTGCGGCTTAGTCCAGTCTCTTTCATCATTCATTATGGAAGTTTAATTCAGTTTCAGGAATATGAACTGTCCCATCTTTCCTCCCATTCCCCCTTCTTATGCCCAGGTTGTTGCTGTTGTCAGCATTACTGCTGTTTTTCTCTAGGCCTTATTTTTTCTTCATAGAGAATTAATTCCTGGATCATGTTAAAGGCCTGAGGCCTCATTCACTGACCTGCCCCCTCCCCCTTCAGAGTTTAAATGCGTCATACCTCATATGCTTAATGAACCTTAGACGATTTTGTGATTTGGAACAGCTAGGCCAAATGGAAGGCCCTTAGAAAAAGATTAAATAATCTTTCAAAACAATGAACTTAATAATTACTAAGAACAACATGTCAGAATTTCAGTAGCTACCAAATATTATCCCAACCTTACTACTTGGCAGCATACAAAGAATAAGTAAAATGAGAATTTTTCTTGCAAAAATTAATTCATTTATAGATTCACTTATCCATTAAGCACTTAAGCATATAATATGTGCCTAGCATACATCGTGTTCCCCTCCTCTGGGGAGTATTGAGATCTCTTTGGATTTCATCTGATGTCTATTGTTCTTGTCATTTCAGTGGTGCATTTTGTAAGCTTGACAAATGTATCCTTAGCAATTCACCTAGCCACCCTAAGGTATGCATTTACATGTTTTCATGTGAAACTGACATCTTGACTTTGAAAAAAACAAAACAAAACAAAACTGTGAGGTTTAAAAAGTTCCAGAAACATAGTTTCTGGATAACTTAATCATTTTATTTTATTTTGCTTTTTGGTGAGGCAATTGGGGTTAAGTGACTTCTCCAGGGTCACACAGCTAGTCAAGTGTCTGAGGCCGGATTTGAACCCACATCTTCCTGACTCTGAGGCTAGAGCTCTACCCACTGAGCCACATAGCTACCACAAATCACTAGAGTTTTTTTTTTTTTGTTTTGTTTTTTGTTTTGTTTTGTTTTGTTTTGTTTTTGGTTAGGCAATTGTGGTTAAGTTACTTGTTCAGAGTCATATAGCTAGTGAATTTCATGTGTCTGCGGCTGGATTTGAACTTAGGTCCTCCTTAATCATTTTATTAATAACACTAGCATGTTCATCAATAAAAAGAGGTCAGTGTCACTCTGGATGCCAAAGACCCCTAATTCTGGTGGGCTTATAGTTTACATGTCCTTGGAAGAATGGATATTGCTAAGGGTAGCAATCAACTCTGATTGGATAACAATTAATGAGAGAATTAATATTAAAATGAGAGGTGGGCTATTTTTCAATGAGAGGCTTGAGGGTGCCTGGCTTGGATCACTCAAGTCTTGGTCAAAGAGACTTATCAGTTTCTATATTACCTGTCTGACAAAAGGGACAATCTACAATAACCTTTTGCCAGACCTGTCTGACTAAACACAATGATCAGAAATCCTCACATTAGCCCAGACTGAGAGTTTATTTTACTGATTAGATCTTAGCTTGGTTAAGTCTTTGTCTAAGATTTCTGCACTGGTTGATTTTAGTATGAGAAAGTGGAAAAGGGGAAAAACCAAAACCAAAACAACCTTTGGTTCTCATTCAATAATGTGTTAATAATTCAAGAGAGAAATAATTATTTCTCTCACAACACACATGCAAGCACATCTGAACTTACCTCTTTTATCCCAGACTACCTCTTCTTTCTACTCTCAGTAAGTAACCTGGGTTTGAAACCTTGGGTTCAGCTTTTACTTCTTCTTCCCCTTTAGTCAGTTTCTAAGCCATCTCAAATTTATATCCTCAATACTGTTTGTGTTGGTCTCTCCGTTTATATCTCCTGTGTCACTAACCTGATTTACCTTGTTACCTTTTGCATGAACTATGAAAGTAGCTTCTTAACCAGTCTATATATCTACAGCCTCTCCTCACTCCAATCTATTATATTTGCTACTACTAGACTAATATTACTGAAGAATAGGAACAGAAATTCAGCACTCAGGTGGACATTGTGAACAATTTAGCCCAAACATCTCATTTTATTGACAAAACTAAGGCTTAGAAATGTAAAATGATTTGTCTGAAATAGCAAAGGTAGTAACTGCCAAAGCCTGGATATAAAACCAGGTTTTTCTCCTAGTCTAATACTTAAACCTTTATTCTACACAATCATTTAGTTCTCGTGCTCAAAATGCATCAATGATTCTGTTGCTACCCAAAAAAGTCAAAACCTCTTAGCCCAGGGGTAGGGAACCTGTAGCCTTCTAGGTCCATGTCAGTAAAAGAAGATGGGCCATTGCATCTCAGTTCCTCCCCAAGTAGCAGGTACTACTTGACAATTTATCAGGTACGAACAGGTAGGGGGAGTAACAAATAGCAGGTAATACAAAGTTGTAGACTTGGTAATACCACCCCAGCATTGATTGATAAGCAAGTCTGAGAACTATGGGTCACTGAGTCAGCTTAGCTTTCAATAGTTGGAGAGATTTCTAAAGTATATATGATTAGATTTAAGAACACATACATGAGGCAATGGGGTATAGAAATCTATCTTACCCTACAGGAAAATAGAAGGGAAAGGGAATAAGAAGAAGGATGGATGGTGACAGAAGGGAGGGCAGATTGGGGGAAGAGGTATTCAGAATGCATGCCATCTTGGGGTGGGGGTAGGGGAGAGATGGGAAGAAAATATGGAACTCAAAATCTTGTGGAAGTGAATGTTGAAAACAAAAAATAAAGAAATATACTTTTTAAAAGAACACATGTATGAGATCAGGCTCTATTGCTTTTACCAGACATCTACTTTAATTGCAAGGCAAATTGAATTTTAACTTATGCTAAATAAATAAATATATAAAACTTCAGGAAGTTTTTGTTTCTTCTTACTTTTATAAGACTCTCTCCCAGAAATAAAGTCCTTAATAGCCCTGTTATGGGTTTTTTGATTTGTTCTGCCAATCTGGCTTTGAGGCTTCTTGGGACCTAAATGTAGTTTTGGGGAAATAAATAGGACCCATAAGGATTTGTGGATAAATTGGATCTCAGATTTTCCCATTTTCTTTTCCTTCTCCTTTTTTATACATCTGTGATGTTGGAGTCTGGCCCTGAGAAAGAACATCTAGTAGAAATAAGATCTATGCCAAGAAAGCTGATAGAAAATACTGGTACCAGATGGCATGCAGATGAACATCTGAGTGGAGAAAAGAAACTCAAGGTCTACGTGTCTCCAAGTTGCAAAAAAACAATGAAAAAAATAAAAAAAACAAAAACACAAAAACAAAAACAAAAACAAAAACAAAACACATTAGGCCATGATCTTATTAAATTCATCCTTTGGCTTTGTCAATTTCCCACTTAAATGGTGGTACCCTTCATTTTTTGCTGTCCATTAATAATTTCTTCCCCTATGTTAAAAAAAAATAATAATGAGGCCATAGATCAAGAACTGGAAGGTAATAATAATAGAGGCCACCTACTTCAACTCTTACATTTTTTATATAAAGAAGTGGATCTCTGGAGGTTAAACCACCTGCCCAAGGTAACACAGAGCTACCATGTGAATTCAGGCTTTTTGATTCTAAATCTAGCCTCTTTTTTACTTAACCAGATCATAGCATTTGACAGACACAGTCACATATCCTAGCTTTAGGATCAGTATTTAAAGTGAGATTGACAGATAAGAATTTTTGTTTGTTTGTTTTTTGCATCAAGCACATTATCAAAGATCTCATGTTATAGCTGATTTTAGGGCAACATTACCTGAATGATAATAATCAAGTTCAAACTTCCAGACTTCTGGTTGTGGAGGTGGCACAGAGCAGGAGGGGAGTGGTCACAACTAATTGTCTTTATTTCAAAGAATAAACCAAAGTGACAGTAGATGACAGCTGCAATTGGCTCCATTTGTAGGACATTTAGCATTTTCACTGTCACCAACGAATTATCCAGGATAGGTGTCAGAAAATATTTAAACCTTTGATTCTAACAGGATCCTAAGTGAGAATAGATGAGCATTTTCTGAGAAACACAACTTTTTATATAATAGAATTCATGCTCACGCTGAATACCTCTGATTATACCATAGAACCTAAAAAAACCAAAAACCAAAAAACAACAACAACAAAAGAAAACTTGTAAAATGGATCTCTTGCCCTGTTTTTAGATTTTGGTAAATTGTGGGTCTTAACATACAAAAAGATCTAAGAGAGTACTTCATTAAAATACATTTGTATCTTTTAGAGGGAGAGCCCCTCTCAGATTTCAATAGACCACTTCATACTTGCAAAAAATAAAAGGCTTTGGGATGGCTCATTTGCATATGAAAAGGCAAGGAAATCTGGGGAGGAACCAGTGGAATCAATTCCATTACTAGGTATCTTTATCAAAGAAGCAAAAGGCTTAGGGAAAGATCCCTCTTATAGTCAACTATTCAAAATAGCACTGTTTAGTTGGTTTTGTTTGTTTGTTTGTTTGTTTTTTATCAGCATAGAAGTGAAGACAAAGTAAATGGCCATCAAATGAGAAGTGACTAAGCAAAATGTAGGGCATAAATACACCAAATACTACTGTGCTGGAAGAAATGACAAATTCAAAGCATACAGAGAAACATAGAAAGTTTTATATGAGTAAAGTAAGTGAGAAGATAAGTGAAGGAAGCAAAACTAGGGACAATATTCCCATTTACATGGACTCTCCCTGATGCCTTAGAACTCTCCCTTCTCATCTCTCCTCCTGGTTTTCCTAGCTTCCTTCCCAACTAAGGTCTCATCTTCTACAAGAAGACCCTTCTGATTCCCTTTTATCTTGGTACCCTTCATTTGAAATTATCTCTAATGTCTCATATATATATAATATATGCATGTATATAATATATATACCTATATATTATATATATAAAAATATATATACACATATATATATATACACACATATATATATATATATATATATATATATATATACATATATATATACACACATATATATATATATATATATATATATATCTGTCTATCTATCTACACATATCATTTTTTAAGTAGTTGTTCACATAATTATCTCCTTCATTAGACTGTGAGCTCTTTGACATCAGGGACTGTTTTTGTTTGTTTGTTTGCTTGTTTGTGTGTTTTGTTTTATTTTTCCTATTTATCCTTAGCACATAACACAGTGCCTGGCACAAAGGCCAGATAGGTAGCATACTGGATAAAGGACTGGACCTAGAATGAGAAAGACCTGGTCACATCCAATCTCAGGTACTTAGTAGCTATTTAACCCTGACCCTGGATTAGTCACTTAACCTTTGTCTGCCTCTATTTCTTCATCTGAAAAATGAGGGTGATAATAATACCTACCTCCCAGGCTTGTTGTGGCTATAAAATGAGATAATATTTGTAAACTACTTTGCGAACCTTAAAAAGTTATGCTAGCTATTAGTTAGTAGTAGATAATGATTAATCAATGCTTGTAGATGATGTGAAAATGACCATGACAATGGAACTAAAAATGGAAAGAACAAAAGAAAGAAGAAAAGGAAAGAAGGAAAGAAGGAAGGAAGGAGCAAAAGAGAAATAACGAAACTAATTCTGTACTATTATAAAATCCATGCTTGACTCCAGAGAATAGTTGAGAAAATGTATTTCTCTCCCTTCACTGCAGAGATGAGTAATTATGAAATACTGCACATACTATCAGACTTAAATGAAGTATTGATGAGTTTTGCTGAAATATTTCTGTTTTTTTTTTCTCTTTTAATCTATACTGGGGGCAGCTTGGATAAAGCACTTGACATGCAGTCAGGAAGACCTAATTTCAAATCAAGCTTCAGATGCTTACTAAATGTGTGACACGGGATGAATTACTTAACTTTTGTTTGTACCAGTTTCCTTAACTATAAAAAGGAGGATAATAATAGAACGTATCTTATAGGGTTGTTGTGAGAATTAAAGGAGATACTTGTGAAATAATTTAGTACAATGCCTGAGCCAGATAGACATTTAATAAATGCTCATTACCTTATCCTTTCCTGAGGGATGCTTCTTTGGATAAGAAAATAGAAACATATATTTGGAAATAGATACAATATAAAAATAAAAGATACAATGAAAGTATTTTTAAAAGATAAATTGGAGGGGCAGCTAGGTGGCACAGTGGATAAAGAATTCCGAAGGACCTGAGTTCAAATCCAGCTTCAGACATATAACACTAGCTGTGTAACCCTGGGCAAGTCACTTTAACCCCATCGCCTAGCCAAAAAAAACCAAAAACAAAAACAAACAAAAAAAAGGAAAAATTGGAGAGAGATTGTGGACGGTTTCATAAATCAGACTCTAAAACTGTTTACAAATGGCCTCAACAATCATCTTTGTTATACCCATGTGGATATAGTCTTTTTGTCCTTTCAAAAAGGGTTCAATCAATTCACAAAAGGTTCTAAGAAGATAGACAACATTGCAGCTGGTATGAGAATGATTTCTTATGTCCTTTTTTTGGCTGCAGTAACATTTTCATTCCAACAATTTTGTTTCTTAGTTATCTCAATGAGGAGATAAATTGCTATTTAAATATCAAACTATCAAAGGAAACCATATTTCTGGATCATATTTTTCACTGTTTTCTGCTTTTTCACTATGTACCTTGAAATGTCACTGTCAAAATGATCTTTCCACCTTCTGTTTTTCTACAAAAATCACAGAATGTTTCAAGACAGCTGTTTAAAAGTTTTCTACCATATTCCTATAACTCAGCTGTCAAATGTCTTTTGCTCTGGTCTATCAATTTTTAAATGGGTCTTGTTTTATTTTTCCTAAAGAACTGATTAACATCCTCAACTAGTTGAGTATCTTTATCTATTTATGGTCTAAGAAAGGATAACTATTTTCTAATCCTTTTCTGATATTCAGACTGCATTGATATTAAGGCTCATTATTTTCTTCTGGGGTTAGGATGAAGCATTATTCTTGTTAGAGTGTGTGTGTGTGTGTGTGTGTGTGTGTGTGTGTGCGTGCGCGTGTGCACAAAGGATAGGGAAGATTGCACACTGAGGGGTACATATAGCACAATTAGAAATTAAGGTACCAATTCCTGGATTTCATATTCCTCTCCAGCCAGCTAAAGGGAGTTGGCGATAGAAATTCACTCTTACTCCTGTATATCTAGATTGCTACATAATCAACATCTTTCTAGATACAAAAAGTGAAAGACAGTCATCTACCACATATTGTTTTAGGTGAAGCAGACAATTCTGACTTCTCAACCGAGGGAAAAATGCTTAGATCACACAGGTGGCTCAAAGGCCAAAACTAGGATCCAAATTCCAAACCAGTATTCTTTCTATGATATCATGCCACCCTTATAAGCATATTATAATGAACAAAAGCCATAAGAACTTTTGTGTGTTTGTATATCTACAGGTTATAAAAGTGGTTTTTATCACATGGCTGAATAAATAATAGCTCATATCTATATACTGTATTATATTTTACAACAACTCTTTCCTCACTACAATCCTATGAGATATGTAGTGTGCAAATATTATCATTCCCATTTTACAAAGGAGGAAGTTGTGAGGAGATCATGGGTGAAATACCAAGAAAAAAGCAAGCATTTGTAGATCACAAGTCCGGCACTTTATCACTCACAGACATGTAAGCCTGTAGCCCCCAAGCCCTTCACTACTATGGGTAAGAATGAATGGTGGTAAGCCCCTGCTATGGGATAGATAGTTTAACCAAGAGTCCAGATCTCTGGATCTCTGTCCTTATATCTGATTACTTTTGCTGGGAAGATTCACAGGACCCATATGGGAGGAGAAATTTAAAGGCAGTCAGTCAGTGAGGAGTGAGACTGCAACTCTCCTTTACTGAGCACAAGGAAATTGTGATTAGGAAAGTTTGCTGAAATGACTGTGATCAGGAAAGCCTTGCATACCTTGCCTAAATGAAGAAGGCTTGTATCAGCTATTGGGTGATCAAACATGAAATCATTTCTGTTAGCTAGGGCCTAGCAGTAGGTCAATCCTCACAGACATGACTCTTTTTAACACCCTGAATCCTTACCCCCCTCTTTTCTCTATAATTTCTCCTTCAAGTACTCCTAGTCTGGTCAAGATGTAACATCATGCATCATCGTGGCATTTTAAAATGTGTAGGATAGGAGGGTATAGGAGGATAATTGTCATTCAGTCATTTCTCAGTCATGTCTGACTCTGTGACCCTATTTGGGTTTTTCTTGGCAAAGATACTGGAGTAGCTTGCCATTTCCTTCTCCAGCTCATTTTACAAATAAGGAAACTAAGGCAAACAAGGTTAAGTGGTTTGCCCAGGATCACACAGCTAGTAAGTATCTGAGTCTGGATTTGAACTCAGGAAGATGAGTTTTCTAACCCAGGCCCAGCTCTCTATACCTAGGTCTTCAGGGAATTCTTTATATGAAAACTTCTTACATTTATGAAGATCAAAGAATGGTTTCCAATTTATAATCTTATAATCTCTGACTCAGAGTCTAGATGACTGAAGCAGCTGTGGTCAAACATCTATCGGTTGTCAGGGTTAAAACTTGAATCAGGTTTCCTGATTCCAATTTTTTTTTTGTCTCTGTTTACTATCCCTCATTACTTCTGTATCTGTACTACAGCATAGAAGCTTCATAGCTCTATACCCAACATTGAGCCTGTCTTTAAAATACATGCAGAGTGTGTGTTCTTAATGAAGAGAAAAGTGCACATTTTAGGATATGACACATCATTTCGTGATGTAGTATAGATTACAGGGATTATTTAAATGAAAAGAAAAACAAAGTAGGAATTTAAGGAACCAATTTAAAAGGGCAACTCTAGTGGAAAAAATCTAAGGGTCATAAGGTTTTTCTTCAACACTCCTTTTTCTTCCTCTCCATTTTGGCTTTTCCTAATGTCCCCAAATGTCTGTAGTTTTCTTCTGTGGCACCCTACCAGGAGCAGTGCCTAGTAAGCGGTCTTATCATTCTCTTGTCTATAAATTTCTCTGTCATATGTGCCATTTCCTCAATGTCCTGCTGTTTGCTAGGGAACAGATCAACTAATTCAAACAAGCGATACTGACTGATAATAGTTATCTGCTTTGAGTTAACATTTGCATCTATCAATGTTTTTAATTCCCATAACCCCAAAGACTGAAGTGGGAATTTCAAACATGGTAATTGGGGCTGGTGAAGAATACTTGGGGTTATAGGTTATGTTTTTCAAATTACCCCATGTACTCTGCCCATAAAATAAAATCACTGGCTTCATGCCCTTCCCTGGTCATAGTTCCTTTACTGTTTAACAAGTGAAAGCACCTTCAGATCTTTCCATGATTTTTTTCCCTGATTTTTTTTTTCAAAATTCTAGTAAGCTTTTCTTGATAACAACTTGGTGCTAAATGGTGGTGACCATATGGTTACTTAGGACAGCAGGGTCTGAGCAGTTCACATGTCTTTCAACACCATGAATGAACGACTTCAGGGTGTGAGACTGCTTCTGCAAACAACAGGAGTCTAATAAACTGCGTTGTTCCCCCTTTCAGCACTTTGCTAGTACCCTGGCCACATGGAACCAATTATCTGGCACTGAAGTGTTGTTAAATCAAATGCACAAGAAGAACACACAATTATTGCAAAAGTGAAAACATACCACAAGGGGTTATTTAAAAAGCAAGATGTTTTATATTTTAAGGATCTTATAATTTTTCTTCTTTGTGTGTGCAAGTGTACTTACAAAAATCAGCTTCAATGTGTTGCCAAGCCAGTGCTAAACTTTTCCTTCTAATTCTAATAGCTCTCACTAGTTTAAAATATTTTGAAAAAGATTCCCAGTATTAAAAAACGAATCTTTTCTTGGGAACCTTTGCTAACCAAATGCTCACATATCCTTATCTTTTCTGTAACACTAAGAAGAATGAGTACATAGGACATTCAACAAAAAAAGCTGTTAATATCTTGGAGTATTTTGCATTGCTTGTCAACTATATTGAACAAAAATTTCACCCAATCATCTGTAGCAATTATAATTTTTAAGAAAAAAAATCCAAATATATTTTTGTGATTCTGTTATGTCTTGGGACCTGAACTAATGCAATGAGATGTATGTATCACTTTGTAAGAGGCAGGGTGGAGGAACAATTAGAGGAATAGTCTGGGAGTTAGGAAGATCTTGGTTCAAGTCCTATTATTGACACATCCTGGCTTTATAATCGAAAGCAAATCTCTCAGTACCATAGTCAAATTTCTAAGACTACAAATTGACAAATAGTTGCTGATCTGAATTTATCCCAGGTAGCTTCCCATACCAATGTCATCAAAGGTCTAGAGAAAAAGGAAACAAACAAAAAGGCAAACAAAATTTAAAAACCTATAATCACATATGCACATATAATAAATAGGTATAAAAATATCCATATACATCACACATATATGTAATATAATTTTATTCGAATATCATAATCTGTAGCTCAAGAAAGCAAACATTCAGTTCATCCACTTTCTTTTTATTGTCTGAGTTCAGCAACATATTTACTTGCAACATTTAAAATTTTAATACCATAAAATCATACCCATAGATGTCCAAAATAAAAACCATTATTATTCTCCTAACAGGCCCCCCACCCTTTCCTAATTTTCTTGTTATTGTAGAGGGCAAAACCATCCTCCCAGTCTCTCAGGCTTGCAATCTAGGAATTATCCTCAACTCTCATTATTTCTCATCCTTCCATATCCAAACTGTTGCCAAGACCTGTCAATTTTATCTTTGTAAAATTTCTCAAACATACCCCTTCTCTCTTCTGATGCTGCTACCACTCCAGTGCAGGCTCTTAGCATTTTGTGTCTGGTCTATTGCCAAAGCTTATTGGTGGGTCTGCCTATGTTAAGTCTCTTCCCACTCCAATCCATCCTAGCTTTTCCCAGTGTAATTCTAATGTCTCCCCTCTTTTATCTCCTATTTGTTTTATGTATATAGTCCATCCATAGACATTGTTTGTTATCTCTCCCATTATATTGTAAGGTCCTTGAGGGCAGGAATTGTCTTTTGCTTCTTTTTGTATCCTCAGTATTTAGCATACTGCCTGTCACATAATAGGCACTTAACTGATTCATTGATTCATTGACTGATATATTCTTAGGTCTGCTTGTGTCTGAGTTGTCTAATCTAGTCCAGTCATTTTGCAATATAGGAAACTGAAGGCCGCAGAGGCATAACAACTTTCCCAAGGTCAAATAAGTAGCAAGAGGTGTAGCCACAATTTAAATCCAGATCTTTTGACTCCAAAATCCAGAACTCTTTCCTTCTCAATGAGACTTCTCAAGGGTCAAGTATAATTATATAATTTTGAATTTTTTCCCTATACATTGGGGAATAAATGCCTGCATTTAAGTTTTGACTGTTTGTAGATTGTCTAAAATGTGTCGTTCTTAGCACCTTCTGCTTCCTTTTCTTCTCCTGTTACTATTACCATGAAAGTTGATAGTGCCACATAGAACTGAAGGTCATTTTATATATTTTAAAAATTGTTTTCTTTTAATTTTTTTTCAATTAACATTTATTTTCTCTCCCTGTTACAAATACTATTCCCATTTAGGAGGAAAAAAATAGGGAAAAACTCTTATAACAGATATGTGTAGTAAAGTAAAACAGATTTCTGCATTGGCCACATCCAAAAATGTATGGCTTATTCACAGCATACTGAAACTTTCATTTTTTTATCATGAGGTGGGTAGCACTTTCTTCATCAGTCCTTTGGAATTGTGGTTGGTCATTACATGACAAAGTGCTTAAGTCTTTCAAAGTTGTTCAACAAAATTAAGTGGGAAAAGATAGCCAGAGAGGTTCCATTTAAAATACTACAAAAAGCATAAAATATTTTGCAGTCTCCCCATCACATGAAAACTAAATAAATAATACTACAAAGTATTGTCCTTGGTAATTAAGAAAGACTCCAATAACTAAAGAAATATTAATTGCTCATGGAGGCCAAGGAAGTATAATAAAAAGAACGAGACTACCCGAATTAATTCACTTTTAAACACCATATCAATAAAACTACTTTAAGGAGCTAGTAAAAAAAATAATGAAATTCATGTGAAAGAACAAAAGGTAAGATTATTAATAATAATAACTAAAAAGGGAGTGAATAATTATTAATAATAATAACAAAAAACAATTGGCATTTATGTAGTGCCAGATACCATGCTAAACATTTTACAAATATCATCTCATTTGATTCTTATCACAACTCAAGGAGATAAATGCTGTTGCTATCCCCATTTTACAGTTGAGGAAACTGTGGGAAACAGAGGCTAAGCAACTTGTCCAAAGTAATATAGCCAGTATGTTCCTGAGACTGAATTTCAATTCAGTTCTTCCTTGTTTGGGGCCAAGCTTTCTATCCAGTGAATCACCTGTCTACACTATACTAAAAAGTAGTAATCACCAAAATTATTTGGTTCTGGTTCAAGAGAGGTCAATTAATGAAATATTTTACATACAGGACATATAGAAACAAATATAGTAACCCAACACGCAATAATGCTAAAGACCTCTGCTACTGGGGTAATAGCTCATTAGTCGACAAAAATTCCTGGGGAAATTGGACAGTATTTGGGAGAAAGCATGTATGGACCAATAGTTCATACCATTTTCTTTTATTATTTATTTATTTATTTGTGTATTTTTAGGCAATTGGGGTTAAGTGACTTGCCCAGGGTCACACAGCTAGTAAGTGTCAAGTGTTTGGTCTGAGGCAGGATTTGAATCCAACATTTTCTATTTTTAAAGAACACTAGTCTCTGAAAAACTGAAATTAAGGTGACCCAAAGAGTAATGGAGAGGTCATGGTGGGGGTGAGCAGGCAACAACACATTCCAAAGAGTAATTACGAAGGAAAATGGAGTAAAAAATGTCATCGGAGAAATTTATGAGTGAAAAAGAAGGTGGATAGGATGAATGGTAAGAATGAAGGATCATTTATAGCATTATGTACTATACTGATATCCTCACAAAGTCAAGAGAACGTGATGTGTGAGAACTTTATCCCCAGCACTTTGGGCGAAGACTTTCCATGATCTTATAGGAGGACATGGACAAGAGTCACACAAGATAAACAGGCACGGATGAGTGGCAAATTGCAGTTTTTTGGGAAATACTTTGATAAGACTACATATCCATGCTAGCATATGGGCATATATATGAAAGCGTTTATCACTTACTGGTCAACTTGCTGGTGATGCACCCCTTTTGTTCTTGACTTATCTTCAGACAGCAGGTGCAATGTGCTATTGTTACTGTGATTAAAATCTTACTAGCTTTGTAGATTCTGCTAGAGTTCGTATTACATTGGCTTAGCCTTGGACAAAATTTTTACCTCTACATAAAAAATGAACAATGATAATATCAGCTGTGTGACCATTAGGTCACAGAATTTAAAAAAAAAAGATACCACATTTTCCCAACTACATTTGTAGTTTCATACTTTAAGTTCATCTAATTGAAATATACTGCATAAATTAGTCCCAGATTGGCTACTAATAGTTTAACCATCAACAAGTCACTTTCCATCTCTGGACCTCATCTTTCTTGTCTATAAAAGGATGATGCAAAATATCAGATAGACAGACAGAGAGACAGAGAGATAGATAGATAGAACATTTCTGTGAGTCCTTACCATATACCAGTACTGTGCTAAGCTCTGTGAATACAAAAGCAAGCAAAAAGAATTTTAATGGGTTAAGACAATACATTAAAGAGTGCTGAAAAGCAAGGTGGGAAAGGGGGAGAGAAATAAAAGTAAAGAAAGTCAGAAGCAGAGCTAGTTTAAAAGTGAGTATGACTGGCCTGGGCATCCCTCAAATGCAGGCTCCTGGCAGTAAATCACTAATACAGGGAGGCTAGAGGAATGGGACAGACATTTTCAGCAAATGAAGGCAGATGGGGGTAGTTCTGGAAGTCCAGATGATTAGGAAAAAAGCTGGGTTAGAAGTAAAATGCTGTAATTCCAGTTTTCAAGTGATGAATCTCTTCAAATTCTTCTGAAATACATACCTGGGAAGTATTATTAAATTCAAGTTTGTAAGTTTACGTAACACTATTGTATCTTATAATTTTCCTCCTAATTCTTTGAATATTCCTTATCAGTCTCCTTTGATAGATCTCTATCTAGGTCATGCCCCCAAACTATGAGTTCTTCAAATTTCTGTCCTGGACCACTTCTTTTGTTTTTCTCTATACTATCTCGCTTGGTGACTCCAACAGCTCCCAGATCTACATATCTGGATCTCTTCTCTCTCATGTTCCAGTCTCAGGTCAACAACTACCTATTAGATATTTCAAATGGTATATCCAAAAGCATTTCACACAAAAATGTCCAAAATAGAAATCATTATCCTCCGAACCCTATTTAAACTCCCTTATGGTTAAGGACATTGCCATACCTCCAATCATCCAGGTTTAAAAGTTTGGGGTCATCTTCTACCCCTTATCTTCACTCACCCCATATAGCCAGCAAGCTGCCAATTTTTATCATTTCTGTTCTCTTAATGTTTTTTATATATGTTCACCTCTCCACTCACTCAGACAGCACCTTAATTCAGGCCCTCATCACCTTTACTCTCAACCATGGCAATTGCTTCTTATCTGGCTTCTGTACCTCAAATCTCTAACTCCTCTAATCTATCTTTCATACAGCTGACAAAACAATCTTCCTAAGAATAGATATGACCATGTTGCTCCTCCCCTCCAGTAAATAAATCCACCATCTATCTGTTACTTCTAAGATAAAATATTTACTCCTCTATTTGTCATTTAAAGCTCTTCACCACCTAACCTCCTCTTTCCTTTCCAGTCTTCTGAAGTATTATTACCCTTGACACACTCTATGGTTCGGCTTTACTGACCTGCCTCTGTTCTGCAGCTTCAAAGATCATTCTCCTATGCTTTTGCACTGAACAATCCCCATATATGGGATGTTCTCCCTCTTTATATCCATGTCTTAAAATCTCTGGTGTCCTTCAAAACTCAACTCAATTGTGACCTTCAACGTGAAACCTTTCCTGACCCCCAGTTTCTAGTACCTTCCTTCCCCAAATTACTTTTTTTAATTCATTTTGTTTGTATTCTGAATACACATATATTGTTTTCTTTTTACAATACTTCATATTTATAGTAGTTCATATCATGCTTGACCCATAGTAGGCATTTATGAATACTAATTGATTGATTGACCAGGAAGCCTATGGAGTTGAAATGACATTTCACAGACCATCTTTGAACTTTTGTTGTGGATTTTATAGAACTGTGGGAATGTAGATCTTTTGGAGGACAAGGAATTGATGCTTACTGCCAAGCATCTCCTCAGAAAAACAAACAAACAAATACAAAGTTATTGGATCTGTAGGCCCAGAACATGGAGGTAAATAATGTCCTTAACTAGGGACCCTTTTCTTTTTATAGTGACGTACTATAAAGGACTAGATTTGGAGTCAAAGTACTTGGGTTCAAATGCCACCTCAGGATCTTATTACTTCATCTGACTCGTGAAATGGAATATTTTTTTTTATTATAAGATGTTTAGCATATTGCCTGACACGTAGTTGGTGCTATGTAAATGTTTATTTTCTTCCCTTTCCCCTCTTCTACTAAGTGTGGGTATGGAGAAATTAGGAAAGGAAAACTGAGAGATCTTATGGCTGTCAACACAAAGTCATCTTTTATTTCATTAAGATATCTGATTTTATTAAATCATACATATTATTTTAGCATTATGATGACATGCCTTAAAGTCTCTCTGATATAGTAAGCTGGTTATAACTACATATCAAGAATGTGGTTAAGCAGTTAGAAGAAATGTTAACCCTCCCCACTATGTGTCTTGTTTTTGTGCTTTTTTTTTTCCATTCTTACCTAGTGAGCAGACTGAAATAGACTTACGGTTGAAAAATTGGACGACCCTCTGAACTGAAAGGTTTTTTTTTTAAAATAGTTTAATGGGTAAATAAGCATTACTTTTCTTTTAGTTTTGTGATCACATGTGAAAATGTGAGTGGTATATGTAATGATCTCCATAGGTTGGGTGAGGTCTCTGAGAAAGTGTCTCAAATCCTTTTACTGGGAAGAAGAGTTCAAAGAAAAGACCAGTAAGGGTAAGGTTAGTTTGGAGGAGGGCCCTGCTTTTTGTTCTAAAGAACTTAGAACCTAGAACAGAAGATCTGCTGGAAACATAAGAAGCTTTAGAGTTTCTGATGGAACAATATAGGGAACGAAAGGGAATGTTATTTGCTGGTACTTGACAAGTATTTTTGATTTTTCTTTAGATAAAATAATCAGCCTTTTTAAGGTAAATGAGCATGGTAGTATGGCAGCATCCACACTTGCCTTGAAGAGATAGCCAAGGATTTCAGATGATCCATAAACAAGAGACTACATGTTTAAAAGAACAGTGTCAGACTGAGAAGAAGAAGAACTTATGAGATCAGAGTGTAGCAAGCTCAATGGGAGGAGAGCAATGGTATAACTGGAAGACTTCAGTGTTCTGATAGTGTTAAATTCTTTCTTGGTAATAAGTGTTAACTACATTTTACCAATCTTTTTTTTTTAATGCTAATAGCTCCCCTTTGAGATTTATCTCCAATTAAACCATTATATTTAAATATGTATGCACATATCCATGCACATTTACGTATACAAACACACACGTATATATATATATATATATATATATATATATATATACACACATATATATATATACATGTATATATATACTATATATATGTATGTATACATCCATATATATATATATATACTATATATATATATACTATATATATATACTATATATATATATATATATATATATATATACATCCATTATATGAACAATATCTATATACAGGAAACAGATATTATACATAATATTATATCATATATCTATATCTATCTACTCACAGAGACAGAGAGAGAGAACAAATAGTGTTTATTATATTTGATTTTAAGCTCCTTGAATGCCTTTCATTCTATCCTTAGTTCTTAGCACCAAACCTGGCACATACTTAACTGCTTATTGATGAAATGATTTGACTTTGTGTTTGCCCTTCTGTGATTA
Source organism: Phascolarctos cinereus (assembly GCF_003287225.1). NCBI lineage: Eukaryota > Metazoa > Chordata > Mammalia > Diprotodontia > Phascolarctidae > Phascolarctos > Phascolarctos cinereus. The sequence continues at coordinate 280,780,141 of NW_027555958.1, forward strand.
TATCAATAGCTATTTATGTATCTGTGTATCTATCTATCTATCTATCTATGTGTGTTCTCTATAGATATCCACTATTCCATTCCTTGTCTGTATTTCTGAGAAAGTAGGTTTATGTGGCAAATGTTTTGTTGCTACTTTTCTTCCTATGTCATTTTCAAAAACAATTTTTTTTGAATTAATTTTATCCTTTGGCTCACTATTAGTGGCATATACACTGTTATAGTGTGGTGCATGTGTTGGGGGAGGGGGATAGATTGTGAGCTATGATTGGTTTTAGGGGATGTAGACTCCCAGAGTACCTTGAATAATATTTAACTGGGGGAACCACCCTGTGAGTTATGGGTGACCCCTGGGTGCTACATAGCTATTTAGGCAGTCCTTAGAATAGACAGGTCTTATGATTTTTTGGAATATTATTGGGTAACACTTGGAGGAGGAAAAAAATCAAGTGCTTATGCCTGTTTGCAAGTGTTTTTTTTTTACAGGAGAAAGAATAAACCCCCCAAGTTCAAGATATAAGATGTTTTCCAGTGACTGCTAGCAAGCAGCTCTGATTGCTCTATAAGCACCATGGACTCTGTCCTCTAAACAGCAATACAGCTGGCAGAAATTTTAGGATGTTATGTGAGATGACAAAAACCATTAACCAAAAAAAAAAATCCATCCTTGGAGAGTAAAAGTCTCCCAAGCAAAATGTTAATACTAATAAAGATTCTCTTCTTCAAATAGAAAGGGTGAAGAGAGAGTTTAAGTCTTCAGAGTCTTTACACAGAAGTCCTCTTCCATGAGGGAAAAGGGTATAAAATACTCCTGGATGTATCTCTTTAAAGAAGTGGGGAAGTTGTCTCTTCGGGCTGTGAGCCTTTGCCCTCTGCTCAGTAATCACCATTGATGTCATAAAATCCAGAAGCACATGGGTTAGCTTTAAGATTCCCCCCTCACACACACACACACACACACCTGGTCCCCCAGTCCTATTTTCACCTAGTGAGGGAAAAAAGACAACAACTCTGAAGACTTGTATTAGCTGATGCAAAGTGAAGTGAGCAGACCTATGAAGACAATTTACAAGATAACTACAATAATTCAAAGGGAAAAAAAGAATACTTCAGAAGACTTAAGAATATTGACCAAAGGAGTAGCCAACCAGGAATTCAGAAGACTGAAGATGAAACATGCCTCCCACATTTTGAAGGAGAGGTGATGGACCAGAGGCCCATGAAACATTTCAGACATGAACACAGTGCTGATTGCTTTTGAATGCATGCAGTTATGTGTTACATGGGGGAGCTTCTCTTGGGGAGATAGTTGGTGGATAATAAAAGAAAAAGGGGAGACAAAGAAAGAAAAGTGTGAATGAAACATTAATAAATGAATAAAAGAGAGCACAAAGGAGTCCAGAAAGGGACTCCTTATCCTCATGGGCATTACTGGGGAGATGCATGCCATGCAAGAAGAGCACTATCATTACTAGACAGTGTGTTTGTGAGAGGAGTGGTAACACAAGAGCTGTCACCCTGCTATCCTGTGAAATGGGGCTCAGGGATAGTGGTGTCTGGGGGAGGAAATATGCTTTCCCAGGGAGGAAGTGAACATCTCTAGATGTTAGCATCTTTGGTTAAATCCCTGTCCTTCAGTGCTATTTATACATGTTTTGTGGAGCTATTTTAACCAAGGCTTTATTCCTCCTTTTTCTTTGTCACTCTGAAAAATATTGATATCATTTATTTTTAACCATATTATTTATACCACATTATTTAATGTGGTATTATTTATTTATTTAATGTACACATTTATTTATTTTATTTGTTTATGTATGTATATATATTCACATATATGCATATGCAAACATATATAATGCATACATTCACTCTCCATCCCAGAAAGCTAACATGGGAGAAAGAAGATAAAAAAAATTTCAACAGAACTAATCAACCTACTGATCAAGTCCGATAGGAATTTTTCCTTAGCCACAATTACTCATACGTGCAAAGATGAATATGTATTCTCATCTCTTTTTGTATATGTGTGTATGTGATGGGGAGGGTTGCATTAGCATGTGTAGGAGGAGAGTTTGTTCATTATGCATTTTTTTATTATGAAATTAAAATCAACACAAACATTTCAATTTGCAGTTAACTGAGAAGAGGTGTATATGAAGCTGAAGTTTTCTTCAATACACTTGTTTTTCAAAGCATGTATTGTTTGATAAGTTAGTAACAAAACTGCTCTGCTTTTCTGTATCCCCTTCTGGACTCCTTTGTGCTCTCTTTTATTCATTTATTAATGTTTCATTCACACTTTTCTTTCTTTGTCTCCCCTTTTTCTTTTATTATCCACCAACTATCTCCCCAAGAGAAGGTCCCCCATGTAACACATAACTACATGCATTCAAAAGCAATCAGCACTGTGTTCATGTCTGAAATGTTTCATGGGCCTCTGGTCCATCACCTCTCCTTCAAAATGTGGGAGGCATGTTTCATCTTCAGTCTTCTGAATTCCTGGTTGGCTACTCCTTTGGTCAATATTCTTAAGTCTTTTGAAGCATTCTTTTTTTCCCTTTGAATTATTGTAGTTATCTTGTAAATTGTCTTTATAGGTCTGCTCACTTCACTTTGCATCAGCTAATACAAGTCTTCAGAATTTTCTCTCATTATGTGATTCCATCAAAATACAATTATGTAATTATGCATGATTTAGAGTATCCCTCCCCCCCCCATGGCTATGGATAAACTGGACTTCTTTGAGAATTGCCTGTTCATATCTTTAAGGCATTTATTGATTGGGGAATGGCTCTCATTCAAATTATAAATTTGAATTTGTTCCTTATCTACCTTGGAATTCAGATGTTCATTGAGAAAACCAGCTGCAAAGATTTTTTTTTAATACTTAATAGTATCTCATCTAATCTTAGTTATATTGGATTTTTGTGCAATGCTTATATTTTTGTGATGCAATTTGCTCATTTTATATTCTATGACCCTTCCTGTTGTTTCTTCTGATACAAACTCTTCCCCTAACCAAAAATCCAAAAGGTGATTTCTTCTTTTATTGTCTAATTTGTTTATGATCTTTCATATTTAGGTCACATTCATTGGAAGTTTGTCTTACTTTAACTTGTGACATGTTAGTCTAATGCTAATTTCTGTCACAGGGATTTCCAGTTTTGCACATAGTAAGTCCTCATTCCAGTAGCTGAAGTTTTTGTATTTATTCACCATTAGGTTATTAGGTATCTTTTCTTCTGGGTTAGTTCTGTAGCTAACTTGTTCCACTGAGTAATCTATGTTTTAACTAGTACCAAATTGCTCTGAGAATAATTGCTTTGTTATGTTACTTGAGATCTGATGTTACTAGATCCCACTCCTTCCTACCCACCCCCAATATTTCCCTTGACATTTTTGACCATTGAACTTTCCCTTGAGATCTAAGGCAAATCCAAAAGACTTATGATGGAAAATGCTATCCACATTCAGAGAAAGAATTTGAAGTCTGAATGCAGATGGAAGCATACTATTTGCTTTTCTTTGCTTTTGTTATTTTCTTTTATTTGTTCTTTCTTGTGGTTCCTCCCATTAGTTCTAATTCTTCTTTACATCATGACTAATGTGAAAATATCTTTAATATGAATGTGTAAGTAGAGCCTGTATCAGATTGCATACCATCTTCGGGAGGGGGTAGAAAGTGGGGGAGAAAATTCAAAACTCAAAATCTAGTGGAAGTGAATGTTGAAAATTAAAAATAAATAAATTAATTATGAAAAAGAAATTTCCCTTGAGATTGTTTCTAAATGAATTTTATTATTTTTTTCTTGTTCTATGGAATAATATTTGCTAGTTTGATTTTTATGGAACTGAATGAGTAAATTAATTTAATAATATTGTTATTTTTTGTTATATTGACTTAATGTACCAATAAGAAATTATTATTTATCTAATTATTTAGGTCTGTTTTTAATTCTGTAAACTGTTTTGTAGTTGTATTTATGTAATTCCTGTTTATATCCTGGTAGTAGACTCTTGAGTATTTAATAATCATATAGTTATTTTAACTAAACTATGTTTTTTTATTTCTCCTTCATGGGTTTTATTGATATTTTGCTTTATCTGAAATGAAAAAAAAAATTTAGTGGCATTCCCAACATATTTATTTTCTTTATTTTCCTTCTTTATAGAGACTGTGGATTCAAGTTCTTTTTCTCCTGATAATTATTTTTGCTCTGCAGGCTACAAATTCTGCAATTTATTCTCATTTAAATTATTCAAGGTTCTGATTGTTGTTCCATGCTGTCTTGGGAAGTCAGGCAGTTGTCTATATTTTACCATATCTTGGTTCAATTTCCTTTCTTTTGAAATATTTATTTAGATATATTTACAATCTTTTAGATGTCTAAGTAGTCATTGTTCTTTTCATTTTATCATTTTACCTATTGATTCATCATCTCATTACTTAGGTTTATAACTGTTTTCTTCCTATGTTGGTCACCTAGTCTGATTTCCTTCTATTAGCCATATTTCTCACTTTCTGACACCCTTCCTTTAAATGGTAGATTTTCTCCCAGGATTGAACCTCAAACTTGTCTCTACCTCCTCCTGCTTTTAGGAATTAAATTTTCGAACTGATGAACCAGAGATGAAAGTCAACTGGAACTGCTTGGAGAGGAAACAGAGAAAGAAACTTCTACCTCTACCTCATCATCCTTGGGAGACACTCATTAGTGGGGATAATTCTTCAGCTTTGTGTCCTGGAATCTGTTTCTCCTTTCTCCTTGTGTTTGCCTCTATCCACTTTCTACATCATTTTTTCTCCCTGACTCCCTCCCTCCAGTACCAGGATATGTCTCCTACTTTGGTATCATTTCTCTATCTCTGCTACTCTTTTTGTCTCTGTCATGATCAATTGCTGTATCATATTTCCTTTCTTGCTGGACATGTCTTTCTTTTTTCACTCTTTTTGTCTCTGTTTCTCTCAGAGCTTATCACCCTCCCTAACCTCATCACTGCTTCTATTGGTCACTGGAGGCTGCATGTGAATTCCCCACTTCAAGTTTTGGTATGCTGTGCTGTCCATCTACAAAAGGCTCTACTGTGGGAGTGTCTTGCTGTCTAATCAGTGGGTTTTTAACAGTTACTGTGACTACTGACACCTTTGAGTGCTCCTGGGGAAGCCCAGTCTCAGAGCAGCTATTCAAAGTGGACCTCTAAGAGCACTACCTTCAAAACAATTCCTCATTCATTCAGCTGTACCTCAAGAAGTCAGTGAATCTAACCTCTAAAGTTCAATTCATCAAGCTGGCAGAAGGCTATGCCTGCCCTGAGAAAACTTGCTTCATCTCAGGCTGGGGTACCTTTTCTAGTCCTGTTGTCTATTATTACAGTAATCTCCAGTGCATGAACATGAATATATGCTCCGATGAAAATCACAAGAATTCCCACCCAGGAGCAATCATTCCATACATGGTCTGTTCTTGGGACAACAAAGGTGGGAAGTACTCCTGTCAGAATGATTCTGGGGGCCCCTTAATCTACAACGGGGCCCTGTAGGGCCTTGTACGGCCTGTGCAAATATCCTGGCGTCCATACCACATTGTGCTATTATACGAGCTCTACCCAAAATGAAATGGATCTGGATCCAAATGAAAAAGAAGCTGTGACACATTTTTCCTCTTCTTTCTCCTCTAAAAGTTAGTGCACTCTTATTAGTCCCTAGTCCTTCTTTCTGGGATATGTAGCTTAAAACTCCAGCACATGCCCTGCAAAGGAACTGATACCCAGCCCTTGATCTTTCTGATCAACCCTATTGACCTACTTTCCTCCCTTGAGGACTCAGGCATTCTGATTTCCACACCAAAGAACCCTCAGAGGATCCAGGTTTCCTAATCTCCATGCTCAGTTTGGATTCTGATGCACGGGAAAGAAATCAGATTATTTTCATAAAACAAAATAACAGGGCTACAAGCAACCTTTTAGAAAGATCAAATGCTCCAATTAATTTTTACAATTGAGAAACTGAGGGTTAAAGATACCTTTTCATGTTATATAGTCAGGATGTAGCAAAGCTAGAATTATAATCAGCATTCTCTCCCTGATGACGTGAGGTCTGAAGGCACAGGTCTATCGCCAACCTCCCAAGAGCCCTAGCTCCTTCCATGACCTCACTGTTGTCATTTCTCAGGTATCTAGAACAATGAATAACTGAGCTAGCACCTTTAGATTACCTCTAGTAAGCCCCACCCAGTCTTCCATGGATAATAGATTAATAAAAACCTATTCCCAAAAAAATTCAATGTTCACTAACTTCAGTCTTGTTCCAATTAAATATGAGAGGTTTGGACTGATTACAGCCGGAGGACAGGCCATTTTCTTCAATCTTGGTACAAGTTCACGTGCTAGCACCTTGCCCCAGTTTCCTCCATTCTTTAGGTTCTTTTGCCACATTAAGTTAATAATGTATAAGATTTTGTTCAGATTCAGAGGAGGGCTTGGTGGAATGGGAGTTCTTGGCAGATTTTCTCTGCCTCAGAATTCCTTGACCTAGTGGCCCCACCAAGAAGAGTACAGTCCTACTGTTCTTTTCCTTTTCCTGTACATGTTTGGGCACAGTTGATGTCTATTGCTTATTGAATTAGAATGTTGGATAAGGGCAGTAGTAGTGTGTGTACCATTAGAGATGGCAAGGAAAGGAAATTGTGGAGTGGTTTCCAGAGCACAATCCAATGATTAGTTTCCTGTACCCTAACAAATCATGGATACCCAGGCCTAAGTGAGAACTAGAGATTAACATTTTCCTTCTTCCTTTTTTGGCCTATGGAGACAGCTGTAATTGCTCTACCTCGATTGCATAATTCCTATGCTATGATTGTTGTTGCTATTTTGTGAGTTAGTGGGAATTGGAGAATATCTAGTCCTTTATCTTGTTTGTCACATGATTCCAAAGTCTCCTGTAACTGCCAATGATCTTGTGTTATGGAAATTTCTATTATTTCATATTTGAAGTTCTTTCTCTTGACTACCTTAATTTTTTTTTTTTTGGTAATTAAAATTATTTAGCATGACTACTGTGTAACTTGGAGTTTGAATACTGTTTTTCTTTGTTTTATTGTGTAATGTTTATTTTTCCTGATGGCAATGAGTGAATTTTAACAATTGATAATTTATTAATCTGTATTCAGAAAGTCTGGATAACTTCCTTGAATTATTTCCCACACTTATCTTTTTTTTTGTCTTGTTTTGCAAGACCTGTGATTCTTAAATTATCTCTGCATTTCAATGTCAGGAGCTTTGCTTTGCTAAGAATTCAAGTGTCCACTTAATGACATTGTGTGTTTTCTTCCAAATTTTCCTCCACTTTAGTACTTTTGTGTTCTAAAATATTCACATTTCTTTCACTTATTTTTTATTTTATTCTAAATTCTCTGAACTGTATCTATTTGTTTCCTAAACTAATTGTTGTTTTTTCTTTTGTTGAGAGAGCTCTAATTTCTAAACTCTATTCATTCCTGATTTTTTTTCTTTTGTAGATTTTATTTATTTTTTGAAGTATTCTGGAGTTTCTTTTTGTTGTTCTATGCTCTCTTGGGGTCCCAAGGTATTTTGTCTTTCATCAGGTACTAATGGTTCACTTTCCTTCATATTACAGTTTTTTTTAAAGTTTGTGTTCTTTTTGAGCTTTTAAAAGTCTTTTGTTTTTTTATAATATTTTCTTCTGATAAATTTGTTTTTGTTGTGGGTTTTTATGACACTTTTTTCTTTGGATACCTTTTGCATTCCATCCTTTTCTTGGATTTTTTTGTTTCTTTCTTTTTCTCTCACTCCTCCCAACTTACTAGTAAACAGATCTTAGGGGTTGGACGGCAAGGCTGCTTCAGCTTTCTCACACTGGAGGATACAGGGTTCATTGACCTGGTGCCCTTAATGTCATCTTGGGGGTTGGGGAGAACTGAACCCATATGATTTTCAGACTTGTTTCCTTCAGGCTGATACAGCCACAGCATTAGCTTGTGCTCTGGCCACAGGTGCATGGAAGCTGGTGGTGGAGGGGTGTTGAATGAATGTTCTAAGCATTAGAGTTCCCTGGTGTCCAGTCATTTTGTATATATAAATATATATATATATATATATATATATATATATGTATATATATATATATATGCATACACATATATACACACATATATATATACATATATATGTATATGTGTGTGTATATATATATATATATATATATATATATATGTTTGAACTTTTCAGTGATTCTGTCTCCTTTTCCCCATAGATTTATCTTAAATTCTTCCTTGTTTATATTTACATACCTAATGCTTAGTCCTGTCCCTAGCATGTAGTAAGCACTTAATGAATGTTTGTCTTTGTCCATTCATTCATTCATTCATTTATTCATGTCAGGCCCATGATTCCTTTGGAGGGGGAGACTGAAGGATTGAACAGGTTTGACAAAAATGACCAATTAGCCACCTTGCTGGTCATGTATGTCCCAAATCTTGAGAAAATTTTAGTCTGTGAAGTGAATTCGTTTTATTTCTACTGATTACTCATTTTCTATTTGCAGCTAGAAGAGATCTTAGAAATCATATAAGCCATTAGATTTTATACTAAGGAAACTGAGGCGCAAAGAGATGAAGTGATTTGTACAAAGTCTTAGTTTTCTGATCTTAGTTCAGAGTACTATAGTAAATCAAATTCTCTGGGAGAATATTAAGAGCAACACTGCACTGACACGAGAACAAGCTACCTAGCACCTTTGAAGGAAACATGCAAAGTGGGAAATAGGAGTAGATATTTTCAGTTAGTTATTCCTATTCCATTCCCTCTCATATTGGAGTGGGGCAGTTATAGGGAAGTAACATTACACAAATGAGCTATGGATCTAAGTTCAGCTGTTGGTTTTGGGATAAATAATTGCTTAACTTATGATACTGAAATTTTAAAATGTAATTTTCCCTTCCCCCAAGGGGACATCATTTAAGGTAATGGACTTTTACTCCTTTCTGCTATAAAATGGGAATTTGTCACCATCAGGAAATAAGCCTGTCTCCACTTTGAGGATATAATGACTCATGCAGGTGTCCTCAAGAGCACAGTCTGCAGAAGGAATGATGCTTCATATTTTATCTACAAGTGCTTCTCTGAAATAATCAGTCACTAGAGAGAATCTCAAAGGGAATGTAAAAGATCATTATGAGGCCCCTAGTGCAGTTCATATTTTGGCAGCTTTAAAAAAAAGTTGGAAAGAAATATAGCATGTTTAATTATTTAACTAAATCATCCAGTTGACTTTTTTTTCCTTTGAGTCTATCTAATGAGGCAGTGTGGCATCAGAATTCCTCGGTTTGAACCTTACCTTACTTTACTTGGAATGTAAATGTGTGACAAGTCATTTAATCCCTCTGATAATCCTTATCTGCAAAATTGGACTAATAGTATTTGCGTTAAATAGCACTTAGAGTTGTTGGGATGAAAGTGTAATACAATGGACTATGTAAACAAACAAAATTCTAAACCTACATGTACATACAGGCAAGAAGCCAAAAAAATTGCATATATAAACAGAATCTACACTGGAGTTTGGCGCCAATGTCTCATTATGGTGTGGAGCTAATATTGGATTTTCAAAGACTATGACAGTGGAATAAAAACTTCAGGAAATTGTCTTAAACCTGGAAGCTTTAAGCCTAGATTCAACTACAGACTACATTTCTGCCAGCTGAGTATGTCTCACTGAGTTCCTAAATGCTCATCCTCACAATTTCACACAATGACCCCCTCCCACCAATAGTAATCTCCAATGCCACTGGCAAAGGCGTAGAGGAGTCATGTTCTGTATTAATAAAAAGAGTTCTTACATCAATGGTCTCTGCCTCAAGAAGCTTACAAACCTAGTTGGGAAAAATATACAAAAATAGTGAAATATGCAAATTCAGTACATAACACAAGGTATGTCTTCAGGTAGTAGTGATTGATTTTGAAATGCATAGCACAGGCAGTTTGAGCTACAGAAGTGGAGAAGACAGAATGACTACAGTTAGCAAGAAGCCTAGGAAGACTTCATAAAGAAGACTTTTGTCCTATTCCCTTGGCCCTACTCAGGATTGACAATTAGACTGAGGGTGGAACCAGATGCATAAAGAATCTGGAAAACTTCACTAAGTTAGAGGAAATCCTATCCGTAAAACAACAAAATTGGACTAGATGACATGGAGCCCGTGACTGAGCAAGAATGAAAAGTTAGCAATGAGACAGTGTGTGGTCTTGAAGAGTGAGAGGTGAGTTGAATATAAATAACTGCTATAGAAGATATAATCAAATTCCAGGGTACAAAACAGAAGAAACATTGTCAAAGGGACATATTTGTATAATATGGTAAGTAGTTAACATAAATGAATGCCTTGGATCTGGGAGAAAGTCATAGATAGTAGTAATAGTCTAAGACTGAAGTAAGGGTCAGTGAAATCAGATAAACTGAAGGACAAAGGAAAGATTTGAATTCAATCACAGTATTCATTATTTACCATAATCCATCATCATTTGTATTTGTAGACTTTTAAGTTAACCCTGCCTCTTGGAGAGAACCATCATTACACTGGGACGGCTGGAACCCTGCCCCGGGATAGTAAATCTTGAGAGTATGAGCAATATAAGCACCTTCAGAGGGAAGAGTGTGTGTGGTGTGTGTGTGTGTGTGTGTGTGTGTGTGTGTGTGTGTGTATGTGTGACAGGATCAGCCCCTCCCAGACAGATGCAACATGTTTCTTCCCATACATGTGGAGACTATAAAGAAAACAAAGCTGGTCCTAGATTCTGATTGGTCCCAGCTTCTTTGATGTACCTTCTAGGGGCATAAAAAGTCTCAGCCACATGGAGTCTGGGCCTCTCAGACTTTCTGGTTGCCTAAGATCACACAAGATGCCATTACCATATTCTAATTTCCTACTGACCAGATGTGTTCTCATTTGGAAATAAAGGGGACAGGGAGAAGGTGTAGCTGGAAAAGCTAAATGATACTCTACCCTTGTTGCATAGTCTTACTGTGTTACAGCAAAGTAGACCTCCTTTAGTAAATATTCAACGACTTATGAGTACCTCATTTCATCCAAAAGTCAAACCCAAATTAAGAGTGTGCTGGTGTTAGAGCCATGCTTCTGACATGGTGATTCCTTTACTTCTACCACCTCCACCTCAATTATTTTTCCCTTATGTGAAAACAGTTCCTATCTATAGATCTATAGTTGCTTATTGAAATTTTTTAGGGACAAACAAGAAAGAAGTATATAGGTTACAATTTCCATTCTAAGACATAGTGAGAAGACTAATGGAAAAGCTGGTGAAACTGACCTCACCAGGATAAGTTCAAGTATCAGGGATACTTTTAAAAAAGGCCTTCAACCAGGGATCCACAGGTCTGATTTTAAAAGGTTGATATGAAAATGAGAGGGAAGGAGGAATATTCTACATGTATATACTTGTATGTGTATATAAATCATCTTCCTTTTCCTGAGAAAAAAAGGACAAAAATAATACAACAGAATCCTTACAACCTCAGAGTCACTTTGACCACCTTCAGTCAGTGCCATTGCTTGTCTTAAACATCTGTTCTCAGTAATCTCCCATGTGTTCATTCTCTGTTTAAAATCTCAAAACATCATTAATTTATCTTCATGTTATTTTTAATATTGGTGTTGCTTTGAAACAATCACTAGTCTCTGGTCATCAGCATGAGCAGCGAAATGTACTGTATAAGGCTGAATCTCTTGAGATTATAAATTTGGCCACTGAGTTTTCTTTGATTCAGGTAGAAGTGTTCCTGTTGAAATATCGGCAATTTACCATGAAAAGAAAAATGCCAAGATCTCCTTTACACTTTACTACCTCCTCTCAATGAAGTGACAAACCATCTCCAGGTAAATGTAGCTTGCTGGGAAGATTAGAGTTTTGATCCTATTGGGAGGACCATCCTGATGTATTCCCAAATTGTTCACCAGCAAACCTGGAGACTATAATCCTGAATCTTCTGCTATTTGAGTACTATGGAATTATAGGCTGTAAACTGACTATTTCAAATTATTTTCTGGATTTTTACCAAACAACACTGAGAAAATGCTGTTTTTGCTTACCTTTTCAAAGGTCAGTCTATAAATTTGACACCCAGTCCTGAAGAAAGTTCATCTTTCCTAACAATATCTCATTTATCTCCTTGCAGCAATAATGAACCCATAGTGATCAAAATAAACATGTTAGTTTGTTAGTGTTGTTGAATGAACCAGAGTTAAGCACTCTACAATGTTCAAAGATACTATTGTGGGAGGATAGTGTCCATTAAAGGAATATATCCAATAAACCTGGGTTAATGAACCAGGTCATGGAACCCTAAGGGCTTATTCTGATACTAGGACAGTTTTGCCCCATCTTCTTGTCAAAGCCATATTCTAACCATGTGTCCTATGAGGAAATGGAGAACAATTATAACTGAAACAATTAGATCATTTTGGTTGCTTTCAATTTCTCTTTGTTAGCCTCCAAAAAGATGCTGTTTGGGCTGCTGTATCTCTGAGGTAAATTGAGAAGCTTTCAGAGGTGAAAGAAATTGATCATCTCCTATCACGAAAGTGTTTTATTTTTTAAATTAATGGATAGACTAACATGGAGTTTTCCTAATGTCAATTGTTATTTGCAATATGTATTTGTAAGGCCAAATATACTTTGTATAGATAGGAATTTTTCTTGTTAAAAAAACATCCTACTCCCTGGTAATTACAGAGGAACCCATTTTATAGAACAAATTGTATGAAAAATTTTTAGATGTTGTAGATTAAACAATATTCTCACTGCCTACACGACCCTATCTCCATGGACACTGGCATAACTAAACATAATTCTTTAAAATACATAATCAAAAAGAAGTATGAATGAATGAATGAATGATTTAATGAATAAAAGCAAATAGATAAATGAATAAAATAATAAATGAGCATGTGAAAAGATATATGATAGCTAGGTATTTAGATAGTATAGATAAAGAACTCTATAGCCATGAAGTAGTAACTATATCTACTAGGACCAGAAGTTAAGAAGGCTAGAAACCTGAGGTCAAATCTTACCTCAGACCCTTACTAGCTGTGTAATGGTAGGCAAGTCACTTAACCTCTTGTTGAATTAATTCCTTATGTATAAAATGAAGGAGGTGGACTTGATGGTATTAAAGGTCCCTTACAGTTTTTAATCTGTGATCCTATAACTTTATGATTTGAATTGAAATTGGACTTAAGTGACTCAATTCTCCCCCTAACACCCTCATACACATTGAAAATACTATGAATCTGATAAGATAAAATCACCAAGGAAAATTGAGGTAGAGAAGAGAAGTAATTGACAGAGGAGCCAGGTAAGGCAAGGCAAGACAACATAAAGAAATGTGAGGCAAGGTGAGGAATGAGAAGTCAGAGAAGGGAAGGGGAGAAAATGGAAGGGAAAGGAAACAGGCAAAGTTTGAGACTTTCTAAAAGCTAATCCGCTAATTTCCAACATTCTAATGTATATGTATATGATATATTCCAATTTGCTAATGTATACATACAAGAACAACACGTCAAAAGTTCAATTGCATAATAGGCAATCTAGTGGAACATATCTTTGTAAATTCCATGGCTCTGTTGATGAATTGCTTTATTAAATATGATTACCATCTGAATTTGCTGTTTGATGTGTGCATAAAATGTAATTTGGGTTTTTGAAATCTTACCCTATTAATGGTTGGAAAAGAACTAATATGTTAAAAATGTGTAGAAATTATAGCAAAAAAAAAATAAATCAAATCTATTACAATCATCCTAAAAGAAATTTATATAGACTGCTTCTACCAATGTAAACAGTTCTTTTAATTAAAATATCAGAGATATTTCAAGAGAAACAGCTAATACTTCACAATTGCATTAGTCCCCATTTAATGGAATGGGGAACTTGGATGCTCAGCAAATATTTGGAACAACTCATGCCTTTCAGGAATAGACAGATGTGAGAGAGGAAGAAGAAATTAACATAGAAAAACTGCAGACCATTCACGATCTATTTTCTAGTTCCTTGATTGAAGGCATTAACTTTTGTTTTATTAACTTCTTTCTTGCCCTTCAAGAATTGAGGGTGCTCCATTCTACCTCTGGGTTGGACTGCCCAGGGGGGACCTGCTGCTCAAAGGTTTTCAACCACAGCTGACTATGATTAGAAGGATTGAGAGAGATCAGTACTTGATTAACTTTCAGCTGCTATTGGTTTTCCCCAGTTCCTGCAGGAGAATTAATCTGTAGGTTTGACCAAATTTCAGATGGTAATGGATACCAGACAAAATGGGCCCACCCAAATCATCAAACATAAGGAATCTCTTTCTTCCTGTTTTAATTTCATAAACGTATTAATACCTACTCATCCATTATCTACAATAATCATAAATCCAATCCCCTTCCTCTTTTATTTTCTATTCTTTTCTCAAGTCTGCTCCAATTAATCCATCTCTTAGAATAAACTGATCCTTGAGCACCATTAATGGAGCAGGTAATAGTTTTGTTAGGGGTATTATATTTATTATTTGGATTATCTCATTTCAGCTCCCCAGGAGCTCACCATGTACTCCAAGATGCATGGTCTTCATTGACTCCTGGAGGGGACCTTATAGATAATTTAGTCCAACAACCTCATTTGAGAGAGAGAGCACCCAAGGCTCAAGACAGAGAAAGTGACTTGCCCCAGGTCAAAGAAAATGAGAGTAGAGCTGTATCTTAATCTTCACAAACACACACATGCACACACATACTCCCCAAGTTATCTAGTTCTATTTGTTTATCATTTCCTTAGGAAACTCCTTTTCTCTAAATATTTTATCATAATATACTTGGCCAATAAAGCTATGATGTTCCCAAAAACCTCTGGGCTTTTGCTCTCTTTAAAAGACAAAAACCTCCCTTGCGGTGGATTAGTTCTGCTCAATACTACACTCCTTCCTTTTCCTTGGCAGTCCCATGCTGTCATTCTCTTGAATAATCCACGCTAAAATCTTCCACATGTTGGATTCTTTTAGAGCAGAGACCTTGCTACTATTTTACTTCCTGTAACGTCAGTGATTGGAAAAGTGTTTAATAAGTCCCTTTTCTTCATAGGAAACTCTTGCATGGAATTATCCATATAAATTTAGAAGGAATGATAAGAGTTTAATGTGACCTAGTTATGTCAAATCTTGAGGGCATCATTGACTCTCACATTTTTCCTGCTATACACAGGAAACCCAACAATAACACCTTGATGATAATGTCCCAATTATATCATTCATACTCCAGGAGCTGAGATGCAATTGAATTTCTTCCCTATCCCCAAGGTCATTTTTGAGTCTTAAGTCTCAAATGTATCCTTTAAAACAACAAAAACAAAAAACAAAATAACTTTTTTCCTTAATCCTGAGTCCACCATGTCCGGTTTCTAGGTCCTTCAAATCAGGCCCTTTATATTCCTTGAGTTACAAGAGTCATAACAATAGTCTATTGCTTTTAGTACCATTAGTTGGTTTAATTGCTACAGCTCAGAACTCCCAAACTCGAGCAATCCACCAGCCTCAGCATCTCAGGCAGCAAGGATTTCATGTGTGTACTTCTACATCTGTTAGAACTGAAATCCTATATTACTGAAAAAATAAGAGAGGAGCACTTTGTAAAGTATTTGATAATACAGGGTTTGGGAATTCTGAGGAAATGGTAACGAGAGACGACTAAAAGTGAGGTTGTCTTCCACTCTTCCAAATAAAGTAGAAAATGCCCCCAAATAAACCCCTAAAATATAATAATCATGTGAATAAAATTAATGAATGTACTTCAACTGAAGATAGATTCATTATTCGTTACCCTAGAATTTATTCCTCTGACCCCACTTAACAGAGCTTGCTACCCTGGGGATCTGGGTATTTCTCATCATAAAGTATGCCTTTATTTAAAAAAAAAAATTGATCATAAAATGGTCCTTATGAGAGCATAAAGGAATGTGAAACAAAAGTTAAAGAATAGAAACAAATTATAGCCTGATACAATTAACAATTAATAAGGAAAACATGAGGAAAAGACCTAAATGGAGACTAAGTAATGACATCAGAATAAATGGGTCCAAGAATAAAGAACAGAAAAAAAATAAGAAAAACTAAAGATAACATTGAGGTAACATACCCAAAACTGAAGGGATGTAACTGAGGCAATTCTTGAAAGAAAAGTTGTTTATCTGAAAATATTTTTAAAGTAGGAAAAAGAGTAAATGAATTAACTGAATATAAAAAAGGTTAAAAAACTAGAAAATAAGAAAATCAGGCAATTCTCAAACAAGTACAAAACAAAATATAAAAAGAAAACATAGAGAAGAAATTGAAAAACTTGAGAATAAAAAAGACTATCAAACCAGTATGAAAAACTCAGGGTTTTTTTTTTAAAGAATAAAGTCAATGAATATTAACTAACCAATATTGTAAAAGGGAATAGAAAAACATGATTTTTTAAAAATAACTAGGATGAAGTCAAAACAGAAAAAATAGAGTATTATGAGCAACTCTCAGGAACAATCATCTGCCAACAAACTGAAAAACTCAACCCCGAGTAATGTGTACCTACAGAAATACAAAACAACACAATGACAAAAGAAAAAGAGATTGTAAACAATCCTTTCTTCTAAAAAAGAAATTAAGCAATCCATCAATGAATCGCCAATGAGAAATCTCCTGGGCTACATAGATTTAAAATTGAATTATATCAGGCATTTGATACCTCTGCTATAAATATTATTCTCAAAAAAAAAAGAGGAAAAAATGTTTTATTAAATTCCTATGTGATAAATGGGATGGTAAAGTATTTATTAAGAATTTCTTGTGGTCCAATCACTGAGTTAAAGGTTCTCTTGGAAAAAAAAGGGAAAAGATATTAACCTCTGAAAGCCTAGAAAATATTGCCCCAGTAAAAACCTTGGAAGAGTTGAACCAGAAGAAAGATGGGGTACAGCAGTCCAGTAGCCCACATAGCTTGAGGGATTAATGGGAAAGGCCCCTCTTGCCCTGGGGCAAGGGGAACAGTACAGAATGGGAGGCATCCCAGAAAGCTAGCAGAAAGCCTCACCTCAGCATACCAGGAGGAGATCCTGAAACCCAAGTGGTGGAGCAGGCAAACACCAACACCTGGAGCCCAAGTGCCTGAGTGATGGCAGTGGAACAAGAAACCAACTTGGAAAACCACCATGTGCCTCTGCAATCTACAGCAAATGGGTCTCCCAGTGCCACAGCAAAAGTAAGGGAAGCAGCACTCCAGGGGGCCTCACGCAAAAAAACATCCTACAGCATCCATCTGAAAGGAGCTTAAGAAAGCAAAAGGAAGAAAAGGCCCAGATGAGCAGGAGATCTTCAGGAGCCACTCTACACAATCCTGACCCTAAAGTTCCAGTGTTGCTGATTTCAGCACAAAACCAGGCAAGCAGCCAGAACCCTACAGCCTCCGGCATTAGAGGCCCTAGCACACAAAGCCAGTCACCAGGCCCCAGGCTCGGGTCAGTGCTCTCTGCTCCCCAGCAGGAGATCTCAATCTCTTTAAAGACCAGGGAATAAGAAAACACCATGAGCAACACATGGCAGAGTGAAAGCAGTGACTTGCTTGATCTCTCCCTCAAACACCTCCAAATACTCATAAAAAATGGCTCTAAACAAATTCTAAAGCAGCAGAACCCACAAAAAGACAGAATGAAACAAATTTCCAGCCCAAGACAACCTGCATGATTGATAAGAAAGGTATATCGCACCGGGCTGGGAGGGGAGCACAGTGTTGCGAGTGTGCACAGGCCGCAGAACACCTGGAGCAGGCCTCAGAGGACTGAATCGCGGGCAGCTGTGGTGGTTTCCAGACTCCTCAATCCACGAATGCCAAAGACAACTTAGAAGGTCAGTGGGAAAAGCCTGTTTCTGTAGTGCTGAGAGAGGAATGCGGGGCCTCAACTTCATTCCCCAAGAGCATGGCCCTGGGGGGGCAGCTGCCTCCTGAGCTTCCAGCCTATAGACTTAGGGGGAATCCAGTGGCTGATCAGAGAGGGATTGCAGGGATCTCTTTGCCAGGGCTAAGGGGGGAATCTCTTGCTTTGCCTGTGCTTGGATCTGGGTCACAGTTCTGGGCAGCGGTCCTGGGGTGATGAGGAGAGCTGGAGTGGTGGAGCTTGTAGTAGCTGTGGAGTGGAAACCCTCCTCACAGTTACAGGACAGAAGGGAGTACTTGTGGTCACAGGCCAGGAAAGGAGTAAACACCTTGCCCCTTATTACCACCTTGGAAGATCTGAAAAATTACAGGTCCCTACAAGTATCTCTGAAAACAGCTGTAGAAACCCCAAAGCTTGGGACTGTACATTCTCCACATTGGAAGCAGACTCTTACCTTAACAAAGAGTTTAAAACTCAAGTAATTGGTCAGGATCCTGAGTCAGACTATATTATCTTACTTTGGTGAAAAAGAAGATTAAAATACACAACCAGAAGAAGACAACAAAGTCAAAGATCCTACATCCAAAGCCTCCAAGAAAAATATGATTCAATCCCAGGCCTTGGAAGAGCTCAAAAGGGATTTTGAGAAGCAAGTAAGAGAAGTAGAGGAAAAACTGGGAAGAGAAATGAGTGATGCAAGAAAATCATGAAAAACAAGTCAACAGCTTGCTAAAGGAGACCCAAAATAATACTGAAGAAAATAATACCTTAAAAAATAGCCTAACCCAAATGGCAAAAGAGGTCCAAAAAGTCAATAAGGAGAAAAATGCCCTAAAAAGCAAAATGGGCCAAATGGAAAAGGAAGTCCAAATGATTACTGAAGAAAATACTTCCTTAAAAATTAGAGTAGAGCAATTGGAAGCTAGTGACTTTATGAGAAATCAAGACACTGTAAAACAAATTTGAAAGAATGAAAAATTAGAAAATAATGTGAAATATCTCATTGGAAAAACAACTGACCTGGAAAATAGAACCAGGAGAGAGAATTTAAAAATTATTGGACTATCTGAAAGCCATGATCAAAAAAAGACCCTAGACATCATCTTTCAAGAAATTATCAAGGAAAATTGCCCTGATATATTAGAACCAGAGGGCAAAATAGAAATTGAAAGAATCCACTGATCTCCTCCTGAAAGAGATCCCCAAAGGAAAACTCTTAGAAATATTGTAGCCAAATTCCAGAGTTACCAGGTCAAGAAGAAAATATTTCAAGCAGCCAGAAAGAGACAATTCAAGCATTGTGGAAACACAATCAGGATAACACAAGATTTAGGAGCTTCTACATTAAGGAACCAGAGGGCATGGAATATAATATTCCGGAGGGCAAAGGAGATGGGATTACAACCAAGAATCACCTACCCTGCAAAACTGAGTATAATCCTTCAGGGGAAAAAATGGTCATTCAGTGAAATAGAGGACTTTCAAGCATTCTTGATATAAAGACCAGAGCTGAATATAAAATTCGACTTTCAAATACAAGACTCAAGTGTAACATGAAGAGGAGAAAAATCAGATCGTACTTAGAGCATCAGTTACAGTCATTTGGCTATAGAAGAAACACAAAAATTGCACAGTGAATGTAGGTGACAGTAAAATTGTCCCCATTCTCCCTACTTAGTGGAAATGAGATCCTTAGCCCTTGTGTCTCTTGATAGTAACTCCCCTGCAGAACTGTTGTGGCAACCTGCTTTAGATGATTACACTTGAGAACTAACATTCTTCTCATCTCTTTAGAGCCCTATCAAAAGGCCCTAACAACCCTTAACACTTTATCTTACTGGTTCTTTCCCTTCCTTCATTAACTTCTTATCTTGTCTTACCAATATGCTTTTCTCTTTCTGTCTTACCAAGACTTACCAACTTTCTCCTTGAATTCTTTCTCTTCCTCCTCCTTCTCAGGTCCTTCACCTTCACCTTCCTTGTGCTCAACCATCACATTGAATCCCCCTCTAGATCAAGACCTTCTACTTCATTTTCTTCTCAAATTTTCTCAAATTCAATTTCTAACCTTCTCTATAAAGCCAAATCACCCACAGAATTCCTTTCTTCTTTTATTTAGCTCGAGCCAGCCATTTTCCCTCCTCTGTCCATTTTCCTATACAAATGTCTTCCTTAGCACACTAGGAACTGATTTTAAAATCCCATTTTCTGTCTTCTATCAATAATGGATTAAAAGAAGTTAAAGAAACCTTAAAAAAAAAAAAAGCACCATGAGCAAAAAGAAACTTACGATAGAGTCTTATTATGGGAAGAGTGAAGATAGAGGTAGAAATTCTAAAAAGGACTACATTGTCAACAAACCCACATCTGGAACCTCAAAATGGAAAATGAACTGATCTGAAGCCCAAAAATCATTCTTTTTTTTCTTTTTAAAAAATTATTTATTTTTAATTTTCAACATTTACTTCTATATGATTTTGAGTTCCAAATTTTCACCCCATCTTGCCCCTCTCCCCACTCCAACATGAACATGGGATGCATTCTGAATATCCCTTCCCCTAGTTTGCCTTCCCTTCTATCTCTACCCCCCCTTGTGTTATCTCCTTCCCCTTCCATACTCCTGTAGGGAAGGATAGATTTTCGTATGCCATTTCCTGTATTTCTTATTTCCCTGTTGCATGTGAAAACATTTTTTTAAACATGTGTTTTTAAAACTTTGAGTTCCACATTTTCTCACTTCCTCCCTCCCCACCCATCCTCATTGAAAAGGCAAGCAACTCAATATAGGTTATACATGTGCAGTTATGCAAAACACTTCCGTAGTAGTCATGTTGTGAAAAATGAACTCTATTTCCCTTAATCCTATCCTGCCCCCCCATTTATCCTATTCTTTCTTTTGACCCTGTCCCTCCTCAGAAGCGTTTGCTTCTGATTACCCTATTTCCCAGTCTGCTCTCCCTTCTATCATGCCCCTGCTCTCTTGTCCCCTTCCTCCCTACTTTCCCGTAGGGTAAGATTTCCATACCCAATTGAATGTGTATGTTATTCCCTCCTTAAGCCAAATCCTATGAGAATAAGATTCACTCATTCCCTCTCACCTTCTTCTCCACTTTAAGAGCCTTTTCTTTTCTGTTTCTTTTTTGTGAGATAATTTACTCCATTCTACCTCTCCCTTTCTCCTTCTCCCAGTATAATCCTCTCTCTTCCCTTAATTTCGTTCTCCAGATATGAGCCTTTCATCTTCAACTCACCCTGTGCCCTCTATCTATCTATCTATCTATCTATCTATCTATCTATCTATCTATCTATCTATCTATCTACCTATCTATCTATCTATCTATCTACACACATATATTTTTCCCTCTGACTACCCTAATACTGACAAGGGTCTCATGAGTTACAAATATCATCTCTTCCATGCAACCTTAATAAGTCTCTTATGATTTCTCTTTCCTGTTTACCTCTTCATGCTCCACTGAAGTCTTGTATTTGAAAATCAAATTTTCTATTCAGCTCTGGTCTTTTCATCAAGAATGCTTGAAGATCCTCTATTTCACTTAATGACCATTTTTTCCCCTGAAGGATTATACTCAGTTTTGTTGGGTAGGTGATTCTTGGTTGTAATCCTATCTCCTTTGCCCTCCAGAATATTATTCTCCATGCCCTCTGGTTCCTTAATGTAGAAGCTCCTAAATCTTGTGTTATCCTGATTGTGTTTCCACAATACTTGAATTGTCTCTTCCTGGCTGTTTATAATATTTTCTCCTTGACCTGGGAACTCTGGAATTTGACTACAATATCCCTAGGAGTTTTCCTTTGGGGGATCTCTTTCAGGAGGAGATCTGCGGATCCTTTCAATTTCTATTTTGCCCTCTGGTTCTAAAATATCAGGGCAGTTTTCCTTGATAATTTCTTGAAAGATGATGTCTAGGGTCTTTTTTTGATCATGGCTTTCAGATAGTCCGATAATTTTTAAATTCTCTCTCCTGGATCTATTCTCCAAGTCATTGTTTTTCCAATGAGATATTTCACATTGTTTTCTAATTTTTCATTCTTTTGGATTTGTTTTATAGTGTCTTCATTTCTCATAAAATCACTAGCTTCAAATTGCTCTATCCTAATTTTTAAGGAAGTATTTTCTTCAGTAATCATTTGGACTTCCTTTTCCATTTGGCCCATTTTGCTTTTTAGGGCATTCTTCTCCTCATTGGCTTTTTGGACCCCTTTTGCCTTTTATGTTAGGCTATTTTTTTAGGTGTTATTTTCCTCAGTATTTTTTTGGGTCTCCTTTAGCAAGCTGTTGACTTGTTTTTCATGATTTTCTTGCATCACTCTCATTTGTCTTCCCAGTTTTTCCTCTATTTCTCTTACTTGCTTCTGAAACTCCTTTTTGAGCTCTTCTAAGGCCTGGGACTGATTCATATTTTTCTTGGAGGCTTCGGATGTAGGAGCTTTGACTTTGTTGTCTTCTTCTGGTTGTATATTTTGATCAGCTTTGTTACCAAAAAAGATTCTATGGTCTGACTCTTTTTGTGAGGTTTGCTCATGATCCCAGCCAATTACTTGAGTGGTCTGCTTCCAGTGTGGAGAATGTACTGTCACAAGCTTTGGGTGGTTGTGTACAGCTGTTTTCAGAGATACTTCTAGGGACCTGTAAATTATCCGGTCTTTCAAGGTGGTATGATAAGAGGCAAGGTGTTTATTCCTTTTTCTGGCCTGTGCTCTGGTCTATGGGTGACTAGAAGCACTCTTTTCTGTCTTGGAACTGTGGGGAGGATTTTTTCTTCACTACCACTACCTCTCCTCTTCACCCCAGGACTGCTACTCAGAACTATGACCCAGATTCAAGCACAGGCAAATCAAGAGATTCCTGCAATCCTCCTCTGGTCAGCCACCCTATTCCCCCTCAGTCTGTGGTCCAGAATCTCAGGAAGCAGCCACTACTCCAGGGCCAAGTTCAGGGAATGGGGCTTCTCTCTCTCACCACAGAAACAGACTCTTCCTACTGACCTTCTAAGTTGTCTTTGGAGCTTGTGGGTTGAGAAGTCTGGAAACCACCACAGCTGCCTGTGATTCAGTCCTCTGAGGCCTGGTCCTGGCCTGTGTGCCCATGCCAAACTGTGCTCCTCTCCCTGGATGGTGTGATACAACTTTCTGATCAATCATCCACGTTGTGTTGGGCTGGAAATTTGTTTCACTCCATCTTTTTGTGGGTTCAGCTTCTTTAGAATGTGTTTAGAGCCATTTTTTACAGTTATTTGGAGGGGTTTGGGAGGAGCTCAAGCAAGTCACTGCTTTCACTCTGCCATCTTGGCTCCACCCCCCCAAAAAAAAAAGCAATCTTAGAAGAGCTCAAGAAGGATTTTTAAAGTCAAATGAGAGCAGCAAAAGAAAAAATGAGAGGTATGCAAGAGAGAGCCAATAGATTGGGAAAGGAAGGATACAAAGTAACTGTAGAAAACAAGTCCTTAAAAAATAAAATTGGCCAACTGAAAAAAAAAAGTAACTGAAGAAAACAAATCCCTTGGGGACAAATGGGGAAGGAGGTACAGCATCTAATAGAAGAAAACAATTTGTTAAAAATTAGAATTGGGCTATGATAGAGCAAGAATCAGTTAAGCAGAAACAAAAGAATTAAAAAATAGATGAAAATGTAAAACACCTCATTGGTAAAACACCTGACCTGGAAAATTGATCTAGGAGAGATAACTGAAAAATTACTATTCTACCTGAAAATCACTATAAAAAAAAAGCCTGGACAGTATCTTTCAGGAAATCATAAGGAAAACTCCCTGAAGTACTAGAACCAGTGGGTAAAATAGCTGTAGAAAGAATCCACAGATCACCTCCTGGGAAGATATCCAAAATTGAAAATGCCAAGGAATATAGTAGCTAAATTCCAAAATTGCCAGGTCAAAGAGAAATTACTGCAAGCATCCAGAAAGAAACAATTTAAATATGGAACCACAGCCAGGATTACACAGGACCTTGCAGCTTCTACATTAAAAGACCATGGGTCATGGAACATGATACTCCATAATGCAAAGGAGTTTGGATTACACCCAAGGATCAACTACCTAGTGAAAATGAGCATGATCTTTCAGGGGAGGAGATTGATATTCAACTAAATAGGAGACTTCCAAACCTTCCTGATAAAAAGACCAGAGCTCAAAAATTTTGATCTTCAAATACAAGACTCAAGAGAGACATAAAAAGGTAAATGGAATAGAAAGAATCATGTTATTAATAAGGGTAAACTGTTTACAACCCCACAAGAGAAGATGACACTTGCAACCCTTGAGAATTGTATTGTTATTACCCCATGTTAAAGAAGTATACATAAAGGGGGTGGGTACGAGTTGACGTTGATGTAATGATAAAAAAAATCTAATCAAATGGGTTAAATGGATCCAAGTAAGTAAACTAATCTTATCTAACTAAGAAAATATACTGAGAGAAAAGGAAAGGAGCAGGCAGAAAAAGGTAAATTTAAAAATTTTTTTAAAAAAATTTGTAAATTTGTAAATAAAAATTTATTTTTAAATTAAAAGCTGTGTAAAAGCTCTTCTTTTAGCACCTCTTTTATGTGAGAAAATTCCTTTTTCTATCTCTCCCTTTCCTCTTCTCCTGATAAATACGTCTTTCTCATCTCTCTATTTGTTCTGAAGATTATTTTAACATAATAGATTCATAACCATGCCATCTATGTAAGCTCCTTTTTTAAAAAATAATAATAAAGTTCTTAGAAGTTACATGCATCATATTCCCACATGGTAATGTAAACAGTTTAACCTTATTAAATTGAATTTTAAATTAAAAAACTTTTAAATTTTTTAAAAAATTAAAATATATATTTTTATTTCTTTTAAAATTTTGAATTCCAAATTCTCTCCTCTCCCATCACTCCCCAACTCACTTAGAAGGTAAATATTATTAATTATAGATGTGAAATCATGCAAATCATACTTCCATATCAGCCATATCACAAAGCAAAGGGAAAAAAAGAGAGAAAAAAAGAAAGAAGTGAGAAAATTATACTTCAATTTATAGTCAGAATTCAGCAGCTCATGATGAAAAAAAGAGGTAACTCTTTGAGAATGACAGAGTTTTTATTGATCATGAGCCCTTTAGATTTGTTTTGGATCATTCTATTGATTAGAGTAGCCAAAATCTTTTATAGTTGATCATCATTACAGCATTGCTGTTACTGTGCACAATGTACTCCTCATCCTCCTCACTTCACTTTGCATCAGTTCATATTGGTCTTGCCATATTTTTCTGAAAACACCCCCTTTTCATTTCTAATAGCACAATAGTTCTCAATGACAATCATTTGCCACAACTTGTTCAGCTATTCCCCAATAGGAGAGTATCTCTTCAATTTCCAAATCTTTGCCAGCGTGAAAAGAGCTGCTATGAATATATTTGTAAACATGTCTTTTTCTTGTTCTTTGATCTTTTTGATACTGACTTAGTGTTGGTAGTAGTGTTGGTGGTAGTGGTGGTGGTGGTGATGGTGGTGGTGGTGATTCCTTCTTGAAGAGGACCAAAATATTGGGATAAAGGCACAATGTGTCCAACTGTGGATGGTCAGAGTAATATGAGCTCAGAAGGTTCTTCCATAGGTTGGGCACAAATACTTCATATGAACATTTGGAGTGGAGATGTCTATAAATTTACATGTCTCATTTCGGTATTTCTTTTTTTTAATTTTAATTTTTATTTTTTTTTTAATTTTTTTCATATGCTTTTGAGTTGAAAATTTTTTCTCCCTTTTTCTCCCCCCCAACCCTCCCAAAGATGGCACACAATCTGACATAGTCTTTACATTTACATACCCATTGAACATATTTTCACATTAGTGAAGTTGTAAGTAAAAATTAAAACCAATACGAGGAACCATCAGAAAGATGAAACAAATCTCAACTTAAGGTAAAAATAATTGAGAGCAATTCGACTTCCATAGTTCTTTCTTTGGATGTGGACAGCATTTTCCATCTCGAGGCCTCTGGAGATATCTTAGATCTCATAATGCTGAGAAGGGTTCAGTTTAACATTCTCAGTCATTGCATGACGTGGCTGCTATTGTATACAAAGTCCTCTGGGTTCTGCTCACTTCACTCAGCATCAGACCATATAAGTCTTTCCAGGTTTTTCTGAAGTCAGCCTGTTCATCATTTCTTATAGCGAAATGGTTGGATCATTTCACAGCTCCACCAACAATGTATTACTGTTCCAATTTTCCCACATCCTCTCCAACATTTATCATTTTCCTGTTTTGTCATGTTGGCCAATCTGATAGGTGTGATGTGGTACCTCAGACTTGTTTTGATTTGCATTTCTCTAATCAACAACGATTTAGAGCATTTTTCCATATGACTACAGATGGCTTTCATTTCTTCATCTGAGAACTGCCTGTTCATATCCTTTGACCATTTATCAATTGGGGAATGGCTTGTGTTCTCATAAATTTGTCTTAATTCTCTATATATTTTAGAAATGAGGCCTTTATCAGAAAGACTGGTTGTAAAAATTCTTTCCCAATTTTCTACCTTCCTTCTAATCTTAGTTGCATTGGCTTTGTTTGTGCAAAACCTTTTCAATTTAATGTATTCAAAATAATCCATTCTGCTTTTCATAATGTTCTCTATCTCCTGTTTGGTCATGAATTCTTCTGTTCTCCATAGATCTGATAGGTAAACTATTCCTTGTTCTCCCAGTTTACTTATGGTATCAGCCTTTATATCTAAGTCATGAACCCATTTTGACTTTATTTTGGTATATGGTGTGAGATTTGGGTCTATGCCTAGTTTCTGCCATACTCTTTTCCAGTTTTCCCAGCAGTTTTTTTCAAAGAGTGGGTTCTTATCCCAGAAGCTGGGGTCTTTGGGTTTATCAAATAATAGATTACTATAGTCATTGACTACTGTGTCTTGCATATTTAACCTATTCCACTGATCCACCTCCCTATTTCTTAGCCAGTACCAAGCAGTTTTGATGATTGCTGCTTTATAATACAATTTAAGATCTGGAATTGCTAGGCCACCTTCCCCTGCATTTCTTTTCATTAGTTCCTTTGATATTCTGGACCTTTTGTTTTTCCAAATGAATCTTGTTATTATTTTTTCTAACTCTATAAAATAATTTTTTGGTAGTTTGATTGGTATGGCACTGAATAAGTAAATTAGCTTAGGTAGGATTGTCATTTTTATTATATTAGCTCGGCCTACCCATGAGCAACTGATGTTTTTCCAATTATTTAGATCTGATTTTATTTGTGTGAAAAGTGTTTTGTAATTGTGTTCATAGAGTTCCTGGGTTTGTTTCGGAGGTAGACTCCTAAATATTTTATAATGTCTACAGTAAGTTTAAATGGGATTTCTCTTTCTATCTCTTGCTGTTGGGCTTTGTTGGTAATATATAGAAATGCTGATGATTTATGTGGGTTTATTTTATAGCCTGCAACTTTGCTAAAGTTGTTTATTATTTCAAGTAGTTTTTTACTTGATTCTCTAGGATTCTCTAAGTATATCATCATGTCATCTGCAAAGAGTGATAGCTTTGTTTCTTCTTTGCCTATTCTAATGCCTTCAATTTCTTTTTCTTCTCTTATTGCTAAAGCTAAGGTTTCCAGTACAATATTGAATAACAGTGGTGATAATGGACATCCTTGTTTCACCCCGATCTTATTGGAAATGCTTCTAGCCTGTCCCCATTACATATAATGCTTGCTGAAGGTTTTAGATATATGCTATTTATTATTTTAAGGAAGACTCCATTTATACCTATGCTTTCTAGTGTTTTTAATAGGAATGGGTGTTGTATTTTATCAAAAGCTTTTTCTGCATCTATTGAGATGATCATGTGGTTTCTGTTGGTTTTGTTGTTGATATGCTCAATGATGCTGATAGTTTTCCTAATATTGAACCAACCCTGCATTCCTGGTATAAATCCTACCTGGTCATAGTGTATTATTCTTGTGATAAGTTGCTGCAATCTACTTGCTAGTATTTTGTTTAAAATTTTTGCATCTATATTCATTAGAGAAATTGGTCTATAATTTTCTTTCTGTATTTTGACTCTTCCTGGTTTAGGTATCAACACCATATTTGTATCATAAAAATAATTTGGTAAGACTCCTTCTTCACCTATTTTCCCAAATACTCTATATAGTATTGGAATTAATTGTTCTTTAAATGTTTGATAGAATTCACATGTAAATCCATCTGGCCCTGGAGATTTTTTCCTAGGGAGTTCATCAATGGCTTGTTCAATTTCTTTTTCTGAGATGGGGTTATTTAAGTATTTTACTTCCTCTTCGGTTAATCTGGGCAATTTATATTTTTGTAAATATGTATCCATTTCACTAAGATTGTCAAATTTGTTGGCATATAGTTGGGCAAAATAATTCCTAATTATTGTTTTAATTTCCTCTTCCTTGGTGTTAGCTTCACCCTTTTCATTCTTGATACTAGTAATTTGGTTTTCTTCCTTCTTTTATTTTTTAATTAAATTAACCAAAGGCTTATCTATTTTTTGTGTTTTTCATAAATCTAGCTCTTAGTTTTATTTATTAGTTCAATAATTTTCTTAATTTCAATTTTTAATTTTTCCTTTGGTTTTCAATATTTCTAATTTGGTGTTTAGTTGAGATTTTTTAATGTGTTCTTTTTCTAGTTTTTTTTTACTTGTATGCCCAATTCATTAATCTCCTCTCTTTCTGTTTTATTTATGTAAGCATTTAGAGATATAAAACTTCCCCTAAGAACTGCTTTCGCTGCATCCCATAGGTTTTGGTATGTTGTCTCATTATTGTCATTCTCTTGAATGAAATTATTGATTGTTTCTATGATTTGTTGTTTGACCCAATCATTTTTTAAGACTAGATTATTTAGTTTCCAATTATTTTTTAGTTTATCTTTCCATGGCCCTTTATTACATATAATTTTTATTGCATCATGATCTGAAAAGGATGCATTTAATATTTCTGCCTTTCTGCATTGGATTGTGAGGTTTTTATGCCCTAGTACATGGTCAATTTTTGTGTATGTGCCATGTACTGAGAAAAAAGTATATTCCTTTCTATCCCCATTCAGTTTTCTCCAGAGGTCTATCATACCTAACTTTTCTAATGTTCTATTCACCTCCTTAACTTCTTTCTTGTTTATTTTGTGGTTAGACTTATCTAGTGCGAGAGGGGGAGGTTCAGGTCCCCACTAGTATAGTTTTGCTGTCTATTTCTTCCTGTAACTCCCTGAACTTCTCCTGTAAGAATTTGGATGCTATACTATTTGGTGCATATATGTTTAGTAATGATATTACTTCATTGTCTATGGTGCCTTTTAGCAGGATGTAGTTTCCTTCCTTATCTCTTTTGATTAGATCTATTTTTGCTTTTGCTTTGTCTGAGATCAGGATTGCTACCCCTGCTTTTTTTACTTCAGCTGAGCATAATATATTCTGCTCCAGCCTTTTACCTTTACCCTGTATGTGTCACTCTTTTTCAAATGTGTTTCCTGTAAACAACATATTGTAGGATTATGGTTTTTAATCCATTCTGCAATTTTCTTTTATGGGAGAGTTCATCCCATTCACATTCACAGTTATGATTACTATCTGTGTCTTTTTCTCCATCCTTTCCCCCATTTATGCTTTTCTTTCTCCTTTTTCCTTTCTCCCCTTCACTAGTGTTTTGCTTTTGACCACCGCCTCCTTCAGTCCCTTCCCCCTTTTATTATCCCTTTCCCTTTTCTTCCCCTTTAGTCTTACTGCTTCTTCCCTCCCTTCTTTCCCCCCTCCCTTTTCTTTCCCCTTTTCCCTCCTACTGCCTATAGGGCAAGTTAGATTTCTATACCTAACTGATTATATTATGCCCTTCTTGAGCCAAATCTGATGAGAGTAAGGTTCAAACAATGCTCCCCCCTTTTTCCCTCTGCTGTAATAGGATTTTGTGTCTTTTCCTGTAAAATTTACCCTTGTCTGCCTCCTCCTTTCTCAGTACATTTTCTAAGATCATTGATCCACTTATTTGGATCCATTTAACCCACTTGATTAGATTTTTTTTTATCATTACATCAAAGTCAACTAATATCCACCCTCTTTATGTATACTCCTTTAACAAGGTGTAATAACAATACAGTTCTCAAGGGTTGCAAGTCTCATATTCCCTTGTAGGGGTTTAAACAGCCCCCCCTTATTAACAACATTGTATCCTTCTGTCCCATTTACCTTTTTAAGTCCTTCTTGAGTCCTGTACTTGAAGATCAAATTTTTTGTTGAGCTCTGGTCTTTTTATCAGGAAAGTTTGGAAGTCTCCTATTTCGTTGAATATCCACCTCCTCCCTTGAAAAAGGATGCTCATTTTTGCTGGGTAATTGATCCTTGGCTGCATTCCAAGCTCCTTTGCCTTAGGAATATCATGTTCCATGCCCTGCGGTCTTTTAATGTAGAAGCTGCAAGGTCCTGTGTAATCCTGACTGTGGTTCCATGATATTTAAATTCTTTCTTTCTGGCTGCTTGCAGCACCTTCTCTTTCATCTGGTAATTTTGGAATTTTGCTATTATATTCTTGGCATTGTCAATTTGGGATCTCTTTCAGGTGGTGATCGGTGGATTCTTTCTATGGTTATTTTCCCTTCTGGTTCTAGGACTTCTGGGCAGTTTTCCTTTATGATTTCCTGAAAGATACTGTCCAGGCTCTTTTTTTCATCATGATTTTCAGGTAGTCCAATAATTTTTAAATTGTCTCTCCTGAGTCGATTTTCCAGGTCGGTTGTTTTACTGATGAGGTATTTTACATTTTCATCTATTTTTTCATTTTTTTGTTTCTGTTTGACTGATTCTTGCTCTCTCATAGAGACATTAGTTTCCATTTGTCCAATTCTAGTTTTTAACAGATTGTTTTCTTCTGTTAGTTTTTGTACTTCCTTCTTCAACTGGCCAATTGTGTTTTTTAGGGACTTGTTTCTTCAGTACTCTTCTGTTAGTTTTTGTCTTCCTTCTTCAATTGGCCAATTGTGTTTTTTAGGGACTTGTTTTCTTCAGTGTATTTTTTTTCCAATGGCCAATTGTATTTTTGAAGGACTCTTTACCTCTCTCATTTGACTATTAAAATCCTTCTTGAGCTCTTCTAAGAAGGCTTTTTGGGCTTCAGACCAGTTCATATTCCCTTTTGTTGTTGCAGATGTGGGTTTGTTGACAATGTTGTCCTCTTCAGAATTTCTGTCTTGATCTTCACTCTTCTCATAATATGAATCTATGGTACGTTTCTTTTTACTCATGGTGTTTCTTTATTCCCTGGCCTTTAAAGAGATTGAGCTCTCCTGCTGGGGAACAGAGGGTACTGACCCAAGCTTCTTGTGTTGGGAGCCTAGGTCTTGGTCACTGGCTTTGTGTGCTGGGGCCTCTTATGCTGGGAATTGGAGGCTGTAGGTTTCTGGCAGCTTACCTTGTGTTGGGCTGGAATCAGCAAGGCTGGAACTTTCAGGCAATTCTAGGTTGCCTGCTTTTCCTTTCCTTTAGCTTTCTTCAGCTCCTTTTAGATGGGTGCTGCAGGGTGTTATCTGCCTGGGGCCCCTGCAGTGTTGTCTCCCTCTTTCTGCTAATGCACTGGGAGATTCCTTTGTGTGGTGCCAGACTCTGGTGGTTTTCTGAGCTGGTTTCCACCGTTCCCCCACCCTCACTGAGGCACAGGTCCAGGTGTTGGTGTTTGCCTGCTCTACCACCTGGGCTTCAGGATTTCTTCACAATTGGAGGCTTCAGGGCTCCTACAGCTCACCTGGTGTTGGGTTGGAATCAGCAAGGGGGGCTTTAGGAAGCCTTTAGGTTGTTTTCTTCACCTCCTTTCAGATGAATGCCAGGGTACTTATCTGCCTGGGGCCCTTGTTTTTTGCTGAGGCACTGGGAGACCGTTTGCTGGGCTGCTGCACTGCTGCTCCTTCTTTCTTCTAGTTCAGGTGTTCCAGGGTTTTCTTTTTCCTGGCCTGATATTTTCTGGGTTTTCAGAGGTTGATAGGGGAGAGGGAGAGCGACTACCTTTTCACTCTGCCATCTTAGCTTCCAGAAGCAGAAGAACTCATTTTGGTATTTCTGTGTCAAAGGGTATGCATAGTTTTATAGTGCTTTGGGAGTATTCTCAAAATGTTTTCCAGAATGGCTGAGTTAGGTCACTACTCCAAGAATTAATTAATACACCTATTTTCCCTCATCCACTCCAGCATTTGACATTTTTGACAGATGGTGCCTCAGAGTTATTTTAATTTGCCTTTTCCTAATCAATAGTGATTCAAATCGTTTTTATATGACTATAGACAATGATTTCTTGTCTTGAAAAGTGCCTTTTCATAACATTTGGCCATTTTTTAATTAGGGAGTGGCTGTTGTTTTTATATATATTTGACTCACTTCTTTATGCATTTGATGCATGAGATTATTATCATAGAAATGCTGTAAAATTGATATTATATTTTTCTCCCCCTTTTCCTACGGTAACATTTTCACATGCTTGGGAGTAGATGCCCCCTAACCCATCAATGCTTTTGAGCCTCATCAGTTACCCTGTCCTGGTTTAGCCTGTCTTCAAATATGATTTACCAAGGTGTGGTTGCTGCACACATACAGTTTTTCTGGAGCCACAGATAAGAGTTGGGTCAATCATGTTGATGCTAATAGTAAATGAGCAGCCCTGCAAAGGGCTCAGCAAGCCCTCATCCTCAGAGGTCCTAATCCTACTCACCCACCCACCCACCCACCCCCACACAATTGTGTGTGTGTATACACATATGCATACATACATATATACATATATGTATCTGTGTATGTATTTTCCCCCTTTCAACCAATTCCAATAATAGTGAAGTTCAAATATTGGTCTCCACCCCTCTATTTCCCCCTGCATTGTAAAAGCTCTTCTTTTAGCACCTCTTTTATGTGAGGAAATTCCTTTTTCTATCTCTCCCTTTCCTCTTCTCCTGATAAATATCTCTTTCTCACCCCTCTATTTGTTCTGAAGATGATTTTAACATAATTGATTCATCTATGTAAACTTTTTTTTAAAAATAGTAATAAAGTTCTTAGAAGTTACGTGCAACATCTTCCCATGTGGGAATGTAAACAGTTTAACCTTATTAAGTCCCTTATGATTTCACTTTCTTTTTACCTCTTCATGATTTTCTTCAGTCTGGTGTTTGAATGTCATATTTTCTCATTAGCTTTGGTCTTTTCTTGAAGAGTTATTGAAAGTCTTCTATTTCATTAAATATCCATTTCCCCCCCTGAAAGATTATACACAGTTTTTCTGGATAGGTTATTCTTGGTTCTATTCATAGCACCTTTGCCTTCAGAAATAATTTATTCCCAGCCCTCTGATTCTTTAAGTGGAAGCTACTAAACCTTATGTGATCCTCACTGTGGCTCCTTTATGTTTACACAGTTTCTTTCTGGAAGCTTGCTATATTTTCTCCTTCTCCTGTGAGCTCTGAAATTTGGTGATAATATTCTTGGGAATGTGCTTTTTGGAATCTCTTTCAGGAGGTGATTAATGGATTCTCTCAATTTCTATTTTACTCTCTGGATCTAAGACATCAGGGTAACTTTCTTTTATAATTTCTTAAAATGGAACATCTACCAGGTCTGGGTAACTTGTGGTCTTGAGACCACATGTGGTCTTCTAGGTCCTCAAGTGTGGCCCTTTGACTGAATCTAAACTTCACAGAATAAGTTATTCTGCTTATGGGAAATATAGTTCTAATCAGTACCAGCTGAATCTAGCGCCAGCAAAATATCCTCTATAATCCCTTTCTCACCAGTTGTCCAACCCCCTTACCATATCTGGTCTGGGAACTCCCAAAGCTGCTGCTGCTGCCACGTCTGTTGCTACCATGATACGGATTAGCTCAAGACAGGCTTCCACCACAGTGTCACAGGACTCTCTTGCCAACTTCCTAAGTTTTTTTTAGGCCATGGAAATGTCTTACACTGACTTTTTGTTGGTTCTGCTGCTCCAATATTTGATTTGAGGCATTATTTTAAAGTTGTTTGGAGGGGAATGTGGAGAGAGGTCAGATGAAATGCTGCCTTTAATCTGCCATCTTCGCTCTGCCCCCAACCACTACTTTCAAAGAGATTGCCTTCTAATTGGGAATGACAATACATATAGATTAATTAATCCATCTAAGCCATAGATTCAGAGCTATAAATGTCCTTGGGGCTGGGAAAAGTCATCAAGTTCAAGTCATCTTCTTTCACACATTACAGAACTGTGGCATAAAGAGGTTAAATGACTTTTTAGTTGTCACACAGCTGGTAAATCGTAAGCTTTTTTTCATTAATTCAAGTTATCTTTCAGAATATGATTAACTTTTATTTTCCATCAGAGTTAAGAAGAAGTAAGCTGCCCTCAAAACCAGAAAGACTTGTGCTCAAGGTCTTGTTTGCCACATACTGACCCTAGGCAAGTCATTTAATCTCACAGTGATCCAGACAAATTATAATGAAAAAATGCCACAGAGATCCTATTACTGTCCTTAAGACAGTTTCATAATAGGAACAGAATAATGCTTTAGAAAAAGTTTATAAGTTCAGATATAGGATGTATGGAAAGTAATCAGTAACTAGCAGTCTTTAAAATACTTTAGTAGAACAAATGTCACTGCCTGGGTATCTAGAGAATGCAGTGGCAGGGCAGATGGTAGGGTCCAATGTCAGGGATCAGGGGTGTGGCAAATACTGAGGCATTCTTCTTACTGCAAGAAATATCATGATAATTCAATGATTCTTTCCTCATTGAATGTGTTTGAATATTCATATCTGTCCTACAAAAAAGCACCATGTTAGAAGGTCCCCAAGTACATTATCATTGGGCAGGGGAGATCCTTGTGGAATCTATGCAAACAGAAGGTCAGGTTAGGACTAGTGTGGAAGAGATCCTCTGAGGTATATTATTTTTTTTCTTCTACTTGCTAGAGACCAGAAGGTATGAACTGATCTCACAACTCCATTGAAACTGCTTTCTCAAAAGTGATCAATGATACTGTCAATTATAATGGTCCCTTATGAATTTTCTTCCTCCTCAAAATCTCTGTAGCATCTTATGATGTTGATCACCACATGACACTTATTTCTCCTGTTATTCTTTCTACCTGTCTGTCCACTTGTTCTTTTTGGTTTTTTTTTTTTGCTTGTTGGTTTTTCATGCCTACTTACTAGGAGTGTACCCCATGACTTTCTACTATAATAGAATTTTAATTTACATACCTTCCTCAAGGATCTCCCTTGTTTAAGCCCATCTCATACAGGTCAGAATGATTTTAATAAAGCATAAGTATGATCTATTCCACAAATTTCAGGGACTCATTGATTACAGAATAAAATACAATACTATATCTATTAGATCCTTCCTTAATTTCTCCATTTTATAGGAAGTTTAAAAATCATTTGTACAGTTGTACATATGTATAATTTATAAATGATTAAATATATATGTGTGTGTATATATATACATATATATGTATATATTATATATATATGTATATATATATATAATAATAATATATATACATATATATGTATATATATATATGTATGAGTTCATACATTAAAATGCTGATAGGGATTTTTAAACAAAAATGTCTACAGATCATTAGTTTATAAGGTCTAATCCCTGAATTTTTGACTATGGTATCACTCTTAAGTGATACTTTTAAAAATCTCACAGTGATTTTCTCTTATCACCTACTAAGATGGGAATACCCACTCAAATGATCTCTCTTCTCTCATCATGGCCATACCCTCTCCCCCATGACAATGACCTCCTTTTCCTTGAGAAGGCATTGAGGGATTACATTTCTCTCCAATAAACTCTGGAATGCATTATGTATGTGTTTGCATACATATAGCATACCCATAAATATGATATATACATACACTTATATGCATATGTATGGGTATGTATATTATATATAATTAAAACAAATCTATAGAAACATAAATGGTCCTATGTTTTTGATTACGTTTTATGTTTCATCACGTGCACAATTCCTCGCTGTTAATATTCTATAGCCTATTTATAGCTATCACCACCATATATCTATTGATAGCAACTTTAGTTTTTCAGATTTTGTTGATAATGGTCTTTATGTA
Organism: Phascolarctos cinereus; assembly: GCF_003287225.1. Lineage (NCBI taxonomy): Eukaryota > Metazoa > Chordata > Mammalia > Diprotodontia > Phascolarctidae > Phascolarctos > Phascolarctos cinereus. The sequence continues at coordinate 280,816,263 of NW_027555958.1, forward strand.
ATAGCACTTCTTTGACTGCTATTATGAAAGGTAATAGGTTCAAAAGATATGAAGCTACCTTTGATTTTTGCAACAAGGTATGAAAACAAGTGGTTGTTTCAGAGGTAACATTGACTTAATTTGTAATCCTACATTTCAACCAATGCATCTCTTAATTGTCCTGCCAATAGGGAATTAATATTACTAATTCAATAATTTTAGTCAAAAATAGTCTCCTAATCCCAAAGTCTGGTGTATTATTCCTATTTCTCTTTATTTTTCTAAATTCAACCAATTCTTTAATAGACATCTTTGATCCCACATTTTTTACAGAACTATCCATGAGAGTCCCAACTCTTACTCCTTCTTTTAAACTATTTTAGCATTTATTAATATGCCGTGAATCTATCACTCTGCAAATGCTACATTCAGTCCAATGCTATTTAACAATAATGTATTGTATTTGATGTCTTGTATTATTATTTATATTTTTCTGTATGTCATTTTAACTAGGTCATATTATTGTTGATCAGACATTATGTCTTCTTGTCCTTTCTCAGAGTGCCTAGTATAGCAGTTTGCACATAACAAACATTCAAAAAGTTTTTCTAGTGTCTAATTTGCTGTGATTTTGGTGTTGAAATTCAGTGTGACATAGTGTATAAAAGATCCACCTAGAAATTAAGAATAGTTAGTTTAGTTAGGTCCTGCCTCTGACATTACAGATGAATTGTCAATCTGACCAGTGGAGAATGTGTCCACTTTGGAATTCCCTCTATCAATGAATTCGTATTTCAAAGTTGTTGTTTCATCATCTTTCATTCGTGTTCGACTCTTGATGACCCCATTTGAGGTTTTCCTGGCAAAAATATTGGAGTGGCTTAGCATTTCCTTCTCCATTTCATTTTATGTATGAGGAACTGAGGCAAACAGGGTTAAGGACTTGTCCAGGGTCACAGTAAGTGACAGGCTGGATTTGAACATAGGAAGATGAGCATCCTGACTCTAGGCCTGTCACTCTATAGACTGTGCCCCTTACCTGCCCTCACAAATAACCCTCCTCCCCCCAAACAAAATCATACTGTTCAAGCGCAGATTTTTTTCCTCATCTTTTTTTAAATCTTTTTCATTGCTACCTATCTTTTAAAGCCTAAGTCAAGTGTCACTTTATTCATGAAACTTTTCTTGTTCTAATCAATAATGACCTTCCTAGGGGCAGCTAGGTGGCACAGTGGGTAGCACCTGCCCTGAAGGCAGAAGGACCTGAGTTCAAATCTGACCTCAGATCAAACACTTGACACTTACTTGCTGCGTGGCCCTGGGCAAGTCACTTAACCCCACTTGACTAAAATGAAAAAAAACTGCAAAAAAAATTATGACCTTCCTGTTTGAATATCATACTGAACTCTTCTATTTGCAGCTATTGATTGTACAACCCAAATGTAACACATTTATTGGCACTAATACATCTCTCTTTTTCCAACAAGGCTGTAAGGGCCAGAATTGCAGTTCTCTCAGTGCCTAACAGAACCCTGTATACTTTGGGCATTTAATCTGTCTGTGCTGAGCTGTTGAGTTGGTCATTTGTTATTGAAAGAAGAAGCCTTAATGCTATTCCAAAATTGAAGAATAGTAGATTTTTTTCTTTGATTGATAAACTCCTTTGAGATTTCTATCAGGTCCCATAAAATTAACATTACAAACATAAAACATCACTCTATTGCAATGTGTGGAAATATTGATTAAATATAGTTACGATTAACAAAATAGCCAATCATGTTTTACTGTAATAGAAACAATAACACTGCTCCTCTTCTCTAGGTAATGTCATCATTATTGTGTATGTGGCATTGTAAAGTTTTCAAAGCACTTTGAAAACATTATCACATTTGACCTCCACATGTCATACACATGAAGAAACTGATGCTTATAGAGACTGCCTTGCTAACAGTCATAGTTAGGAAGTAGCACAGGCAACATTGAAATCCAGGCTTTCTGGACTCTAACACCAGCATTCTATCTACTGATAAGTTCCAAGGTTAGATTACACTTGCACTATTTGTATGTGTGTGTGTGTGTGTGTGTGTGTGTGTGTGTGTGTATGTGTGTGTGTGTGCATGTATGTGTCTAAATACATAGATATTGCTCATGGTAGGTATGGGTAGATATACTCTGAGTTCTGACCCATGTTTGTGAAAAGTAGATCTTCACCTGGCCCAACATAATAATAGCTAAGAGCAGGGGAGAAGAGCATAGCAGACAAAGCACAGGATATCTATGTTGTGGTTCAGTCATTTTCAGTTGTATCTGACTCTTCATGATCCCTTTTTACAGTTTTCTTGGCAAATATACTGGAGTTTGCCATTTTCTTCTCAAGCTCATTTTATGGGTGAGGAAATTGAGGTAAACAAGGTTAAGTGATTTTCCCTGGGTCACACAGCTAGTAAGTATCTGAGGCTAGATTCGAATTTAGGTCTTCCTGAATCCAGGCCTGGTACTCTATTTCTCCTACCACCAAGAAGGTTATAGGGCTAGAATTACATGTGTTTACCATCCCTGAAATATTTCTTGTCTAATGGAAATTACTTTCCTAATTACTCTAAAGATAGAAAGTAGTACCTACCCTATACTCAGTAATTTAGCTCATCCTTATCAAGCAGTCATCACACAAAAGACCACCACAAATACCAATTCAGAAAAAAATGTATGTATCAAAAAAACCCAAAAAAACAAAAACAAACCCCAGGAATTATAATTCTATAGTTTAGAATATAGCAAAGGATACACAATAATGAATGAAAGTTTTAGTGATGATTAAAATAATCTCTCTGATTAAACCAGAAGGGAGAGGATAATTCTAACATGGGATATTCCTTTCTCAGCAGTCTCTATAGTTGCAGGCCTTGGGGGGTGATGACATCATGGGGCTGGCTTCCATGCATGTCTCCAGCTAGGGAATTCTAAAAGAGTCGTCTCTTCTCCATTATTTCCTAGGAAGTCCTTTTTTTTTTTTAACAATACTTTTTAAATTTTTTTTTTATTTTTTGGATAGGCAATGGGGTTAAGTGACTTGCCCAGCTACTAAGTGTTATGTGTCTGAGGCCAGATTTGAATGCAGGTACTCCTGAATTCAGGGGTGCTCTATCCACTGTACCACCGAGCTGCCCTGAAAGTCCTTTTTCCATGTGTTTCTTTGAAGAGTATTTAGAACCAGCTCAAACTGGTCCTTTACAACAGGTACTTAGTACGGTGCTCAGTATTCTCTCAGTCCATCCAGAGATAAATTTATTCCCTTTAGTCCTCCACAAAACTTCCCCAGGTTTGGGTGGAAGTGAGGTTCTATACAAAATATGGAAAGCCAATCCACTAATGAAAAGTAGAGGTGCTTTAACAGTTTACATATCAAGATTTTACCACTGTCAATCAAAAGAATGGCATTTTTAATTTATTTTAAATCAAATGAAAGAAGTAGGGGAGATGAAAAATGAAACAAATCCCTTTGAGCCTTAATATCTCTCTAGCACTTCCTAGTTAGTTTTATTTCTGCAGGTTGATACAAGGTTTTCTGCATATTATGAAAATGTGAAGCAACAAAACAGCAACTTGGTTTAAGTAATATCACTTTTTTTTTTAACTAATAGAAAGAGATATCCAAGATTCACCTTGAGGTTCTTTGTAAGTTGTGTGGCAATGTTCTTATTAGATTTATCTCTCATTTCTTTTAGTTGACTTTTGACAGGCTTAACTATAGCTTTGTCAACATCTGTGGTATTATTTAGAGCTACTGAATGTATAAGATGATAATGGCTTGATGAATTGAAATGTGATAGTTAACATGCCATTCTGATATCTTATTTCCAAGGTGTCTCAGGAGGGAAAAAAAAAAAGCCCACTTCCAATTGCCTTAAGAAATCCAGAAAAAAAAAGACAATTCATGACTTGTTTCCTATCAACCCATAGGCCCTCTTTCGAAATCTGTCATATGTTTCCTATCTTCTGGGAGTTAGCTTGGAATGTAGGTGCTGTACTCAAATAAATATTCAATAAATGTTTACACAAAACACTGGTAATGTGACTTCTGCCATGTCTAGTGCTCTTCTTGCTTTTATCCTCATCCCTTAAATTCATGCAGATAATGCCTAGAACATAAATACAGGTTGTCGCCAACAAATAAGATGTGTTCCCAAAGTATATTTATAGGTTTACTTAGAACTCAGAACTCTTTTCTCCCCCCACAAACAAAGTCATCCGCAACAATCTGGCTCTAGGATTAGTCCCATAAAGCCTATTTAAATGACAACATATTAGAATTTTTCATCCTGGGAGTCAGAGACCTGCATGATACAGAAAGTAGAAGGTAAGAATAAATGGGAAAACAGTTTGTTTTTACTTTCCTAGTCACTGTGCCAATTTAACTAGCATTCCAAAGTAGAGTAAGTGATTAGATTTAGTAATTTCCCAAGGTTGTTTGTCTTTCACCTCTGTGTTCATCAGGGTCAGACTTGAGCTTAACATACAGAAGAATACTAAGTTTGAAGTGGACATATGGCCTTTGATGATCATTGCAAGTTGGGCTATTTCCAAGGTGAATCTGGTGGCTTTGATAAGGATGTACATGACTCATTATTTGAGTGTTCAAAATAAGCCTTATGGTCTAATCAGCTATGCTCTTGGAGGATGTATGCTTGTAGAGGATGTGAATTGAACATGGTCCTTAATCCATTGGGATATCTGTGGGAGTGACATGTAGGAATTGATAAGAAAAAAATAGGATCTTCGTTTGTAACTAGTTCTCATTAATTGTGAGGAGTGCGTTTCTTGGGGAGGCAGATGCAACTACTCCAAAATATCAGCTTCTGTAACTAAAATGCGTGGGGAGAATGTAGTGAAAAATAACAACAGGAAGGGTTATGGGCTATTGAATAGTTCGATATAATGAATGACCAATCAATAATGACATAGCGAGAGTTTTTATGTACTAGGCTTACCCAAGGGAATAAAGAATTACAACTGTACCTATAGTAATTGGTCAGAAAACAATCCCTTTTTGGGGATTGCTTGGAACTTGGACAATTGTAGATAGGTATAATATGGAAACGAATAAGTGTTTATTAAGGTTGTATGATGTGTCAGTTACTGTGCTAAGCATTTTACAAATATTAGCTCAGTTATTCCTTACAGCAACTCTGTGAGGTGGGTGCTACTATTATGTCCCTTTTCCATACAAAGAAACTAAGGCAGAGAATAGTTAAATGAGTTTTTCAGGGTCACAAAGCTATTAAGTTTCTGAGACGAGATTTGAACTCAAGTCTTCCTGACTCCAAGTTAAGTGATCTATCTCTAGTACCACCTAGCTGCATACTGTATGTAAATATACTATACTTATTGCCTGCAGAATAGGTTCAGGAAATAAAGTCTAAAGTTGAGGATATGAAGTTTTGGGAGCTGTAGAAGTCTTAGAGTGCTTGCTACTTTGTAAGGTATCTGTATTCAGGCTTTCATAACAGCATATCTATACCTGATGAAAAAAAATAATCTACAGAAAAAAATAATCCATATACCTGGTGTTGGTCCTTTCTGGGCATTGCCCTCAAAAAATTAATTTGGCCTCTGCAATTTCTTCTTCCAGATGGTATAGTTTATTTTGATTTGGTATAGTTCGGAGAAATATATGTAAGATGAAACAGGTTGGTGTTTAAAATCTTTACAAGGGATTGCACAACCAAAGAGATATAAACTTCCCACTAAACTGTCTATATTGAGGCAAGATGTCAGAAATGTGGATCAGTGACAGTCTTTACTGTTTATGGTATTCCAAGTCAGCAGAGCTAAATTCTATATTCTTTTTCTTTTGATTTGAATTTAAATCTGGGTAGGAGATTTGAAAGGTCCAATGAATATAATATAAAATTTCTTCTCTGCAATTTCCAGGTCTTAAATCACTTTAATAAATATATCAAACCCAATGCAATTGGAGCTCCCTAGGCCAAGTATATGACACAGTCACATAACATATTGTGCTTCTAAAGAAAGGTCTACCTCTCGGAATCATCAAATTTGGAATAAAGAGCTTAGGGCTAGCATATGGCATTAGTATAGTCCCATTTGTCACAAGATAGCTAGAATTATGAAGGATGACATTTCACTTTCACTCTCACAACATCTTATTTATGTAAGTGAAGTCACTTGATCCCTATTGTACAAAGAAAGGGGAGAGATTGGACATGTCCATATTGAAAAACTCACAACAAACTCCCAGCCAAGCCCATAGTAATATGTCCTTATGTCCCAATCAAAGCACATCTCTGGGGCAGCTAGGTGGCACAGTGGATAGAGTACCAGCCCTGGATTCAGGAAGATCTGAGTTCAAATCCAGCCTCAGATGCATAACACTTACTAGCTGTGTGACCCTGGGCAAGTCACTTAACCCCATTGCCTATCCTAAAACAAAACAAAAGAACAAAGCACACCTCCACCAATCATCCCTATCACTGACGAAATTTAGGAGACATCACTCATGTTGATACAGGTTCATATCCACATTTCTAGAGAGTTGATTTCATGAGAGTCTAGTTATAGAACACTCACTGGTAAAGGGGTTTAAAACTAAGGTACAGAAATAGATAGGCTAAAGACCAGTTGTGAAGTTTTAAAGATGGATACAAAGAGGTCGTAGTTTCCAGGGAGAGTTTCCTTATCATAGAATCATCTACATTTTTCTATTAGTTAACCTTTCCTTTGAATAGGTAACTAGTCAAGTAGGAAATGGCCAAGACAGTTAAGACATTGTTCAGTCAGTGCCCATTACGATTTGGATACTCTTAGCAGTGAATAGATAAACTGAATGGATTTTTTGGCTTCTTGGGGTATAGTCCCAGAAGATGAGGCTCTGGTGTTTGGTGGTTTTGACACTCAGTGGGTTCTGAAAGGTATCCCCGGGAAACTCCTAGACGTCACTTAATAATAGGCAGTCTCCAGGTAGGTAAAGTAAGAGAAAACGGTCTGTATTAATGCCTGATAAACCACAAAGACCACCTTGGCTTGATTCACTTAAAATTTAGATAGTTATAACTAGGTTTATTTGTGACATGGGGATACTTTGCCCAGACAACTTAACCAGGTGGAGCCAACTATATTTCTAACAACAACAACAACAATTAACATTCATATAGTGCTTACTATGAGCCAAGCATTGTGCTAAACACTTTTACAAATATCATTACATTTAATCTTCAAACAACCTATGAGGTAAGCACTATTACTATACCATTTTAAAGATGAAGAAATTGAGGCAAAGATTCAGTGACTTATCCATGTTCATATAGTAAGTGTCTGAGACTGAATTTGAACTCAGGTTTTCCTAACTCTAGGCCCAGTTCTCTAATCATGGTACCTACTAATTGTCACTTTGTGGGGGGCAATTGCTTTTCCTTATTCTGAGTTAGTCATTCTTCCTTGTATTTGGGGAGATGGTTTAACCAAGCCTCTGCCCGATTCTGAGCCTGCAGCACCATCACCTGGTCTGATCCTCTATGCTCTAGATGCTAAGTGTATTGTGGAATAATGTAAGATGCTCCTATCCTTCCTGGGAGCAAGTAATGAATGAGATGAGATAAGGCAATGGTACCTGGCTTCTTGTTCTGTTTCTTATTGACAGTTTTTGATACATTCTGTTGATGTGGCAGATATAACTCTTTTCAGAGACATCACCTAGCATTTCTGCGACTTCACAGACAAGTAATACAGCTATGAAACTGTTCAATATGGAGGGAAAATACAAGCCAAACAAAGACAATTACTGCAGAAAACAAACAAACAAAAAAAAACCCCTCATTTATTTTCCATACTAAAGGTTTTAAACAGTGTTACGAAAAAAAGTGAATAAACTGCTGTGTTATTTATGTGAAGTTAGAGCACTCTAGGAGTTTCTAAAGTCCTATAATGTGCTAATAGTTTTATCAGAAGCCTATTACAGCCCATGTTTGAGCAGTCATTGGCATTTACACAGCATCTTTCCTTGGTGCAAGGAAACACATTCTTAAACATTTTCAATTAATTTAGCCTAATGCTCCCCACCCCCCACCCTGCCCCAGCCCCATTTTGACTGTTTCTTAGTGACTGAGATCCATTTTTCTTTGCATAAGCAGGATACTTAAAATATTGGTCAGTGGTCATCATCCTTCTACAGCAACAAGGCTTGGTGTTCAAGGAGTCTGGAGAAAGTTATTTTCCCTTCCTGTGATGCATATCTCCTCCCAAGTTGCTTATCTCTTCCCCTGCCTCTGGTTCTGAAGGTGAAAACAAACTTCATCTTTTGAAAAGTAACCCACAAATGAAAACAAATGAACTTTCTCTTCCCTTCCCCTCTCCTACTTGTATATTTTACCTTAGTGCCTTATTTTAATGTCCTGTTTTACAGCTTTCATGATGAATTCTAGGGACAGCTACCTCCCTCAGTGCCAGACTATTCCAAGTGAAGTTTTCCATTAATCATTCCTGGGAGTGCTGCTCCTGAGCTCCTAGTACATGGTCTCTCTTCTCAGCTTGCAGCCTTGCTGTTGCAACAAACATGCTGGAAACCATGTTTACTTTACGTGTCAGATATTGTTAGCTTTTGAATCATGTACCTCTAGTATGAACTGTTCCATAAGCCCAACACAGTTGGTCTCAAGTCTCTCTTCCATCATGGAAGTGACAACAGGTCTCATCGGGGAACTGAGATCATAGTTTTGACTGAATAGGCTGCAGGGTTTGGTCTGTGAATTTAACCAGCTGTTAAACTTCTAAGCTTTGCCTTTTGAAGTAAGGAGTTTTGCGCTGGGGAGCAAATCCCCTAGAATCACTTTCACCTCAAGGCTTTAAGAAAGTGAATGGTAAACTTATGACTCGCTACCCTCAACCACAATCTAATTCAGGCTTGTTTCTTATCTGTCCTCCATTCATATGCTGTTTGTTCCCACCTCCGTGTCTTTGCTGATGTCATCATACACCTTTGAAACATCCTTCTTTCTACATATCCTTCATGATAATTTTTCCAGTCTCACCTCATTCATGAAGTCATTTCTCACATTTTCGTCTCCTCCCTTATCTGAATTCCTATTTATTACACATAAACTTAGCATAGAGAGTATATACTTAATTTTTCTCCGAAGATTTCATGTGTCAGTTTTTTTTTATTTCTCTCCCTATTTAGGTTTTAATAATGATATCTGACATTTAAATAACTTTTTATTTTACTTTTTTAAAAGTTAAATGATCTATTATTTGTTTTTTAACATTCTTTTCTTTTTGAATTTTGCTTTACAGATTCCCTCCCTCCCTCTCACCTCTCTCTCACTCACTGAGAAGGCAAAAATATATTATCAATTAGACATGTGAAATCATGCAAAAAATACTTCCATAGTAGTCATATAACAAAACAAAGGAAAAAAAAGAATTGAGAAAATTATACTTTAATTCGCACTCAGAGTTCAACTGTTCTCTCTCTGGTGGCAGACAACATTTTTGTTTTTTCACTATGAGTCCTTTGGAATTATTTTGGATCATTATATTGATAAGAATAACCAAGTCTTTCACAGCTGACCTTTATTAAAATATATCAGTCCCTATAGGTGTTGCCATTTTTTTAAACCACCCCCTTCTTATTTCCACAATAGTACTCCATCAAAATCATATGACAAAACTTGTTTAGCCATTCTCCCATTGATGGGTATCCCCTAAATTTCTAAATTTTTGCCAGCACAAAAAAGCTGGTATAAATATTTTTGTAATATTTTTGTAATATATTTGTAATTTTTGTAGTATATTTGTAACATAATCCTTTTTCTTTGACCTCTTTGGGGTACAGACCTAATAGTGGCATTACTGAATCAGGCCTCAGAGGACTGAATCATGGGAAGCTGTGGTGGTTTCCTGACTTTTCAACCCATGAATGTCAAAGACAACTTAGAAGATCAGTAGGAAAAGTCTGCGTCTGTGGTGAGAGAGCCCCAGATCCCAAGCATGGCCCTGAGGTGACAGCTGCCACCAGAGCTTCCGACCTACTGACTGAGGGGGAATGAAGTGGCTGATCAGAGGAGGACTGCAGGGATCTCTTTGCTGGTGCAGGATTCTCTTGCTTTGCCCATGCTTCGATAGGGGTCAGAGTTCTGGGTGGTGGTCCTGGGGCGTGGAGGAGCACTGGATTGTTAGGGCTTATTACGGCTGTGGAAAGAGAATCCTCCTCACAGTTTAAAGACAGAAAAGAGTGCTTGTTGTTACTTGTAGACCAGAGCACAGACCAGGAAAGGAGTAATCACCTTGCCCTTGATCATAGCTCCTTGGAAGAACTGAAAATTTACAGGTCCCTAGAAGTCTCACTGAAAACAGCTGCACAAAACCCCTGAAGTTCAGGACAGTACATTCTCCACACTGGAAGCAGACACCTACCTCAGCAAAGAGTTTATAACCCAAGAAGTTGGCAGGGATCATGAATGAGCAAGCAGTGCAAAAAGAGTCAGACCATAGAATCTTACTTTGGTGACAAAGATCAAAACATACAACTAGAAGAAGACAACAAAGTCAAAGCTCCTACACCCAAAGCCTCCAAGAAAAGTATGAATTGGTCCCAGACCATGGACGAACTCAAAAAGGATTTTGAGAAGCAATTAAGAGAAATAGAGGAAAATTGAGAGTGATGCAAGAAAATCATGAAAAGCAAGTGAACAGCTTGCTAAAGGAGACACAAAAAAATGCTGAAGAAAATAACACCTTAAAAAAAATTGCAGGAGTTCTGCTTCCAGGAGCCAAGATGGGGCAGTGAAAAGGTAGTCGCTCTCACTCTCCCCTATCAACCTCTGAAAACCCAGAAAATATCAGGCCAGGAAAAAAAAACCCTGGAACACCTGAACTAGAAGAAAGGCAAGGAGCAGCAGTGCAGTAGCCCAGCAAACCAGTCTCCCAGTGCCTCAGCAAACAAAAGGGGCCCCAGGCACATAAGTACCCTGTGGCATTCATCTGAAAGGAGGTGAAGAAAACAACCTAAAGGCTTCCTAAAGCCCTGAACCTTGCTGATTCCAACCCAACACCAGGTGAGCTGTAGGAGCCCTGAAGCCTCCAAGTGTGAAGAAATCCTGAAGCCCAGGTGGTAGAGCAGGCAAACACCAACACCTGGACCTGTGGGTGCCTCAGTGAGGGTGGGGGAACTGGTGGAAACCAGCTCAGAAAACCACCAGGAGTCTTGGAAATCCACAGCAAAGAAATCTCAAGGTGCATTAGCAGAAAGGAGGGAGACAACATTGCAGGGGGCCCCAGGCAGATAAACATCCTGCAGCAGCCATCTAAAAGGAGCTGAAGAAAGATAAAGGAAAGGAAAAGCAAGCAACCTAGAATTGCCTGAAAGTTACAGCCTTGCTGATTCCAGCCCAACACAAGGTAAGCTGCCAGAAACCCACAGCCTCCAAATCCCAGCATAAGAGGCCCCAGAACGCAAAGCCAGTGACCAAGACCTAGGCTCCCAAAACAAGAAGCTTGGGTCAGTACCCTCTGTGCCCCAGCAGGAGAGCTCAATCTCTTTAAAGGCCAAGGAATAAGGAAACACCATGAGTAAAAAGAAACAGACCATAGACTCATATTATGAGAAGGGTGAAGATCAGGACAGAAATTCTGAAGAGGACAACATTGTCAACAAACCACATCTGCAACAACAAAAGGGAATATGAACTGGTTTGAAGCCCAAAAAGCCTTCTTAGAAGAGCTCAAGAAGGATTTTAATAGTCAAATGAGAGAGGTAAAAGAGTCCTTCAAAAATACAATTGGCCAATTGGAAAAAAAATACACTGAAGAAAACAAGTCCCTAAAAACACAATTGGCCAATTGAAGAAGGAAGGAAAAACTAACAGAAGAGTACTGAAGAAACAAGTCCCTAAAAAACACAATTGGCCAGTTGAAGAAGGAAGTACAAAAACTAACAGAAGAAAACAATCTGTTAAAAACTAGAATTGGACAAATGGAAACTAATGTCTCTATGAGAGAGCAAGAATCAGTCAAACAGAAACAAAAAAATGAAAAAATAGATGAAAATGTAAAATACCTCATCAGTAAAACAACCGACCTGGAAAATCGACTCAGGAGAGACAATTTAAAAATTATTGGACTACCTGAAAATCATGATGAAAAAAAGAGCCTGGACAGTATCTTTCAGGAAATCATAAAGGAAAACTGCCCAGAAGTCCTAGAACCAGAAGGGAAAATAACCATAGAAAGAATCCACATCACCACCTGAAAGAGATCCCAAATTGACAAGCCAAGAATATAATAGCAAAATTCCAAAATTACCAGATGAAAGAGAAGGTGCTGCAAGCAGCCAGAAAGAATTTAAATATCATGGAACCACAGTCAGGATTACACAGGACCTTGCAGCTTCTACATTAAAAGACGCAGGGCATGGAACATGATATTCCATAAGGCAAAGGAGCTTGGAATGCAGCCAAGGATCAATTACCCAGCAAAAATGAGCATCATTTTTCAAGGGAGGAGGTGGATATTCAACGAAATAGGAGACTTCCAAACTTTCCTGATAAAAAGACCAGAGCTCAACAAAAAATTTGATCTTCAAGTACAGGACTCAAGAAGGACTTAAAAAGGTAAATGGGACAGAAGGATACAATATGTTGTTAATAAGGGGGGGCTGTTTAAACCCCTACAAGGGAATATGAGACTTGCAACCCTTGAGAACTGTATTGTTATTACACCTTGTTAAAGGAGTATACATAAAGAGGGTGGATATTAGTTGACTTTGATGTAATGATAAAAAAAATCTAATCAAGTGGGTTAAATGGATCCAAATAAGTGGATCAATCTGATCTTAGAAAAGTACTGAGAAAGGAGGAGGCAGACAAGGGTAAATTACATTACAGGAAAAGACACAAAATCCTATTACAGCAGAGGGAAAGGGGGGGGAGCATTGTTTGAACCTTACTCTCATCAGATTTGGCTCAAGAAGGGCATATATAATCAGTTAGGTATAGAAATCTAACTTGCCCTATAGGCAGTAGGAGGGAAAAGGGGAAAGAAAAGGGAGGGGGGAAAGAAGGGAGGGAAGAGCAGTAAGACTAAAGGGGAAGAAAAGGGAAAGGGATAATAAAAGGGGGAAGGGACTGAAGGAGGCGGTGGTCAAAAGCAAAACACTAGTGAAGGGGAGAAAGGAAAAAGGAGAAAGAAAAGCATAAATGGGGGAAAAGGATGGAGAAAAAGACACAGATAGTAATCATAACTGTGAATGTGAATGGGATGAACTCTCCCATAAAAGGAAACGGATTGCAGAATGGATTAAAAACCATAATCCTACAATATGTTGTTTACAGGAAACACATTTGAAAAAGAGTGACACATACAGGGTAAAGGTAAAAGGCTGGAGCAGAATATATTATGCTCAGCTGAAGTAAAAAAGCAGGGGTAGCAATCCTGATCTCAGACAAAGCAAAAGCAAAAATAGATCTAATCAAAAGAGATAAGGAAGGAAACTACATCCTGCTAAAAGGCACCATAGACAATGAAGTAATATCATTACTAATATATGCACCAAATGGTATAGCATCCAAATTCTTACAGGAGAAGTTCAGGGAGTTACAGGAAGAAATAGACAGCAAAACTATACTAGTGGGGACCTGAACCTCCCTCTCGCACTAGATAAGTCTAACCACAAAATAAACAAGAAAGAAGTTAAGGAGGTGAATAGAACATTAGAAAAGTTAGGTATGATAGACCTCTGGAGAAAACTGAATGGGGATAGAAAGGAATATACTTTTTTCTCATCAGTACATGGCACATACACAAAAATTGACCATGTACTAGGGCATAAAAACCTCACAATCCAATGCAGAAAGGCAGAAATATTAAATGCATCCTTTTCAGATCATGATGCAATAAAAATTATATGTAATAAAGGGCCATGGAAAGATAGACTAAAAAATAATTGGAAACTAAATAATCTAATCCTAAAAAATGATTGGGTCAAACAACAAATCATAGAAACAATCAATAATTTCATTCAAGAGAATGACAATAATGAGACAACATACCAAAACCTATGGGATGCAGCAAAGCAGTTCTTAGGGGAAGTTTTATATCTCTAAATGCTTACATAAATAAAATAGAAAAAGAGGAGATTAATGAATTGGGCATACAACTAAAAAAACTAGAAAAAGAACAAATTAAAAATCCTCAACTAAACACCAAATTAGAAATATTGAAAACCAAAGGAAAAATTAATAAAATTGAAATTAAGAAAACTATTGAACTAATAAATAAAACTAAGAGCTGGTTTTATGAAAAAACAATAAAATAGATAAGCCTTTGGTTAATTTAATTAAAAAAAAGAAAGAAGAAAACCAAATTACTAGTATCAAGAATGAAAAGGGGAAGCTACCACCAAGGAAGAGGAAATTAAAACAATAATTAGGAATTATTTTGCCCAACTATATGCCAACAAATTTGACAATCTTAGTGAAATGGATACATATTTACAAAAATATAAATTGCCCAGATTAACTGAAGAGGAAGTAAAATACTTAAATAACCCCATCTCAGAAAAAGAAATTGAACAAGCCATTGATGAACTCCCTAGGAAAAAATCTCCAGGGCCAGATGGATTTACATGCGAATTCTATCAAACATTTAAAGAACAATTAATTCCAATACTATATAGACTATTTGGGAAAATAGGTGAAGAAGGAGTCTTACCAAATTCTTTTTGTAATACAAATATGGTGTTGATACCTAAACCAGGAAGAGTCAAAATAGAGAAAGAAAATTATAGACCAATTTCTCTAATGAATATAGATGCAAAAATTTTAAACAAAATACTAGCAAGTAGATTGCAGCAACTTATCACAAGAATAATACACTATGACCAGGTAGGATTTATACCAGGAATGCAGGGTTGGTTCAATATTAGGAAAACTATCAGCATCATTGAGCATATCAACACAAAACCAACAGAAACCACATGATCATCTCAATAGATGCAGAAAAAGCTTTTGATAAAATACAACACCCATTCCTATTAAAAACACTAGAAAGCATAGGTATAAATGGAGTCTTCCTTAAAATAATAAATAGCATATATCTAAAACCTTCAGCAAGCATTATATGTAATGGGGACAGGCTAGAAGCATTTCCAATAAGATCGGGGGTGAAACAAGGATGTCCATTATCACCACTGTTATTCAATATTGTACTGGAAACCTTAGCTTTAGCAATAAGAGAAGAAAAAGAAATTGAAGGCATTAGAATAGGCAAAGAAGAAACAAAGCTATCACTCTTTGCAGATGACATGATGATATACTTAGAGAATCCTAGAGAATCAAGTAAAAAACTACTTGAAATAATAAACAACTTTAGCAAAGTTGCAGGCTATAAAATAAACCCACATAAACCATCGGTATTTCTGTATATTACCAACAAAGCCCAACAGCAAGAGATAGAAAGAGAAATCCCATTTAAACTTACTGTAGACATTATAAAATATTTAGGAGTCTACCTCCGAAACAAACCCAGGAACTCTATGAAAACAATTACAAAACACTTTTCACACAAATAAATTCAGATCTAAATAATTGGAAAAACATCAGTTGCTCATGGGTAGGCCGAAATAAAGCTAATTTACTTATTCAGTGCCATACCAATCAAACTACCAAAAATTATTTTATAGAGTTAGAAAAAATAATACCAAGATTCATTTGGAAAAACAAAAGGTCCAGAATATCAAAGGAATTAATGAAAAGAAATGCAGGGGAAGGTGGCCTAGCAATTCCAGATCTTAAATTGTATTAGAAAGCAGCAATCATCAAAACTGCTTGGTACTGGCTAAGAAATAGAGTGGTGGATCAGTGGAATAGGTTAAATATGCAAGACACAGTAGTCAATGACTATAGTAATCTATTATTTGATAAACCCAAAGCTTCTGGGGTAAGAACCCACTCTTTGAAAAAAAAACCTGCTGGGAAAACTGGAAAAGAGTATGGCAGAAACTAAGCATAGACTCAAATCTCATACCATATACCAAAGTAAAGTCAAAATGGGTTCAGACTTAGATATAAAGGCTGATACCATAAGTAAACTGGGAGAACAAGGAATAGTTTACCTATCAGATCTATGGAGAACAGAAGAATTCATGACCAAACAGGAGATAGAGAACATTATGAAAAGCAAAATGGATAATTTTGATTACATTAAATTGAAAAGCTTTTGCACAAACAAAGCCAATGCAACTAAGATTAGAAGGAAGGTAGAAAATTGGGAAAGAATTTTTACAACCAGTCTTCTGATAAAGGCCTCATTTCTAAAATATATAAAGAATTAAGACAAATTTATAAGAATACAAGCCATTCCCCAATTGATAAATGGTCAAAGGATATGAACAGACAGTTCTAAGATGAAGAAATTAAAGCCATTCTAGTCATAGGAAAAAATGCTCTAAATCGTTATTGATTAGAGAAATGCAAATCAAAACAACTCAGAGGTACCACATCACACCTATCAGAATGGCCAACATGACAAAACCGGAAAATGATAAATGTTGGAGAAGATGTGGGAAAATTGGAACATTCATACATTGTTGGTGGAGTTCTGAAATGATCCAACCATTCTGGAGAACAATTTGGAACTATGCCCAAAGGGCTACAAAAATGTGCATACCCTTTGATCCAGCAATAGCACTTCTAGGGCTATATCCCAAAGAGATCAAACAAATGGGAAAAGGACCCACATGTACAAAAATATTCATAGCAGCTCTTTTTGTGGTGGCAAAGAATTGGAAATTGAGAGGATGCCCATCAATTGGGGAATGGCTGAGCAATTTGTGATATATGAATGTAATGGAATACTATTGTGCTATAAGAAATGATGAACAGGCTGACTTCAGAAAAACCTGGAATACTTATATGGTCTGATGCTGAGTGAAGTGAGCAGAACCAAGAGGACTTTGTGCACAATAACAGCCATGTTATGCAATGACTAAGATTGTTAAACTTAACCTTTCTCAGCATTACAGGATCTAAGACATCTCCAGAGGCCTCGGATGGAAAATGCTGTCCACATCCAAAGAAAGAACTATGGAAGTCGAATCGCTATCACTTATTTTTACCTTCTGTTGAGTTTTGTTTCATCTTTCTGATGGTTCCTTGTATTGGTTTTAATTTTCACTTACAACTTCACTAATGTGAAAATATGTTTAATGGGTATGTAAATGTAAAGCCTATATCAGATGGTGCGCCATCTTTGGGAGGGTGGGGGGTAGGAGAACGGAGGAAAATTTTCAACTCAAAAGCATATGAAAAAGTAAAAAAATAAATAAAAACAAAAAATAAATTAAAAATAAATTTAAAAAAAATTGCCTAACTCAAATGGCAAAAGAGGTCCAAAAAGCCAATGAGGAGAAGAATGCCTTAAAAAGCAAGATTGGTCAAATGGAAAAGGAAGTCCAAAAGTTTACTGAAGAAAATACTTCCTTAAAAATTAGAATGGGGCCATTGAAAGCTAGTAGCTTTATACGATATCAAGACAAGAAATCAAGAATTCAAGAGAACAGTATGAAATATCTCATTAAAAAAAACTGACCTGGAAAATAGATCCCAGAGAGATAATTTAAAAATTATTGGACTATCTAAAAGACAAGATAAAATAAAAGAGCATAGACATAATCTTTCAAGAAATTATCAAGGAAAACTGCCGTGATATTTCAGAAACAGAGGGCAAAATAGAAATTGAAAGAATCCGCCAATCACCTCCTGAAAGAGATCCCCAGAGGAAAACTCCTAGGAATATTGTAGCCAAATTCCAGAGTTCCCAGGGCAAAGAGAAAATATTGCAAGCAGCCAGAAAGAAACAATTCAAGTATTGTGGAAACACAATCAGGATAACACAGGATTTAGCAGCTTCTACATTAAGGTACCAGAGTGCTTGGAATATAATATTCCAAAGGGCAAAGGAGATAGGATTACAGCCAAGAATCACATACTCAGCAAAATAGAGCATAATCCTTTAGGGGAAAAAATGGTTGCTTAGTGTAATAGAGGACTTTCAAGCATTTCTGATGAAAAGATCAGAGCTGAATAGAAAATTTCACTATCAAATACAAGAATCAAGAGAAACATGAAGAGGTAAATAGAAAAGAGAAATCAAAAGAGACTTATTAAGGTTGAACTGTTTACATTCTGCATGGAAAGACGATATTTGTAACTCAGGAGTGCTTTGTCAGTATTAGAGTAGTTGGAGGGGAAAAATATATGTATGTAGGTAGATAGATAGATGATAGATAGATAGATAGATAGATAGATAGATAGATAGATAGATAGATGAGGGCATAGGGTGAGTTGAATTTAAAGGAGTGATACCTGGAGAATGCAATTAAGGGGTGAGAGAGGATTATAGGAAGAGAAGGAGAAAGGGAGAGGGAGAATGGTGTAAATTATCTCACATAAAACAGACAAGAAAAGGCTTTTACAATGTAGGGGAAAAGGGGGAAGGTGAGAGGGAATGAGTGAATCTCATTCTCATATGCTTTAGTTTAAGGAGAGAATAACATACACATTCAATTGCGTATGGAAATCTATCTTACCCTCAGGAAAATAGAGGAGAAAGGGGATAAGAGAGCAGGAAGATGATAGAGGGGAGGGCAGATTGGGGGAGGGGGTAATCAGAAGCAAACACTTCTAAGGAGGGACAGGGTCAAAATAGAGAATAGAATAAATGGGGGTGCAGGAGAGGATGAAGGGAAATATACTTAATTTTTCACAACATGATTACCATGGAATGGTTTTGCATGACATATGTATCGAGTTGCTTGCCTTCTTAATGAGGGGGGCTTGGGAGGGAAGAAAGAAGAAAATTTGGAACCCAAAGTTTTAAAAACAATAGTTAGAAAAAATCGTTTTCACATGCAACTGGGAAATAAGATATACAGGAAATGGGTTAAAGAAATCTATCCAGCCCTACAGGAAAATTGAAGGATAAGGAGATAAGAGAACGGGGAGAGAGATAGGAGGGAGGGTAGATTAGAAGAAGGGTATTAAAAATGCATGCCATCTTGGGGTGGGTGGAGGGACAAGCAGGGGAGAAAATTTGGAACTCAAAATCTTGTAGAACTGAATGACAAAAACTAAAAATAAATAAATTAATTTTTAAAAAAACAAATGGAAAATTATGCTCAAATTGTTCCCTAATAAATCAACCACATTGGAACAGATTCACATTTCAAAACAAGCATGTTAACAGAGCCAATTATATTTATAAAGCACTCTACAAATGAATGTTGATAATAAATATTGGTCATGATTTAAAAAAAATAATAGCATATCCATTATTATCACTGCTACCCAATATATAGAGACATATATCAAATAACATATAATTTAAGAAGCCTTTCCTAATCCTCCTTTTAGGCAATCTTATGGTACCTTTTGCATACTTTTCTCATGT
This sequence comes from Phascolarctos cinereus, assembly GCF_003287225.1. Taxonomy (NCBI): domain Eukaryota; kingdom Metazoa; phylum Chordata; class Mammalia; order Diprotodontia; family Phascolarctidae; genus Phascolarctos; species Phascolarctos cinereus. The sequence goes on from NW_027555958.1 coordinate 280,835,700, forward strand.
ATTCTATTTAATTTTGTTATAACTATTTTTGTTTATTTCATCTCTTTGACTAGATTATATGCCCTGTAGAGGCAGGAAATATGCTTAATCAATATTTGTCCCCAACAAACCACCCAGTACATAGTAGTGTTTGAGGTATAATAGATCCTTAATAAATGTTTAATGGATGGATGAATGGATAAATAGATGAAAAGATGTGTGGATAGAAAGATAGGTGGTGTAAAGCTTGAAATTTTATGGTGCTTTTGAGCTCCGAGAATTCACACAAATCCTTTACGCAGACCAGAGTTGTTGTTGTTGTTGTTGTTGTTGTTGTTGTTGTTGTTGTTGTTGTTGTTGTTGTTTTCTTTTTCCTTCAGTAATGAAATATCATTTACCCTTTAAAAAGTGTGTGTGTTCATTTTGTACTGAATTTGTTTCCCTAATATATTACATTTAATGATATTTATTCTTATTAAGCTTTACAAACTCTCTTGTACAGAAAAATAAATGTCCATGTGACAGATGAGATACTTCAGAAAATTTAAATTTGCTCATTAGACATTCATTGTTACTAAATTTCCTTTTTCTTATTTTTTTGTTAATCTCTCTTCCAAATTCATAATACTCTAGTAAGAGATAACTACGCATTTTAACTAAGTGGATTCTTTTCTAATGAAAGCTATTAATGGACTAAAGAATGCATATTCAATCCCCAGAAAGCATGGATTTTCACGTTTTATTTGTGTGCTTTTTCTTGCTTATTATATATGTGGAATTTCTATTGATATCAATAGAAGTCCTATGCAGAGAACAAGCTGTTTAAAAAGTGAATGTGGGGAGAAGATTTTGAGTTATACAATCAGTGATGCAAAGTTTATAAATATGTTTTAATTCAAGGTGTTTCACCACTCTCTATCAGTCAAGCAGGAGCAGAAAAAAAAAAAGCAACAAAAAAAGTAAATGTATTTTAATTTAAAGTGTTTCACCATTCTTTATCAGTCAAGCAGGAGCAGGGAAAAAAAGCAACACAAAGGATAAATGAACTACCTTGTAGAAAATCAGTCGGTAGATTTTTATAATTATTTTATTATCAACTGAAATTAACAATATGTATTAATCTTTTACAAAATATCTACCACTTAAAATCAAAAAGTTCAAGCTAAAGTTGGAAATGTCTCTTTAGGTTTCCATTCTGCTCCAGCTTTCTTTATAACAGGCGTGCACCAGTAAATGTTTAACAACTGGTTCTCCAGAAAGAAAGAAAAAGTGTATATGCAACAGCCTTATAAGTTTAATCTAAATTATTAACATTTTCCATTATTTTCTTAAATCTAGATAATCAACAAGATAAATTGAGTCCAATTGCTGAGATATAAATGCTTGCAGCAGAAAATTAAAAACAAAACAGTGCAAAAGAAAACACATGCTAGAGTCAATTCCCATAAATGCTGTCATAAGAAAATAAGGAGTGCCCCTTCTGAGTTGGCTACTCTTTCATTAAAAGATCTTTTCAATACTCATACAAGAAGACTTGTAGGCATAGAGTTTTAGAGCTAAAAAGCACCTTCAAAGTGCCATCTAGTCAAGTCTTTTTATTATTTGAGGATTTGCTCATAGAATGATAGGAACTTAGAGTTGGAAGGGATATCAAATGTCCTGTAGGCCAAATGGCAACTGAACCATAATTCCTTCAACAATATCTGAACTAGTGGTCTTCTAGACTCTACTGGTAGATTTCCAGTGATACAGAAACAACCTTTTGTTCAAATTTGCAAAGTCAGTTAGTGCAAGAACTTGATTAAGAATTTAGGTTTCTTGTATCCCTACCCACAACTCTTTCCACATCTTCTACTCTTTCTCCTTTGCTATACTACTAAAATACGTATAAACAGAGATTTTCTCTGTTATACAGGCCATGCCAAAAGCTATTAAAGCTTAAAATTGACTTTTTGGACACCTTGTTTAATGTTGAGATATCTGGAGGCAATGGGGAGTAGCTAATGGGAGCCCCATCCTTTACACACGCATGTTTTATCTGTTGCAATCTCCTACCTGGATTTTGATGAGCTTGTTTCTGCATATATGTAACTCTTCACTTGAAAAAATGTCTAGATATGCTGTGACAGTTTACTGTGTAGCTTCTTAGTGTTTTGAAATTGGCTGCTGGGCTAGGAAGAGACTGTGCATAGAAGGCAAAGCAAGACAATGAGCATCAATTAATTCATTAGAATGTGTCATGCACTGTGTTAAGTGCTGAGATACCAATACTAGGATAAAGAAAGACAATCCCTGTCATCAAGGAATTCACCTTCTAAAACAAGAAGACAACACATAAAAGGGAGCTGAAATCCTCCAGGCAGTGGTGGTGATGGATTATTATATTGATGGTGGGAGGATGCTCAGGCAAGAAATGTCTTCATTCCTCTTCAAGTTGTAGTCCTGACTGTTTGGACTTTAGCTAGTATATTTTTATAATGATTACTTTCATCTTTCTCTCCCCTCTGAATAATCCTCCCTTCCCTATCTGCTAACACTTTTTAACTTCCTCTCTGCTTGTATTTTTATTGTCAGCACTTAGTATACTGCCTGCCACACAGAATTTATTAAATGCTTGTTTGTGACCTGCTGAAGTCCTAAAAGCCACAGACACAGAAGGGAAGGGGGCTAGCCATTTGACTTCTGCTGCTTTCCTCCCTGGTTATATTTGAGAGAAAATAATGAATTGTTGTGGACTTCTGGATATGAGAGGGGCCACCACAAAAAGAGCTTCTTTAAATATTTTTGTACATGTAGGTCCTTCTCCCATTTTTATAATCTATTTGGGATACAGACCTAGAAGTGGTTAATATTAGTAACATTTTAATTCACATTCCTCTTCCTTTTCCTCTTTTCTTTTTACCAAGCCTAGATCACAATCTCTGGTTCTTATACTACTTCTCACTTTTAATATTCCTGAGTGGTTTTCATTTTTGATTTCTTGAAATATAACTGTGAAAAAACAGGCTTTTAAAAGCCCATGGTGTTTTAGATGGAGCTACTTGACTCCATCTTAAAACTCAAATCACTAAGGCTTTCATTGAATGGCCAATAATAGTCTCACCCCAAGCCTCTGTGGCTCCTTGTTTAGATTTTGATGGCTTAGAATGAATATAAATAGCAATTGTTTTCTGTACTGGCCAGAAACTATGAAATCTTCCCCTCCTAGATTGAGATTATAGCCTCAGGCAAACGCCAGATATTTGGCCATGTGGGAAAGTCCAGAGGTTTTCCTTTTAAGGTCTAGCTCCCATCCTCATCATTCTCCCCTCAAGGAAATGGGACCCAAATTCTTTTGGGGTAAGGGCAAACATCTTCGCTTCTGAAACTGCTTCCTGCTGGCAAGGGGCATAGAGCTGTCCCTTCCTTGAAGGGATCCCAAAGAGGAGGTTGACTGGAACTGAGCACAGGCTGCATCCAGGGAATGATGGGGGGACGTTGGCTGGTGCCTGCTGTTTACTACCAACTGTAAGTGAATGACCTGTAGTCTGGGAAGACACAAATATGACATAAAAGACTACAGCATCCATATATAAAGCAGGGACTAAATTTCGGGCCCAAATAGGAGAGGATAAAACGTTCTTAGCTCTGTTTGGATTCAGATAATTCAGTTTTCCAACCATGCAGTATCAAATCCACCTCATAGCCAGTCTCAGGAATAGCCAGAAGGGTAACATTCCCTTTCAAAGGAACATAATGGGGATACTGAGAGGATCCCATCTCAGACCAAGGCTAAAATTGCCCTGTCATCTTTTTCCAATGCTGACTTCCCACCAGTATCACATTCTCTCTGAATAGGTTGTGGCATGTCTCAGATGGTGAATTATTGATTTATCGATAGCTTATTATTATCCATTAGACAACTCAAAATAAAAACATGAGCTTTTCTGCCTCAAACAGCGAGTTTCACAAATCATAGCTCAGGCAAAACTTTTCCAGGATTTACATCTCAAATTTAATTTTGTCCTGGTGTAAAAAGCCAATCATTAGAGATTAGTTCTACATACTTGCAAATTCTCAGCAAGACAAAACCCAAATAAGTTTTTTGGCTAGTTTGCACATTAAAACATTAACCAGTAATAGCCAAATTATTTTACTGGTACCTAAATTATGAAAAGTTGCTTAACATAACTGATACAAAAATTATACCAATTTGAAACTTGAAACGAACCCATTACCAATCAGGTGTCTTCAATTTTGTTAAATTCATTTCCAAATTACTTTACACAGAGAATCAACATCTCATCATTAAAAGTTAAAAGTACAACTTTAAAAGAGCATGCTTACTCAAGTTCAGAGGCCGGCTTCTTTATTTTGAGCAGGATGTGCTGAACCTGGGTGATGCTTCCAGGTAAAGGTAGCCCCAGGACCTAAGGCCATTGCCAGTGGAGCCCACACTGTAGCTGCTGCCCCTCACCCCTCCTTCCTTTCCCCAGGTTGGGGAGGGCAAAATCAAAGGTGAGGGGGAAAGAGTGAAAATCTCATCTCCTATGACAGTGGTTAACAGATACCCTCTTGACTTAAGAGAAGGGAGTGGGAGAAAGGAGTGAGGAGGCTTGTAAGGAGGAGTTTCAAAACTTTGAACTATGAGGAAGATTTCCTCTCCACAGCCACCATAAGCTCCACCACACCAGTGCTCCTCCTCACCCAGGACTGCCCCTCAGAACTGTGACCCAGATCCAAGCACAGGTAAAGCAAGAGACTCCTGCCTCAGCACTGGTAAAGAGATCCCTGCAATCCCACTGTGATCAGTCACCCAATTCTCCCTCAGTCTGTGGGCCAGAACCTCAGGAGGCAGCCACGCTTGCTTGGGAACTGAGGCTGAGACCTAGCTTCTCTTTCACCGCAGAAACAGACTTTTACCACTGACTTTTTAAGTTGTCTTAGGCATTTGTGGGTTGAGAGGCCTGGAAACCACCACAGCTGCCCACAGTTCAGTCCTCTGAGGCCTGCTCCAGGTTCACTGAGGCCTGCGCCCCCACAGCAAACCACGCTCTTCTCCTAGCCTGGTGTGATATACCTTTTTAATCAACCATCCAGGTTGTCTTGGGCTAGAAATTTGTTTCACTCTGTTTTTTTGTGGGTTCTGCTGCTTTAGAATTTGTTTAGAGCCATTTTTATAGGTATTTGGAGGGGTTTGGGGGAGAGCTCAAGCAAGTCACTGCTTTCACTCCTCCATCTTGGCTCCACCCCCTATTTTATGATTTCTTAAAATATGATAGCTATGTTTTTTGTTTGTTAATGGATTTTACAGAGCCCAGTAATTATTATTTAATTTCTGTGTAATCAGTTTTCCAAGTCACTTATATTGATAGTAGGAACCCTACATTTTCTTCTATTTTCTCAAAATCTTGATTTTTTTCTAATATTTCTTGTTGTACTAGAAACACTAAGTTCTACTTACTCTATTATATTTTTCCCCCAGGACCCTATTACTTCACTAAGATTTTTTTACCTTCTGTTTTAAAAAATGTATTCCTCTTTTCTTTTTTTTTCTCCTCAAATATAATCTCATTTGTAATTTCACTTTTATTTCTTATTTCATTTCTCACAACTACTACTGCAGTTCTTGTGCGGAAACCATTTTTCCTCAGGGTTCTGCTTGTTGGTGTTTTAGTATTACTTTTTTCTTGATTTACCTCTAGGATTTCTCCTAAACTATAATATTCTTTCATCATGTTTGGTGTTTTCTTACACTTCAGTCTCAGTTCATGGTTTGTAATTTTGTGTTCAGGATAGTCTTCAGTTCTTTTGGAAGAGTGAGGTAGGCCTTGTTTTTACTATGTCTTCTGTATCAGGGTTGTATGTCACTACTGTTGCACTGCCAATATTGATTGGGTACCTGGAACTAAACCCCTTTCCTGGTTTCTGTTTTAGTGTCTTAGAATTCTATTACAGATTCTGACCTCAATGAGTTTCTGTTTTGTTTTCTTTCCATCCTCTCCAAATGGGAGTTTCTTCCATTTGTTGCTGTGGCCCTGACAGAGCCCCACAGGATTCTAAAGCTCGCACTGGTCTTGAGCTAGCTGTATAGTTCCTCTGGTGCTGGCATTCAACTACTTAGCTGGCCCTGTTTGTTACTGTGCATTCCAGTCATCTGTAGAGTGTATGATCAAGCCCTTTCTCCAAATGCAGTGACCTACAGGGGCTGTTTTGTGACATGCTTCTTTTCAAATTATCTGAGGCCAGGATTTGGCTCTATGATCACAATTGTTAGAATGCATATTCTGTTCTCATCTCCCTGGTTAGAATTCTGACTAACTTCAGTTCCATTTATGGGAGCTTATGGTAGTTTTCTTTTTTAAATTCATTTTTATTTGTTTCATTAAATATTTACCAACTACCTTAAAAAAAATTGGGTTTCAAATTTTCTTCTTCACTCTCACTTCTTCTCCCTCCTTGCGAAAGCAAGCAATTTGATTTTGATTATACATATGAAGTCATGAAAAACATATTTCCTTGTTAGCCATGCGAGAAATGAAAACACAAACAAAATAAAACAATTTTAAAAGTTCTTTTTTTTAAATACTTCCAACTTATATTCAGAGGTGGATAGCATTTTTCATCTTTGGTTCTTTGGAATTGTCTTGGATCATTGTCTTGATCAGAGTAGCTAAATCTTTCCCAGTTGATCATCATTACAATATTGTTCTTATTTTATATAATGTTCTCCTGGTTCTGCTCACTCTACTTTGCCTCAGTTCCTGTAAGCTTTCCAGGTTTTTCTGAAACCATCCCATTTACCATTTCTTATAGAGTAATAGTATTCTATCGCAATCACATATACCACAAACTGTTTGGCCAACCATCGATTGCTGGGCATCCTCTAAATTTCTAATCTGTATCAACAGAAAAAGAGCTGTTAAATATTGCACACAAATAAGTTTTTTTTTCCTTTTCTTTGGTCTTTTTTGGGATCGTTTACTACTGATCTTATAGTGATATTGCTTGGTCAAAAGTTATGCACAGTGTTATAGCCCCTATCGTCCAAATTGTTTTCCAGAATGGTGAGACTAGTTCACAAGTCCATCAATAGCACTTTAGTGCCCCAATTTTTTTCCATATTCTCTCCAGCATTTGACATTTTTCTTTTCTGTCACATTAGCCAATCTGATAAGTGTAAGGTGTTATCTCAGAGTTGTTTAATTTGTATATCTCTAATCAATAGTAATTTAGTTAATTTTCACATGCGACTCTTGGTAGCTTTGATGTCTTCTTCTTTAAACTGCTCATATCTTTTGACCATTTCTCAACTGGAGAATGGCTCTTATCTTTATATATGTGGCTTAGTACCCTACATATTTGAGAAATGAGGCTTTTATCAGAGAAACTTGCTGCTAACTCACCCCAGTTTCCTGTTTTCCTTCTCATTTTGCTGCATTAGTTTATTTGTGCAAAAGCTTTTTTAAATTTCATATAATAAAAACTGTCTAGGTTTTTTTCCTGTAATTACCTTTATGTCTTGTTTGGCCATAGATTCTTCCTTTAATGATAGATCTGAAAGGGACATTTTTCCATGCTCACCTAATTTACTTATGATATTATCCTTTATGTCTAAGTCATTTATCCACTTTGACCTTATCTTGGTATATAGTATGAGATGTTGGTCGAAGCCCATTACTGTTTGTTGTTTAATTATTTTTCAGTCATGTCTGACCCTTTGTGACCCCATGTGGGGTTTTCTTGTGAGTGATACTGGAGTGGTTTGCCATTTCCAACTCCTGCTCATTTTATAGATGAGGAAACTGAGGCAAACAAGGTTAAGTTATTTGCCCAGAATCACATAGCTAGTAAGTGTCTGAGGATGGATTTGAACTCAGATTTTTCTGCCTACTGGCCTAGCATTCTATCCACTGCCTAGTTTCTGTCAAACTGCTTTCTAATTTTCCCAGCAATTTCAACAAATAGTGAGTTTTTATTCCCAAAGCTTGGATTTTTGGATTATCAAGCACTAGATTACTATAGTTATTTACTATTTTGTATTATGTACCTAATCTATTCCAATGATCAGCCACTCCATTTTTTAGCCAGTACCAGATTATTTTGACGATTGCCACCTTGTAATATAGTTTGATATCTCAAACTTCTAGACTACCTTTCTTAACATTTTTACCTTATTGATTCTCTTGATATTCTTATAACATCTTATGGAATAGAAGAAGGAATAAGAAAACTTAGGAAAATACTTTCATGTTACTTGCTTACAGTTTCTTTGAGATATTCACGGTAGGTAGTAGTTACCCAGTGTCCATGTCTATAAAGGAATCCTACAATTTCAGTGTCTGGTTAGCTGGATTAACCAGAGAATTGAGAACAACAGAGGAAATAGAAGTCAGTGTGCTGAAATCATCAGTGAATGATGTCATACTCAAAAATTAATCCTCTTTGTAGAGTTAAAAAAATTAAACAAAAGATTATTTTCTGAGGTTTTCACTATCCTTCTCTTAATATGAAGTAAATGAGCATTGGGTCAGATATGGGCCAGCTGAGGATGAAGTCACAGGGGAGCAAGTGAAGATGGAGTTAAGGATTAATTTGATTAGGATTTCTTAAGATAATATTTGATCTTATAAGATGTTTAAAAGCTGCAATATCCTTTCCTTGAATCACAAGTTATATTCACTTTCTGCTTCTACAGACTTCACAGGCATCTAGTGCTAAAAGGAACAGGGTTTGTTTTGGAATTGGATGGTTATGTAAGACAGGCAAAATTGATGCCAGTTATAATAAGAGTCTGCAAAATGTTAGCAACATAAAAGTATATTTGATCAATTATAAAGCTTTTGGTGGTCCAGAGGACCTAATCGTATTGGAGACATACTATGCTTGGATTTTGAAAGGCAACTATCTCTGACCTTGATCAGTCAGGAAATTTACATTTAATAGAGATACCCTGCTGCATTTGTGAAGGAATTAATGCCTAATAGAAAAAAAATAAAAGAGCATGTGTCAGGGCTGGAATACAGACAATTTGGGGAAGGAAAAAAGGATTATAGTAGACATTAATATAAGAGAAACAAGCTTATGTCCAACCATGAATTCTTCAAAACTTTGAAACATGGAAAGTGGAAATTTGATAAGAGACATCTGGGTGGTAAATGGTAAAGTTCATTTGAAATCTTGCTATTATAAGGCTTGGAATTTTGAACATAAGTCAGTCTCACTTTGGGGTGAAGGGAGTTTAGATACACATTTCAAAAAAGCATACCAAGAAGGATGGACTGGTCATTTGGGGAGAACTGCTGGACAGACTGTATGCTCTATTAGTAATCTCAAAATCTCAAGAGAAAGCAAGGGAGACCCTCTGATCATTGGGTGATTCCCCTGTGGCGAATTATGGAAGGATATGGAGTAGTCATACAAGATTGGCAGGTGAAACTGAGTAGCATCATTAGAAGGAATACCCGTGTTGATGAGATCACATTCATTGGCATATTGAAGTATAAAATTTTCAGTGGAAGCTATAAGAGACAACAATCACTGAGTTAATGTCATCTCTTCTAATACTCTTCTTAAAAATAAAAAAGGGAGGACCGTTTAAGTGGCACAGTGGATAGAGAACCAGCCCTGGAGTCAGGAGGACTGAGTTCAAATCTGGCCTCAGACACATAACACTCACTAGCTGTCTGACTCTGGGCAAGTCACTTAGCCCCAGTTGCCTCACCTAAATTAATTAATTAATTAATTAAAAAAATAAAAAGAAAACTTTTTTTTTCAGAATTCTGGACATCTGATGATGCTGATAATTGAATTACCGTTTCTGTCTCCCAGAATTTTACCTGAAGGTACTGACAGTTACCTTATGACTGCAACCAAAGGAGATGATACATTTTAAATAATTCACCAGACTCAAACAGACCAGCACTTCATGTTGGGTTGTTTCTCTGGAGGGCTGAAGGCACTTCAAGATAACTCATTAATTATATGCACATTCTGCTAGGCTCTCTGTTTTCCTTTCTAATATTTAGCTGTAAGCCAAAAGAATTAATGACAGATCAAAGTCCATGTTTTTTTCCTGCTATGAGTTTATATATATACATACATATTACATATAATATATATAGTATATATAAAATGTATAATATATATGTATATATGTGTATGTGTGTATACACATATATTCTGTATAATGAAGAGGGGGAAAGGGGGAAAATAACAAAAAGAAATACATAATATGTTATTAAACACTGCATATAGCATTTGGCAAAAAAAAAAAATAGCAGTAACCATAATGAATGATGATGACCAGTAACATAATATTGGAAATCATAAAACATAAGTTGCTCTAATGAATTTCTATTTTTACCCAACTCAGTTGAGTCAAGGGATGCAATTTAAGAAGAGCCTTGTATCTGCAATTTATCTGATACCTAGTCGGTCACTAACCCTTATTAGGCTGGAGAATTAGCATGCAGGTTCTGCCCCATTACATCAAATGATTTAAACATGAAGTAAATTATTCCAAATGTTTAAGACACAGGGACTATTGTCACATTTGGGAATGTATGGGGATATACTATGCATAAGAAAGAAGGACTACTGTGGACACGTAGCTTCTCTCTTCCATTGTCAGATAATATATGCTTCTAATCTGCACAGATGCCACCATTACTGGAAAACAAATTCAAAATGCAATCTCTTTCTGGAAGCTGAATCAATTGCATCATCTTCACATAAAAAAACAAAAACAAACAAAAACACACCATTCTAAATTTAAAACATAGCTTCCCAAACTTATATGACCTATCATTCCCTCTTAAAAAAAATACTTAGAGCCCCCTGGAAACTTAAAACTAGCAAGGAAGTTTCAGATTAAGTATACAACTGCACCCAACTACTGCTGCCCCCTGGAGTTGTTTCAGCACCCCCCAGGGGGAAGTATCACCTACTTTGGAAGGAAATGCATAATTGTTCAACAACATCAATAGCTGAGAAATAGTTTGGCATAGTGAATAGATAATTAGTCTTGGAGCCAGGAAGCTCTAAGGTTACTCCTGTCTCTGCCACACAGTGACTGTTTGAGGTGTGACACTAAGCCTAGTTGCTGAGAAAGAGTTTATCTATGTTATTAAAGGGAGTTTCTTCTTCCAAGAGTTCTCTATTGCAAGGAAGATACAAATAATAGTTAATAATTATTTGTTGAGCACCTGACAATATGTCAGGCATTGTGCTAAGGCTTGGGGATACGAAGAGAGGAGGGAAAAGATCCTTGTTCCATATAGGGCACAGTCCAATGAGGGAAGACAACCCATAAAATGAAGCTCAAGAGTGTGGTGGTTTGGAAGATGATGAAGTCCTACAGCCTGGTGTGAAATGTTGCATTGGCTGCCCTAGGCCCCCTCCTCAAATAGAAGATCTGGAGGATCTGAAAGGAGTCCTCTGCTGTCCACACTCTTACCTTCTGAAATAAGGAGGAAGAAATCTCAGGGGCAGCAGGTACTGAAGAAATGTGAAGAGGTCCAGTTCACATTCTTATCCTTTAAAGTTTAGGTCCTGGAGGAGCAAGTGAGGCTGGTGACCTTGCACAGCTTTCCCTCACTCAAATCAAAGTCAATTGCAAGTCATGTCATCATCTCCCGATGTCATGGTCCTCTTTGAGAACAAAAACCAAACCACAACCTGTGAGTAGTCCAAGTTACCTGAATGGGGGACCCAGCTGGCCAGTTCCACTTGGGCAACTTTTAAGTTGTTTTCCAAACTAACCACTGGGACATGAATATTCTAAAGCAGCTAGGTGATGCAGTCAATAGAACACCAGGCCTGGAGTTAGGAAGACAAGTTCAAAACTTGCTTCGGACAAGCTAATAACCTCTGTTTGCCTCAATTTCCTTATGTTTAAAATGGGGATAATAATAACACCTATACTTCTTGGGGTTGCTGTTAAGATAAAATGATTTAATGTGTCCGAAGCCCTTTTTAAAATGTAAAGTGCAACATAAATGCCAGTTATAACAGCAATTACTATTAATATACCAAAACACATGGTACATTGTGTTCCAGACATTTTATTCTATTCATTCTTCATTAAAGGAAAGAAAATTGAATGGATAAATGAATGAATAGACATTTATTAATTACCTATGTGTTAGATATTATGGTAAGGGATGGGGATACAAATATATAAATATTTCCTGCCCTCAAGGATATTAAATTACATTCAAGAAAGACAACATATATACATACATATACATATATATACATATATACATATATATATACATATATACACATATATACATATATACATGTGTGTATATATATATATATATATATATATATATATATATATATATATATATATATATTATAGTGTAGTGATGTACAGGGAAGGAAGTTCTGGTCATGAAAGTAACATGAAGAGTTTAGTTTTAAGACAATGAATTGACCAGACTGTTCTGGGAGTAATGATGGCACTTTTACTTCTCCAAATTGATTTGAAGTGTGTGTGTGTGTGTGTGTGTGTGTGTGTGTGTGTGTGTGTGTTGGGGACGGAAGTGTGCCAAGGAGGGTATGTCCAAAACAGTGAACTGGATGACTGAATGTTATGTGAAATTGAAGAGAAGTTTGTGGTGTCTAGAGCAAGTAATAGAGATAATGGATTAAAAGTCATTTGTACTACTGGAGTCCCATCAAATGTCTTTAATTTATATAAATTTTATTATGGGAAAGGATAAAAAAGGGATGTTGTAAGAATGCATCACAAAATCATCATAGACTAAACCTATCTTGATAAAAAAAAGGCCAAAATAGATTATTCAAGGAATGAGAAGACAGAAAAAAAAGCTTTTGGTCACAAATCATATTTGCTGTTTAAACTGGGTGCTAATTGGAAATTTATCAATTTGCTACTCAGTATTATGCTTTGCAGACATGACTTTCTAAAGTTTGTCTTAGTGAAATGCCGCCTTCCAAATCATGGTTCTTTTTAAATATTTTATTGTCTTTGTCATTTTTTTTTTAGATTTTAGATGAGAGATTGATTTGTTCTTGAGTTTTGGAGTCCTTAAATTTCACTCCACAGGGATAAACTCTACATCATTGCCAGACAGAAAATATAATTTCCAGTAATAAATAATTGACCTTGACAATGGAAGTATAAAAAGATTAATAATTAAATATTTTAATCATTTGTCTTCTTTACTAGAGACAATAGTATTTAATCTTCATTTGTAATACATGATACTATATGAGTATATATATATATGTGTGTATATATATATATACACACATATATATATGTGTATATATATATATACACACACACACATACATATGTATATATATATATATATATATATATATATATATATATTGTAAGAGACAGAGAGACAGAGACAGAGATGTGGATGTATACATGTATATATATCACAATATAAAATTGTGGAATTAGAAGGGCCCTTAGAGATCTCCTAGTTATCTAGTCCAATCCACAGGCATAGGACAATATTGTATAATACAAAATAAGGCAGAAGTTACTAAGTTACAGTGAATCCCAGTAGTCCACAAAAAATATAGACCTTTTCTCATTACTCATGTTCACTGATTATTGTTGCTTATAACCAGAAATGAAGCCTCAGAGTCATCAGTAATAACTAGCTGAAGATAATTTCCTTATTTTTACTAGAACTGTGCTCTATGTTGGTTCAGCAAATGCCTTCATAGATCCATAAAGTATGGAAGTATACAATTAAATCATTTCCCTCTTGAAAATTATGAAAACAAAATCAACCATACAAATAAATAAACAAACAAACAACAAAAACAAAAACAAACAAAAAACAATTCCATTGGCTGTTAGGTTCATATTTACCTGGAACTAGGATAAAAATCCCTTGGATCTCTGTTAGGATGTGATTACATGTGTTTTGTTTGTTCGTGTTCGTCAAGAGGAGGGTAGAGAACACTAAAAAATATGCCTGTGATTTGGTGACTCAGGCTCTGAATATTGTATACAAATCTTATCTAAATTACACCTTTGAAACATACAATACAGAATACATGAAAATTGTACAGCACATCTGGTAGCTATTTTCTTAATCAAAAAGATAATCTTGATCATCTGTTTGACTATAATTTACAGAAATTATAATTTCACATGATATATTCATAAAATTTTACTTCATTCCCTCTATTGTATCATTTGGTGTAAATGAGATTTGACTTGTCTTTAGCTCCTCTGCAACTCTTTAGAAGAAGTTTGAACTGATTCACCTTAACTCCAAGTACATTTTATTGACTTTTTAATGATAATCTTGGAATTTAAAGTTCAAGAAATTACTTGCAATCAAAGAATAGATATCTATAAATGAGACTATTTACTGTTCTTTCCGTCTTCATCCTTTTTATTATTTTCTTGAATACCATTTTATTTTTTCTCCAAATTACATGTAAAAACAATTTTTAACATTAATTTAAAAAACTTGAGCTACAAATTCTCTCCTTCCTACCTTTATATCCCCCCCACACACACACAGTATGGTAAGCAACTTGATATAGGTTATACATGTTCAATCATGCAAAGCATATTTCCATATTGGTCATATTGTGAAAGAAAACACAGACAAAAACACAACAAAATAAATGGAAAACTGTATTCTTTGATCTGCATTCAGATTCCGTCAATTCTTTCTCTGGAGGCAGATAGTCATTTTCCATCATGCATCCTGAAAATAGATGTCATTTATGGTTGATCATCATACAACATTGCAGTTACTATGTATAATGTTTTTGTGATTCTTCTTGGTACTTTGCATCAGTTTATGTAAGTCTTTCCAGGTTTTTTTTTCCAAAATTACCCTACTTTTTGTTTCATTGTTGATAGTATTTCATTATAGTGATATACCACAACCTGTTCAGCTATTTCCCATTGATGTATAACCCTTCAAATTCCAATTATTTGACATCACAAAAAAAGAGTTGCTATAAATATTTAACACAAATAAGTCCTTTTCCTTTTTTCTCTTCATCCTTTTAAGAATAAAATATATCTAAATTTAACAGAATCCAACAGAAGGCAACAC